>NC_043012.1:18522485-18524985 GCF_006345805.1 Octopus sinensis
TCGGCTTCAAACACGGTCTCCAGACGACTTCGGAATCTCCTGCAACTCTTCAGGACGGTCACCTTGTTGGTGATTGCTGTCTTAACCCTTGCCTTCAATTCATCTTTGGTGTTACAAGGAATGTTTTTGGTCTGTCGCAAAACTGCGCTCCACACATAATAACCAAGAGAGTTGCAATCTAGGGAGTTAATTGCCGAATATGACAGTGGTGACGTGGTCGCAGACATCGTCGGACAGCTATGACTGGGTTCTCATAACTATGTGTCATGAAGATTCCTGTTGTCAGACACAGGGTTTACCAGCAGCTATCCACGTGACTCAGGGCAGGACTGAGTGTGTGAAGATCAACTGATGCCTAACACCACCATCATTAGTGAACGCACCAAAAACAACGAGACAAAAATGGAAAACAGGACAGGAAAACACAAAGAACGACCCTTTATCAGTTGTTGGCTGTCTACTTCTCATTTCGAGCATTCAACGACACTATGATTCTTCAAAGACATTTTCTTCCTGTGTCTACATAACCTACAGTCACCCGATATATTACGTGTCAGTGGATATATAACATAGTTACAGATTACAGTCGTAAGCAGCGTAGAACAATATGGTACAAGTGAGGTGTAGTAGGTTGTGACATCTTAATAATTTCAGTAACAATATATCTTTTAGGTACTATGATAAAATACTGTTATGAAAATAAACGCCTGGATCTGATTTACAAATTTATACGTTATAATTTACATACAATCTATTAATCTTTCCAGCTGTTCAAACAACTAAACGAGTGCGCGTTGAAAAGGTACTCTCTGTTGTTTAATATCCCATGTTATATTTTTGGTTTCTTATAGATTTGGAGATATTATCGTAGACATCCATAATGATGTGTTATTCGAAAGTAGTCTCTCTGTTTTTAGACAAGCATTAAAATAAAAACAACTTTTGCATTCCGTTACTTGATTTGTATATATCCAAATTCTACGATGCTATATATCTATAGATCTGGATTCTATTTTTCAACTAAAAGCGTATAAACAGATAAAGCATGGACACTAATGAGGGTGAAGGCAAGGCAACAACACAGTTTATGCATGGGTTACAGATACATAGAAATGAGAAGAATTAAGCGAAAACTTAAGATTACACTTTATGGCAAGTTGTTTAGAAATAGCTAATTAATGTGCGTCAATATTGTGATTAATTTTAATGTTTGTTTAAAAGCAAAGAAACAATTTTCGTGTGAGTCATGTTTATGGATGTCTGCGACTGTATTTCTAGCTTCATAAGAAACTGGAAATATAACGTGGGAAATTAAACAGCAGAGAGAAACTTTTCAACACGCATTACTTTAAGCTCCACGAAAAAAAAAAAAAATATCTAATTTTTATGAGAAATTGGAATATAATTATGTCACTGCTTTAGCAGCTTGGAAATTAAAATGTAATCAAATAATGAGTTGTGATTCTCGCGAACAAAATGGTAATTAATAGAGAATAGTTTAAACGTAAGTGAAATTGTCATGTTGGGAATTAAAACCTAATAGGGAATAATTGTTCGAAAACTTTTTAGCTCACAAAGAACTGTACATGCTAATGGAAAATGGAATTTTTATTTATCTTACATTCATTTCATTTGTGTCATTCACATTTGCATTCCTTCTACACGAAACGAATAGAATACACGTAGGCATATTTGAAACAACATGTTCTACTGCCCTCCCCCCCACCCAAAAAAGGAAAGAAAAAGAACAATGCAAATAAGGAAGAAATGCATTTTCCAATATATGCTAGGTAGCTTGTCAGTAACATATCTGAGTGTGAAATGGCATGTCAGCTATCATAGGATGTTGTGAAATAATACGTAAACTAAAGTGGGCAGCTTAAAAGTAAACGTATGAAATCTCTGGAAAAAAATACAGTAACATATATATGTACATGCATAATAGGACTCTAAGGAAAGCATACACACACACACACACACACACATATATATATATATATATATATATATATATATATATATATATATTATATATATATAAGTAATATACGTATATATATATACACATATATGTATGTATGTATGCATGTATATATATATATATATATATATATATATAATATATATATATGAAGATCGTGTGCCTATGTATGTATATGCTAGTGTATGTATATATTTATGCATGAGTATAAATATGAAGGAATAGGAATATCATTTTGCAACAGTTTAAAGTATGAAATATGATTTGATGCACCCACTGAATATTTAATAATGTTATTAGCAATGTTCTCAAGGATGCATTATGCTTAAATCATATTAAGTTAAGACCAGGTTTCTATGCTTAATCTAAAGAATCGTAGGCTTATCTAAATCAATTAAAATTATATTTATCACCATCAGAAATTTGGTAAAAGGAGAATTCTTCTTAAAAAGAAAGAGGAAACGTTTGTATTTTGGTTGGTCAACAATAAAATAAAACTATACTAGCAGTGCTTTAATA
>NC_043012.1:18529985-18552485 GCF_006345805.1 Octopus sinensis
GCGAGCTAGCAATGCGTTGTTCTTTCAGGATAAATGGCCGTTAAGCCAGAGATTAATACTCACAACTTTATGGTTATTCAACATTAGAATGTATAATAAAACTGGATATCCCAAGTACAATTTATTGGATATATTTCCACGCTTTATTCCATTTTCTTATTTCTCCCACAACGCGGGTCTATGCTAAATGATACTTGTTTAATATGTCAAACAGTGGTGGTAGATTCGAAACAGCCATTGTAACAACGGCTCTGAGTCATTCCGATTTATGAGTATTTCAATTACACCTATAATAATCTACTTTCATATTTTATTAAATATCACACAAATTTAGTTAGATTAGAACATGGAAATACATTAAAGTGAAAAGGTTGTTCTTAGAAGTCATTAACTACACCGGAATATTGTTCAAATTTTATAAGTTAATATATCTGATGTGACATTTAATTTTAACCAGAGTAAATATGACAGTTTTTGCAGTAGATCTAATGCCGCAACATTTGGCAGATATCGATAATCAACAGATGCAGAAGTAATCATAATAGCATCTTGTACTTTTTATAGTATATATACACTATACAAAATGTAAAATGGAAAGAAAACATTATTTCTGCTGATAAGATAAGTTGTGTATAAAATAGACAAATACTAAGAAACATCAGATTAATTACAAAGCGTGTGAAGTTCGAACCAAATAATATGAAAAGAAGGAAAACAAAAATACGCCCACAAATTTCTAAAATATTTGACATAAATAAGATAAAAGTAATTAATTGATTATTAAAAACAAAATATGGGTAAGAGAGTGTAAACGCTGATAAGGAATGTGAAGAAAAATGTAAAAGAACATAAATTTATCTCCAAGAGTTGTTCGATTTTACACACGATGCAATTAATTGTAATTACTGTTATTGCGCTGCCAATCAGATTTGATCCATCTGCTATCGTTTTCGCTGCAGGATTAACTTTTCGGCATAAAACGGAAGTTGTTCTATTCTCTTTTTTTATATATATTTCCGTACATTTCTTCTAGCTTTCTTTCTTAAATTTTTACTTAAGTGCGCATTTTAGCAATAACTACTTGAATTTACGATGATGAATTACTAATCTAATCGTTATTCGATGATCAATATATGGCACACACACAAACAAACACACACACAGACACACACACACACACACACACACATGCGTGTGTGTACTCAATATATGATATCTATATATTTTCTTATTTTCGTTCTTGAAAGTGACAGCAGGATGAAGTTTCTATAGCCATAAACACGTGACTAACAACCGATGGCATTCATTCGCATGCCTCAAAATACGCTTGTATGTATAGGCAAGTCCGCAGGAAGGCTCCTTTGGCACACACTACTGTGCTTGACTTGGTAATTGATGGAAGTAAAATGTGTAGATCTTAGTGGAATATACCCGACAGACATAGAGTTAACTATACTGCCCTTACTTATAGGATGAGCAGCATGTATAATAAATACGCGTCTGAATGTACGTACGTCCAGCAAGTGGAAAATACACAAAGTATATACATTATGTATATGTAGTTAATAATAATAATAATAATAATAATAATAATAATAATAATAATAATAATAATAATGCCCTGATGCAGTACCAGGCAGTGGCTCTCATGGCTTCTGATCTTAACTGATTGGAAGTGTTATCATGTACATTGTTTTGTCTTGGTATAAAAGATGGGCTTCAGCAAATATTCTGCTCAATACCACAGATTTGCTTGTCAGTTGTTTGACCTTAACCAGTTGAGCATGTCCCTTAGTGGCTGACGATATGTGCATCTCTGATCACGAGCAGAAGTAGTGGGGGGGCATCATGGCCATGTGTTGAGAAGGATTCTTTGGAGTTTGAATGGTTCACCTCTGGAAACATAGGTGTTTCGTTCAACATCCTAAAGCAACCCTTATTCAGGGACCGTTTGAGCAGGATGGGCTACTCAACCTGAAGAAAATTCTAACTGGGCCCCACCTGCAAGGTCATGTGCTGTTTATCTTGATATGAGATCACCATGTCGCGCACATATGGTTGTGATGCATGTGCCTGGTGTACCTTTATCAGACGGGTAGTCATGATGGGTATATTGGGCTTCGTATATTTTACCCCAGTGTCACTTTGATGGCATGAACTGCTCTCTCACTCAATAATAATAATAATAATAATAATGATGATGATGATGATGATGATGATGATGATGATAATTTCATGTGGCATTTTGCTGAGTGACTCTCTGTTACTTCTCTGATGTCTAACCATAATACCTGTCTGGAAATTGCTTGATGATGTACAATATGGCTATACAATGTTTGATAATGATATAAATAATCTCTTTTACATGTATGATGTAAAGCCCTTTGCAAAAAATGACCAACAATTACAGGACTTACTGGCAATTGTTAAACAATTCAGTGATGACATCAGAAGGCAATTTGGTCTCGGTAAATGTGCAGAAATCACATTTTTGAAGAAAAAAATGTCAGAAACATCCAACGTTGAACTTGACCGGTAGAATGGTTAAACATAAAGGAGTTACAAGCAGCGGAGAGCTACAAATACCTAGGATCGGAAGAGAATAGTATCTTAAGGTTATGGAAATATTAAAGACAGAGCTCAATGCAAGTAATAGGATCGAAGCAATCAATACTTTAGCCATACCGGCCATTACTTAGTTTCAATACCATTAACCGGTCAATTACTGAAATATGTAGTATTGACAGAAAAAATACGAAAATTGATGACATTGTATAGAATGCACCACACTAAGACAGATATAGAACGATTTTTCCTGCCAAGAGGGCGGTCGTGGACTTTTACAACTGGAATAACACTGAAGATTGCCACAATTGGCGTAAACACCTACATGGAAACATCCGATGCCTGGACGTTAAAATTTGTCTTAAAGCATGAAAACAAGAAGGCATTGTACTCACTAACAAACCAGGAAAAAACAAAATCTAAGTAAATTCCAAATACAACATATCCCAGACTTAGACGTACTGGAAACAAGCATAGAACAAGGTAAGTATATGTAAACCCGTGCTAAAACTATCCTTGATCGTGGAGCAACACGTCTTGTGGAACAACCGATTTTAAAGGAGTATATCTGGATTGTTGACGGCCGGTGGTTTGAAGCTGATATATACGTGTGTAGGCATATGTATGCGTGTGAGCGTGTGTTTATGTGTAGTCATACAAAATTTTATTATATAGTTATACATACTTACACACGTATATATATATATATATATGTACGCATACATTTCTCTCTCTCTCACTTTATATATATATATATATATTATATATATATATATATATATATATATATATTATATATATATATATACATAGATATTTTTTATGTATGTATATATGCGCAGGAGCGGTGGTAAGTACCTTGCAACCACATGGTTCCGGGTTCAATCCCACTGCGTGGCACCTTGGACGGGTGTTTTCTACTATAGCCTCGAGCCGACCAAAGCTTTGTGAGTGGATATGGTAGACGGACACTGAAAGCAGACCGTCTGATATATATATATATATTATATATATATATATATGTGTGTGTGTGTGTGTGTGTGTATGTGTGTGTGTGTGTGTATGTGTCCGTGTTTGTCCTCCCATCACTACTTGACAACTGATACTTTCGTGTTTACCTCCTCGTAACTTAGCGGTTCGGCAAAAGACCAGATATAATGAGTGCTAGGCATAAAAAGAGCAAGTCCTGAGGTCGATTTGCTCGACTTAAGGCGGTACCCAAGCGCGGCCGCATTCAAATGACGGAAACAAGTAAAAGAATAAAAGAATTAAAGAATATATATATATATATATATATATATATATATATATATATATATATATATATATATCGTTTATTACTGTTTGCAACCCGAGAGCTTCGGACGGGCTCGGAAATCGCAGTTGCCTGCGGCGATGCTCACGTGCATGTCTTTGTGTGTATATATGTATAAATGCATGATTATATGTTCTTTTCGGCATAAGTCATTCCTTATTCGTCCATTAAGAATGTGAGGGCATCAGAAGACGTGCAAAGAAATATGGATAATTTTGTGAATATCTACAACAATCAATGCTCAGACCGAGATAATTGACAAATGCTTATTATATATTACCCTTCCTATTTCCATAAAAAAATATAACTTGCGTATTGGGAGTTAAGTCCGCAACGAAAAAAACTAGGACTGACATATCATAAACATGCTTACAATCAGAATTCTGGACACATAATCACCTGCATTTTATGTGAAGATGTGAATTTATGCAAGTGTATGTTAATGCTTGCTATACGTATGTGTACGCGACAGTTAATCTATTGCAATAATAGGCTTAGCAAAACGAAAGGAAAAAAGATATTTTTATGGTTATGGACAAGATTGAACAGTATCAGCTGGAGCGAAATTGAACAAAGATAGAATATTGAAAACCTATTAAGAGCACCACAGCGTATTTGTTTTCCATGATTACATACGTTAAAGATACATCAATAGGTATATACGCTGCCAGACCATTTGGTCTTATATATAAACGAACAAAAATATATACACACATACATACATGCATGTACGAGCATAAATGTAAGTACACACACATATATTGAGAGAGAGACAGAGAGTGATAGGGATGTGTGGATTTTAATATAATATACATATATATATATATTATATATATATATATATATATATATATATATATATATATATATATATATATATATACATATATACATATATATTCACATGCATATATATATATATATATATAGATGTATAGATATATGCCGAAACAAATATTTATATGCTCTGGAAACATGTATTTGTACAACGATACAGACACAATCAAAAATCCATATATACACACATAAAAATCTATCTATCTACCTATCTATCTAATTATCTGTCTATCTTTCTATCTACCGATAGACATGTATATGTATATATATAATGATGATAATTGCTTCATCTTGAGAGATGATAGCCATCCCATCAACACGCACACCACACCCCTGTCACTCAGCACAATCATTCCGTTAAAACCTTAAATGACTTTAAGGAGTTTAAAACACAAGTGATAGATATTATTCAACTCTTTTAAACAGCTTTGCCCTTTGGAATCTGTTTCTCAAGGAATATTTTTGTGGACTAGCTTGTCTTTTAAGTCAAGATATTTTCTTGAAAGTTTTTTGTCATACGACACAAGTCGTAAGAAGCAGTTCGTGTCCGAGATCATTACCTATTTGGGCATTACAATTCTCATGTGATTTCATATGATTCACACACACACCCAAACACACACACATACACACACACACACACACACACACACACACACACACATATATATATATATATGTATATACACAGACATGTACAATTTTATAAATTTATAAATTTAAGGTCGTGAAGGAAGCAATCAACATTGTTTAAACCGAACCTCCGTCGTCAGGAAAGTAATGTTCTTACATTTCAGATCATAATGCCGAGAAGTTCAACAGTGGAATGGTTAAAGGACTGCATATTTAATGTCCTACGTCAACTAACATTACGGTGGCTTTCCGAGCGGCCAGAATAAGATACTTGATTTAACACCTTACTACCTCCCCATGAATTTACTTTGTCGTTCGTACTCTGGATAAGCTGCATTTGGTAATATAAATATATATATATATATTCTTCAATACTCCTCTTTTGAAAGACTCCACGCTTCTTACTTTTGTTTTGCATTTATACACTTGCACACACGCACATACACACACACGCACACATATACAAACACCCACGCACAAAACATATATATTGTAATTCATACCGAAGCTGTTGTTTTTTATATATTTTATTTGTATATCCGCATAATTTCCTCTCTCCCTTTCTCTCTCGGTTCCTCTTTCTTCTGGCCATTTCATCATGCTGAACCCTTAATCCTCACACATTTTTTCTCTCCCCGTTTTCTTTTTATCTAAAACCTATCTGTAGAAGAGCGTAGGCTCCTAACTGCACACACTTTTCCTTTCTTCCCGATCGTTAAACTAATATAACTAGTTGTTGTTCCTTCAACTATCTTTTGTTTTCTGAAAATTTGAATCAAATATATATGTTTGTGTATTTCTGTATATGTATCTATATATGCACACAGACGCACACACGACCTCATTCGCACAAACGCAATCACAAAGAAATTTGTATATATATATAAATATATATATATATATAAATATATATATATATATATATATATATATATATATATATATATATATATATATATATATATATATATATATATATATATATATATATATATATATATATATATATATATATATACATTATCGACAATACATTCTCATCGAGTAGAAAAGATTATTTGCCAATATGCTGCTACTTGCCGGAAATTACTCAAACGCCGGGTGTTTAAATATCTAAAAATCATGGACAGGCGAAACAACACTGCCCAGAAATTTGTCAGCAGTGACGGAAACTGATGTTTCGCTATTTCTGTGGCTTATCAATATCAGGCACTAAGAGTGAATCAAACGACCAGTCCACTGTTTATATGCATAAATGTGAAACTCTGTGATTGTTGGTCCGGTAAATACATACGTAAGAATAAATATGAAATACAAGCAGCAGTAGTGTAATAAAACTTTATCGACATGATAATATTGTTGATTGCATAGGGACTTTGTAAACTTTCCAGAGAGATTGAAATATTTCTGATTTGAATCTATAACTCGAAGCACGCACGCATAAAGCTATGAGCAATAACACGTACGCATTGCCTCATTTACAGCTTTACATTAAGGCATCGCGATGCACTATATAAACAAGATTTTCAGATATGTAACATCCCTTAGGTGTATTTTACACTTAGATAAATCGTTATATATATATGGGAATTAGCTCACCTTGATGGGTGTACGTTTAAAAGAACTTGGCTTTATAATCATATGGATTGGTTCGACATGCACACCATCTTCAAATATCTTTGGAATTTTCTTCCTGTTGCGATCGTATGGAATGAGTAGCAGCTGAACTCAATGCACAGTTAGTATCACTTAAACGCATTGAAAAAGACTACGTGCATACCTAAATACGTATATACACAAACTCACGTTCACATTCAAACACACACACAAATATATATATATATATATATATATATATTATATATATATATATATATATAATATTATATATATATATACATACATACATACATACATACATACATACATACATACATACACACATACATACATAGCTGCATACATACACACATGTGTATACAGAATGCGCTAGACATAGAGAAGAAGTGTGTGACGGACACAGAGGCAGATAGACAGACAAATAGATAGAGAAACAGATATATTGAATGGGTATACAGGTACATACACATGAAGAGTTGAGACCTAAGTTACATTGCATTCTTATATATCATACGAGTAGTAATGAAAAGCTTCTGGTTTTTAGAAAAAGAAATACAAGTGAAACAGTTAAACATGATTTAATTCAACATACGTCCCTCTCACACTCTCACACATCTTTCAGTTTTTCTAAGACCTGTAAAAGAATTCAAAAGGTTGGGACGCCAAGCAGGCCTTTCACGATACTCTTAAAGATAGGAACTTTTCAGTATGGCTTAGTGCATTTTCTGCAGCATTATATCTCAAAAAATTAGAAACTTGTTGTGCAGTGCAACATTTTCTAACGCACATGTATGTACGTGTGTATATATGTTCTTTTATTCGTCTATTCTTTTTTGATTCAGTTATTTGATTTAGGCCATGCTCGAGCACCGCATTCAGTCGAACAAATCGCCCCCCAGCTCTTATTTTTTGTAAGCCCAGTACTTATTATATCGATTTACTATTGCCGAACCGCTAGATTACGGGGACAAGCACAGGCACACAACTCCCCACATACACACACACACACATACACACACGCACACACACACACACTTATATATATAGACGACAAGCTTCTTTCAGTTTCCGCCTACCAAATTCACTCACAAGGATTTCGTGGAACGGAAATTATAGTAAAAGGCACTTGCCCAAGGTGCCACGCAGTAGGACCGAACCCGGAAGAATGAGGTTGGTAATCAAGCTACTTGGTAATCAAGTTACACACCCTTGCGCCTATATATATATATATATATATAATATATATATATATATATATATATATATATGCATACATACATATATGCATGTATTTATATGTATATGTATGTATATATATATATATATATATATATATATATATATATACATATATATAACAATGATAAATATCAAAGTGAGTTATATACAGTAGCGGTAACACATCGTGACGTATTTTTGCCATTTCAATATGGCTAACCCCTAAGGGTGGATGCTACTGTAGTTTTTAGCCCCAGGAGGACACACTCCTCCAGCTGGCCATAGACACACTATCTGTGTCCTGTCAGTATTTGCAAAGGGAAGTCATCCTTCCCGTCTTCAACTTATGATACACACGGACTCGAGTTTCGAGGTATTGACCTCTCGTCAGCGTGTGACAATCATAGTTGTCGCCGAGAATTAGATTTCCTTCACAAATACTTATACTTTTTCCAGCGTCCACTGTCGCTGATATTGAAAAAGTGAAATCAAACAATGATAAATATCAAAGTGAGTTATATACAGTAGCGGTAACACATCGTGACGTATTTTTGCCATTTCAATATGGCTAACCCCTAAGGGTGGATGCTACTGTAGTTTTTAGCCCCAGGAGGACACACTCCTCCAGCTAGCCATAGACACACTATCTGTGTCCTGTCAGTATTTGCAAAGGGAAGTCATCCTTCCCGTCTTCAACTTATGATACACACGGACTCGAGTTTCGAGGTATTGACCTCTCGTCAGCGTGTGACAATCATAGTTGTCGTCGAGAATTAGATTTCCTTCACAAATACTTATACTTTTTCCAGAACTTTTGTATAAATATCTAAATGAATATGTACGTGTGTGTGTGTAATTATATATATATATATATATAGTTATATGTATATATACAAATATATATATTTACTTGCGTATATGTATATACATGTATATATGTAGATACACATATACAATTATCTATGTGCGTGAGCGTACGTCTTTGCTGTGTGTATGTATATTTGTAAACATACATACCCATTTATACGTATGTGTGTGTGTGTGTCTTAAGTGTATATCTATATATGGACAAGTTTTCCAGCCAGCACGATTCCTGTTTGCGTGATAAACAAATAACGGCTAACAAAAATATCAAGATATGACGTAAGAATATAAGAATGATTAATGATTTCACCTCGATGAAATCAATATGAACAGTTTTATCTCCCTTTCCTTTGGAGCCATTTCAATATACGTTATTGATATTTTTTTACACATTTACTTTTACATATTTTGCTTTTTGCACTTTTTCTTTGTTCAATTAATCTTGGTTATTAATTTTTGTCTCCATTTCACATTCTATTGATTGATACTTTGTTCAATGTCACTATATACATTTTTATATTTTATTGACAATTTGTATTAGTTTCTTCATATTTTTATGTATATTCAGGAAATTTATTGCTTTTGCCCAGAGTGATATCAAACTTTAACATTCCTTGTGTAATATGTCTTATTATTTTTTTGTTTGTGTCTTATTTTGATGTTTAATTCTAGATAGATCACTACTGCTAGCCGTAATATTTCCGAATCTTAAACTTTCTGAAGAACCTGTCTTGATATGACCACCGTATAATATATATATATATATATATATTATATATATATATTATATATATATATATACACATATGCATAGATAGATAGATAGATACATGTATATTTATCTATCTATCTATCTATATATATATATATACAAAGATACACACATATATGTTTATGCATATATATATATGGGTGTGTATGCATATATATATTTATGAATGTGCGAGCCAATAAATATATTGTCATGTGTATGTACATATATGCTTGTATGCTTTTTCATTTATATGTGTATAAGCGAAAAGTTGCTAGTGAGTAATTTGTATGTAGGCGTTTTGTGTTGAAAACGGTGAATACTAAGCCTCGAGAGCATATACGAAACATGCATTTTTAAATGAATTTTTGTTTTGTGCAATACTTTCCAAGAGATAATCATGCAAGGCCTTCTGAAAGGTTCGTCTTAAAACGATAGCAATGCATTTATGATTAATGCATCACACAGTTACCCATAGCAATACTGCAATTAAAGGCGTAAGTAATCATATTTTCTCAAAGTTATCTCTAAGTCGAAAAGCATACATACAGCTGCTTATAAAGCGGAAACGCTTGTGCGCTGAGATATATGCTTACATATGATAGTATATGGCTCCGTACAACAGAAGTTCCCTGAACATATCATGTAATTTGAGATGGATCAAACAGCATGATAGCCTGGGGTAATGTATTGCAGAGTTTTATCATTTTAACTACATTTTTCAAGTAGAAATTTAGAATGAAACTATTGAGAATTTTGCTGATCTATTCATTTTATATTCTGCAATTTAGGAGTAACTGAGAGCGAGATAAGATGGATATCAACGAAACAGTTGCACATAGTGTTCAAGCATGGCCTCAGTGCATGCATGAATACGTATATACGTGAAATCTGTGTGTACTCGAGTATGATCACGCACGTACGTGACATGATAAAATTTAAACACACATTTCAATTCATTGCGTTAAACAAAGTAGATTTGACAAGAAACTCATATGTAAATATTAGAAATATCAGAGACCAACGAGGGTGTGCGTATAGATATTGGGAAAATTCAGTTTTATATGTATAAAACCAATGAAAACTGTGATAAAGCGCAGGTGTGTCTGACTAGCAAGAATCTTATTTCCCAACCAAGTTGTTCGGGGGCAGTCCAAGTCTGTGGCACTTTGGGCAAGTATTTGCGATTAGATTTGTAAACAGAAAATGAAGAAAGCCCAGAAAGATCTTTGCTAGGGATACTGAAGACCTAAGTTACGTAGCATTCTTGTATATCATACGAGTGGGTAATGAAAAGCTTCTGGCTTTTAGAATAAGAAATACAAGTGAAAGAGTTACACATGATTTTATTCAACATATATGTCCCTCTTAGACATATATATATATATATGTAAATACATACATAAATACATACATATATATATATATATATATATATGAATTTATGTATATAAATGCATATATATATATATGTGTGTGTGTGTGTGTATGTATATACATGTATATATATATATATATATATATATATATATATATGTCTGTATATAAATGTATATATTTACACACACACACACACACACATATATATATATACATATATATATGTATGTGTGGGCCCACATAGATATGCAATAATGGGAGATTATAGAAAATACTTGAGGCTGAAAAGTCAATCTATAATCCGTGTGGACAGCATGCGTTCGATGCTCCGCTCTTGTTTACATACATACATATATACATGCACGCATACATACATACATACATACATACATACATACATACATACATACATACATACATACATACATACATACATACATGCATGCATACCTGGGATACGCAAAAAGAATAAAATGTCACCGCACACATTTTTGCTCGTGACTTAAATATATATTCTAATAATACGATCAAAATCACATTCTCTGGAGACAGAAGAATGGAGATTGGGCAAGATAAATGCTCATACATAGCAGTCAACCGTGGAACGACTGTCAGACAGAAAGCATGTGCATCACTGGTTTGTCTATCCCCTCTATATCTAATGATGAATACTACAAGTATCTCACGATCGATGAGAATATTGCATGCATTGGTGTTTTCACTACAGTCAGTTTAGCAAGAGAGTACTTCTGTTGGATGTGGATACTCCGAGCTGTCTGCCTTTAACATGTCCGCATCTCTCAATGGCATTGTTATCCATGGTAATTCCGACATTTGGGATATTGGATAGCACACTTAACGAGATCTACAGCTAGAAACGTTCTCATTAAAAGCGATACTGATAGGACTTATATAAGACGAAGTGATAGCGGTAAATAAGAGCAGTCATACTGTGAATTTCGCATTGTATCACTGAGACAACTGCTGGGCAGTAAATAAAGGAATGAGTACATTACATGCATGCTCAAATGTGAAAGCCACAACATCCTAAGAGATGAGGAAGGAGTACACAGGAGGAAATTTGAGTATAAAACTATCACCCAAATGACACCCAAAGGAGGCTAGACTGGCCTACTTGAACAGACATTTATAGGGGAAGCAGGCGTCATACGAGCAAAAAGCAGTGCATGGGTACATATATAAGCTAGAGGATGACAACAGCATTGAAAGGAAGAGGAGCTTCCCTAGGACTTGTGATAGATACATTACTTCCACCTAGGAAGTAATAACTGCTAGATATCCGATAAACAAAAGAGACAAATATACCCCCAAATATCCATGATGTGTTAGAAAATGTTGGCTCTGCTATACCAGTGTAAAGGATACCCCTCATATCACCAGCAGCGTGCTCAAAATGTCTACCAGTTAATATCTGTTACAGATGTATAATATAGTTGCAAAGAGAATTTGCAGTGCTGACCGCAAGAAGGATTTCCCAGACATATAAATCAACGTCATGACATAACCTGCAGTTATTCATACCTTTAAAAACAAGGAATGCTTGCGCAACACTCCAGAAAATACAGCAATTCAATGCAAGCATAGCAGAGCAGATATGGTTGTATGGAATGGGGGACAAAAATAATGCAATGCTATAGAGTGCCAGTGCACAGCGGTTGTGAATATGCTATTAAAAGTCCAGGAAAATGAGAACAGTTATGGTGAATTGATGCAGAACTTACAGCTCTTGTAACCTGACTATGAATTCTCGTTTGTACCTATCATCAAGGTACATAATCTATGTACCTACAAAGCTATTCGGAAAAAAAAAAATTATAGGTTCTTCTTGGGAATACTAAACGGAGCTAACCCGGATTCTCCAAATCCAAATTATTAGTGGCACAGTGAAGATTTGTAACACGTTCCAGAGATTCTCGATCAGAAATTCATACAGTGAATAGATGCATACACTGTTTAGTCTGTGCGTATTTGAAGCTTAAACAACACAGCTACCCAACGACATTTACAAACACCGGGTGCCCTTTCGCTTATTTAACGTCTTAAGAAATACTTAAATAAAATTGAAAGAAAAACTCTTATGCATACACGCACATTACTAGATGTGTCTGTATACACACACATAAATGCATATATGTATATGTATTTATATACTCTCTGCCCTGCCCGCGTGCCTGTTTTTTTTCAATAGTATGAATCATTGTTTTTGACAAATATCTTGTAAGTTTGCTACTTCCATGTCCATCAAAGTTTAGGAATAGTTTTTTGAACACAAAAGAAATTGCTCCTTCTTCTCTATGCGCTGATGGTTTTCCTTGATAAATATGATATTTAGATTCGATTATCACATTTCTTTCCTTCTCAAAAAGTCCGGAATATATCGACTTCAATGCATTCTTGCCCAAAGAATTAAGGTTAAGTTGAATCTTCTGTTTAGTTTCAGGCTAGTTATGTGTTAATGACTCAGCAAGCGGATGCATGAGACTATTAATATACACCACTAATCGAACCGTATTTCTCCCGCCCTTCTTCAGAAGCTATAAATTTAATTGTAGATGCAATCAGGTATTTGATTCCTCCGTGATATATGAAGCAGTATGTGCGTTTGTATGTTATTCATGTCTATTTTGATATACTTCACATAGAAAACCTCCGTCTGCATCAGATTGTCATGGAATATATTGATTCGCAATTCAAAATAAGTACTACATAATTACACCTAGTAAAATATTTGAGAAAATACGACAGACACATTAAAGAAAACACAGAGAAAAGCAACCAATCAACGAAACAAAAGATGAGAACTTGCTCTAAATTATCCCTCTATAGATGGCGAACGTCAATAAGCCGGTATATAATTACTAGCTTTGCAGTCTGGTAACCTCAAGGGTAATGTTAAAGTGGAACAAAAAAGATAGGAAGAAAAAAGAGAGAAATATTCAACAACAATAAGTGAACGGAAGAAACAAAAAAAAAATACAAGAAAAAGAAACGGCAAACTTATTTGTGTTGTTAACATGATATATTTATATATTTAAAAGACATTTGTGCCATTTTGCTACACTATCTTTCTTTGTTAATCATTTCATGATACTCTCATGCAATATATTCTTGGCCACCTTTTCCTTTTTTGTTTATTGAGTTGAAAAACTAAAAAGAAATTCTCTGTTATTTTTACGTAAGTAAACAAAATTAAATAATAAACACTTCATACGCTCCTATGTAGTTTATAAAAATAGAGAAAAGGAACTTATCTTATGTTGAAATGGTCTCTGTAACTATTTAATCTTTATACAGATCACGGAATGAGAGGAAGGATAGAAAACTCAAGTTCCCTGAAATGATTGACGAAATCAGTTGTCAAAAAATGTTCTCCAATAAAATTTTCTGCTGTAGGGACAAGGATCAAAATTTTGGGGCAGGGGGCCAGTCGATTAGTTCGACCCCACTATGCAAATTGTACTTAATTTATCGACCCCGAAAGGATGAAGAGCAAAGTCGACCTCTGCGGAATTTGAACTCAGAACGTAAAGACAATGCAGCTAACTATTTTGCCCGGCGTGCTAACGTTTCTGCCTGCTCGTCGCATTAAAATTTTCCCAAATATATCTTGCATCTCAATCACTGCATGGATAATGTATTATGCATTCATTTTACAAGATTCAATGATCGACAAAATTCATTTCTAAAAATATAGCTTTACTGAAATCCTTCAGAAATATAAACAAAGTGACGTTGAATTAATATGTTAAGGAAATACGGCCCAACCTGTCTTCATAATAAATAGTATAAGATTCGATCTTGAGCGTGTGTATAATGGGAAAACAAGTCTAAATTAATCACATCTTAATAATAATTTCAAAATTTGGCATAAGGCCAGCAATATTGAGAGATATATTGCTTACATCGACTCGAGTGTCCAGCCGGTACATTTTTATCTACCCCAAAAGAATGAAATGCAAATTCGACCACAGGAGAATTTGAATTCAGAACATAAGTACGACCGAAATGACGATAACCATTATGCCTAACGTGCTAACGATTCTCTCAATTTGTCGCCTTTTATGACATCATAATATTGATAAGAGAGAGAGAGAGAGAGAGAGAGAGAGAGAGAGAGAGAGAGAGAGAAAGTACTAGGAACACTGAGGTTCACACCACCCCTAATTTAAATAATGTTATATGAGAAGATTTTTATCATTTTGTTACATTCCACAGCGCTGGAAGCGTACGCAACTTTGTTGCTCAACTGCCGTAGGTTCTAATGTGTTGTAGTGGCATCGTATTTTGTTATACAAACATTATATACTATAAATTACCTTAAATACATTCATAAGTCAATATGGTGTTCTACTGAAGGCGGTGAGCTATTAGAAGCGTTAGCACACCTGGCGAAATGATTAGCGGTATTTCATCTGACGCTACGTTGTGAGTTCAAATTCCCCCGAGGTCGACTTTGCCTTTCATCCTTTCGGGGTCGATAAATTAAGTACCAGTTACGCACTGGGGTCGATGTAATCGACTTAATACCTATGTATGTCCTGGTTTGTCCCCTCTATGTTTAGCCCCTTGTGGGTAATAAAGAAATAGGTATTTCGTCTGTCTTTATGAATTCAAATTCCGCCGAGGTCGGCTTTGTCTTTCATCTTTTTGGGGTCGTTGCGTACTGGGGTCGATCTAATCGACTGACTCCTCCCCCCCAATGTTCGGGCCTTATGCCTAGAAGAGAAAAGAATACTGTGTTCTACTGTGTTAGAAGTGCTACTACATCACTTAACGTAGGTTTGTGGAAACATAATTGTTGGGTGTGATGCCTTATGACACGAGAAAAACAATTATAAAAGACGTCAATCATTTTGACTTGATTTCGAGATACCTAGTGTCATTTTTATAATAAATATTTCTAATTTAGACCCAAAACCAGCAATTTACGACCATACTCCAGTGGTATTTTATTTAATCAAACAGAAGGATGGATGGAATACCTTCGGCTGGAATTAAACTTAAATCGTACCAAACATAAAATATCATAAAGTATTTAAGCGATTAAAGACATGTATATTGTGTTTGTGTTACGAAAGTGAAGTTAATAAAATGAAATGCTGACTCATGCCTTTATACATTTTAATTGTACAATTCGTTTGCATCTTCAGCGTCTCTCCACACATTTGCATCTCTGCATGTTTTTAGTCATAGATTACAAAATTTCCGGGTTTCCACAACATTATGGATAGTGAAATAATAGTGTCGATAGAAGGTTATTTGTTCGATCTTTCTGAGTCAAAATCAATTACTCTAAAGGTTTGAGTTGAGGCAAATCGTCTGAGCACGGATGTTAACCTTATCCTTCATCCAATGGAATTGAATTGATACAGTTCCAATTTAGCAAGGGGGAGTTTATAGAAGATGGATGAGATAGCATGTAGTATCCCTTCCTGCAGTTTTGCTTTCTGATCTCAAATAACTCCTAAGCTTTCAATACAACCACTTAGGGTATCATATCCTATCATGCAATAAGCGAAATAATCATGACTAAATGCAGTGAATTGTGGCATCTGTAACAATTTGTAATCGAACAGTACTTCAATATTCCGAGCATTGTAATGGACAGCTACATGGGATTTCAAGAAGGAGGACAGTGGTATCGAACTTGCGATGCCCATCTGTTCTACAGTAACTGATCTGCGAATGTCCGAGGGCTGTCAGAGTTTCAAAAGCATTCTCAGAATAAAGGAAACGCAGTCCACCGACGCCAAAGGCAATGTTGTCGATGGCAGAAAACAATGCAATCAACAACAAAAACAACATGTATTTATGGTTTCTTCCTGGCAATATCATCTCGGAATAGATTGATGAGCTCAGTAATAATATTGTTTTTGATCATTTTCATTTTATTGTTGATGTCATAGTCTTTCACATTCTTGTTTCTATTGTTTATAAGCATTAGACATTTTCTTTCTTGATATCAGGTATCCTTTTGTCATTGCTTTTGTTCTTGCTGCTATTGTGGCTGTCGTTTTTTTTTCCTGATTACAATATCGTGCTTTTCCCAGCGGTAGTGTAGACGGCATGTCTCGATAATTTGAGAGTACATACCATTGTTTTGAGAAAAAAAAACTGCATCAGCGTAAAACATTTACTTATACATCTTTTTGTTTTATTTATTTTGTTGGTCCGCTCAATAAATGCTATGTATTCTCGCTCAATTCTCAATTGATGCAGTATGTAGTTTTCCTTTACTTGCTTGTTTCATATATTTTTCCTGTATGTATTCCTTTGTTTTGGATTCACATTTATAAAATAGAAAGAAACGAAAAGAAAAAATTGTTTCTTTTTCTTTCCTTTCTCAACTGGAATTTATTCTGAAGCATTTGCGATTTGATGCTAGGAAAATCTGTATTATAAGAATGTACAACAATGCTATAATAGAACTGTAAGCAAAGAGTACAATTCCAAACGAAAAATCCCATTATTTTTCTTGAAATTGGAAGGATGTTGCGGAAAGATTGTAAATCTAAATAACCATGATATTATAGTCATCTATAAGATAGTGAGTGACAGAAACAGTATTTAGCTACGAATCTTTATTTCATGGTTTATACAAAGTCGTAGAGTGCCTTCTAAATAGCAGGAGCAGACTATGCGGATAATGGCACTTGTAGAGGCAGGCTTTCGACGAGAAAAATGTTAAATCCTTAATCTTACTAACTCATATATATGGAAATTATATTAAATCATGTTTTGTTTTCAGTACGTGTTTTTAATGAGTTTTTTTTCAGCGAAGGGATTTGAAGTTGATCGCAGGCGGATATTTGGCTGCGAGAAAGAGGGTCCTAACTATATTTTAGATGCTTGATAAATAGTATGCCGCACTTTCTACTGCCAGTGTTTGTGAGAATACGAGTTAATACGTTTGTAAAGTTTGATACAAACAGTATAAACACGTATTCAGTTATGGTTTATAAGTTGCATGGCAGAACTCGTACGCGTTTGCTAAGAGGGACATAATGGCAGGAATATTAATTAAATATAATTTGCTCGGGATGCAAACACCACAAACACATATGGTTAGGATTTCCCTTGATTTTTTTTTATTCAGGTAAGAATCCCATATTTTAGGAAGCAGCCAATATATTGGTAAAGCAAGATGGAGCACCATTAGCCATGCCTGCGAAAACTGACTCACCAGTAAAGTCGGCTTTGCTAAAACCTTAAATTTGAAAGATATTTCAAAGATATTTCAGGTTGTATCGTCCGTTATATTATCAATATCAAGAAGTTCATTTTCAATTCAGGCGATATCACATGAATTGGGGGAGACTTGATTGATATTCTCAACACTTTGAAGGCTTGCGTAGAGAATATCCACGTTATTCACAGCATGTGTAAAAAAACCGAAACGTTACGCTGCATTTGAGTGTTTGAGTGCTAGAAATGTTTATCAGTAAGAATGTATTTGTCGAGTCACATAATTTGATAAGTTTATAATGAACGGTTTTTAGTTTGAAGCAAGTGATCTGAATATTAACTTAAAAGCAAATGGGGTCTCTATTATAAAAGGTAGAAACCAGGGCTTTGTTGTCGTTTACATTACAATTTATATGAGTTATGATGACATTATAAATATATCAAAGAAGCTAAGTGGGAATATGATACTCAGAATCAGAGTAATGTAGGAATTTGTGCGTGAGAGTAATTCAAATGAATATAGCAATAAACACATTCAAGTTATTAAGCCATGTGCAAATGAAAATCACCATCGACGTTTTGAATAAGAAGCTTTTATCAAAATAGAGAACAAACTGAAAAAGTGAAATGTAATAAAATGTTGCAAATGTGTTATACAAAAGTTATGGTTGGTATAATGAGAAGTACGTAGTTATGCAGTGTTCGGTTGACGCCATTGTGCATATAATAGGAATGAAGAGATATAGAATGAAATATCTTTACTGTCAAATTTCCCTTTATCCTTAGATTTAGCTTTAATAATGGAGACGATAATGGGATAACTAAATAAAAGCATTAATCCTACAGTGTGCTAATCTCTTCAAGAAATGTTTGAATCCCTGTTTTATAATGACTTTTGAAATTACATTAAAGTAATTAGTTATGAGAAAAAACGCTCATTGCATGTAATTTGCCTTTGAAAAGTATTCGTTAAATGGTTACACATTGCGGAATGGAAGATTCATATCACATTAATATTTTGGCTTACAATGTCAACATTCACAAAATAAAAATGAACTTTAAATGTCATCATAATCATTTGAGAAATCCATTATTTAATTATCTTGTTTGATTCAGTTCCAATTTTACGGTTTTCTCCCCCGCAATGATTACAGAAATAATGTTTTAATCCTCATTAAAATTCTTTTTTTACAGCAGTTATCTTTTTACATTCTATGAACACGATGGACATTAATACCAGCAGTATTTCTAGTGGTCCTACCGATTGATAGTTTGTTAAATAAATTTCAAGAACATTATTACAAACATTTTTCATTCTCTCAAATTCCGTGTACTTATTTATTTCTTTCGTCTACATATTCAATAACTCCAATAAAAATAAAACACGTTTTTTAATGAAATGACATATAGGCGATTCACTCGGTGTATTAAAAGAACTTCTTTCATAAACGATGCCGAGATAAATATACAAAAAAATCAATGTTTGTGCTATTTGAAAATTTTCTCCACTACCACAAGTACGCCTACGTCTTGGAAAATATTTTAGATTACATTTTACTATTCACACACGCATAGATTATAAACCAGAACAGTAACGTGTTGTGTATTACAAATACATCAATTTTGTAATATTGCTTACAGAGACCATCGCGCAGCGTATACATACTGTGTCATTAATAAAGAAATAGTATACATACTGTGTCATTGTACGTTGGCGTAAAATATGACCTCACGAATGAAACTGAGACTTTATGAAGTGTAAACATAAAATTTAATACACTTGCTAACGATATCGTATAAACGGTGCAATATAAGTTCAAAGCCTTAGCGGAAATATGCACATACAACATGGTATCCATTGATCTTCTAGTATTTGTACTGGTTTTGCTGTACCTAGTACACGCCAGGAAGAGCTGTAGCACCTCGAAACTTATACTCTTTGTCCTCCCATTTATTCTCTTTCTTATAAACAATATTCTGTTATGAACATCGGGGACTGAAATATACAATTCTGTAGTCTGACTGTATGGAAAATTTGGCCCCCTAAAGTCCAAGCGTTGCATACGTTTTCTGTTTGCATCAGCATAAGACTAAAAGCTGGAAAAAAACCGATTTGGAGAGTAATTTTCTCACGCCTACGAACCAGGTTTAGGAAAGTATCACTCATAGAGAAGTATCTTTCAAATTAAAGTTATTACGTTGCTAATTTTAATCTAAAAAATTGATAGCTAACTGGAGAAATTCTCTTTTGCATGAAGCGATTATTATTATTATTATTATTATTATTATTATTATTATTATTATTATTATTATTGTTGTTGTTGTTGTTGTTGCTGTTCTTCTTCTTCTTCTTCTTCTTCTCTTCTTCTTCTTCATTGTAGAATAGTTAGCATGCTGCAGGAAATGCTTAGCCGTATTTTGCTCGTCACTACGTTCTGAGTTTTCAAATTCCGCCGTGTGCTACTGTGCTTTTCATACTTTCGGGGCCGATAAATTAAGTAGCAGTGAAACACTTGGGTCCACGTAATCGACTAGTCCCCACTTCACATTTCAAATCCTCTGACAACATTTTTGGTCTGACAACCAGGAGATTGTGAAATACACCAGAAATTTTAATTAGTTTTGCTGCTCCATTACTACTATTATACCTCATGAAGTTACACTGTAAGCAATGAGAGGAAAACCTACATTAAAAAATTTAAGTATTCACTGATGATGAAAGTGGATTTTAGTTATTGTAGCTGTCAGTTAATTTTAGCTCCTTCCGGCTTGAATATACGTAATATCCTTTTCGATTCTAGGAACAAGGCCCAAAATTCTGGAGGAGTGGGCAAGTCGATTAGCTCGACCCCCCGGCAGGAAAAGCAAATTGCTAGGCTGAAAGGCAAATTCGAACTCGGCGGAATTTGAACTCAGAACGTAAATTAAGACGAAAATATCGCTAAGCATTTCGCTCGATGTGCTATCGCTTCTGCCAGCTCTCCGCCTTCGAATATACGTAATACTGAAACAGTTTCGTTTACTACATGAATGCAAATCATTTGAAACTTTCCATGAATTACATGAATAATAAATTAGGTGCGCAAAGCCCACTGTTGAAAATGGTATCTATATTCTGTTTGTACGCGCTTGCATGTATATGCCAGTTATAATTTCATTGCCCTTCGGCTGATACGTCCCGAGTCGCAATTTTAGTGATTGTGCACGGAGAAAGGGACAAAACTACTTACTACTCGAGCGATTGCATTCATGTTATTTGTAATGGTAAATGGGAAGAGAAAGTTATTTATTTATTTATTGCCCTACAGGCGAGGGTGGGGCTAAACAGACAGGAGAAAGACAGACAAAGGGATTAAATCGATTAGATCGACACCAGAGGGTAACTGGTACTTATTTAATCGACTTTGAAAGGAAGCTAACGGCAGACGAAATACAGCTAAGCATTTCGCCCAGCATTCTAAAGAATCTGCCTGCTCGCCATCCTAGAGGAAGTTATTTATTACGGACGAGAGACGAGAGACAAGTTATCTATCATAGACACTGCATATCAAGATGCGATCGTATCAGCTGGAAAACAACTTTAGAAAATTGCATAGACAAAAAAAATGTCTCGTTCGATACCTCCGTATTTCTAGAAAGTTGTCTTCCATTTAAATTCTGATATTTTGCTGTAGTTTCTTTTCTTTTTTTTTTATAAGAACATGGGTGAGGTGTAAGCAAATATTGCATCCAAAGTACGAAGAATATCAATTGTCTATCGGCTTGTTTTACCCTCATATCTCTGTCTCCCTTAAACGATATATATATATATATATATATATATATATATATACACAGGCAAAAACAACCTCACATAAATACATACCTACGTTCATGTAAGTCTCTGAGATACGAGTAAAATAATCTTGTGTCTATAATTATTGATGATATGTCGAGTCTGATAAATATAATGTCATTCTTATATTCCAAGACAGATAAGTATCTGCTAGAATTTATGATAAACGCACACATACACACACAAACACACACACACACACACATATATACGTATATGTGTGTGTGTGTGTGTATGCGTGTGTATGCCAGTGTGCGGAGTGTATGTGGAGTGTAT
>NC_043012.1:18557485-18587485 GCF_006345805.1 Octopus sinensis
GTGTGCGTGTGTGTGTGTGTGCGTGTGTGTGAGTGTGTGCGTGTGTGTATCTGTGTGTGTATACATACAAGAGAATGCTGAAAAGTTCGTGAAAGTATAGAGACAGGCCTCGTTCGTTTTCAGAGCCTAGAAAAAATTAAGGATCAGTTCAATAGTTGTCGGAATTTCATAAGGAAATATTTTGAATGAAATCATAATAAATTGACTCACCTGTATTTCATTTTACCAAAACAAAGGAACTTTCCAGCACCCATCAGTAGATTTATAGATATGGATATGTATATGTATGTGTGTGTGCGTGGGTGTATATTTGTCGCTTTATTTCTTCAATTATATAAAATTAAATGGTAAAATAATTGCATGCATGCACATTCCAAATCTTCTATACCTTTCGCATGATGTTATAACTCCGAAATATAGATCACGCAATATTGGTACACCTTTTCCCTCTACACCTATGTAACAAAACAAAAATCAATATGGAGCATTTTGCAAAAGACACAGACAAGATGAAGTAGTGTATTTACACTGACACTCACATGTACACATTGGACTTCGGGGAAATTGTTACGAGGCTTCTGTAAACTATATACAAAGAAGACATGAGTCAGCAAGTTATCAATAGTACATTACTTTAATAGTTTCCATTCATTTCTATTTACCATATTCCAGGATTATGGACATTAAACATTATAGACCGGAAATACAAACGATTAAGATGAAATAAGAATCGAATATTTCGCCTCAATACAGTTGAACCGAAGTTGCGTTTCGTACTGACTAATTTGCTATGGTATAAATCATTTGTACAGGGCAGCAGCTGTTTGCTCAGTGATATATAAGTGTGAAAGCATTTTAGCTATTACATCTACAATAAATTGGTCCGTTTTCCTGATGGGTCTTTTGTCATAGTCTCTTTATAAATAAGAATTTACAGAAAAGCTGCGACTAGACAATTGGATTCAATATTACGGGAATATACGTGCAATAAATTTATTGACACCGGGTTGAATAATTGTATATGTAAACTCCAATTGTCCTTCTTTCCTGAGCGTGCAATAATACTATATTTGTTCCACATCCTCGCGTTGTTGTTTTCTCTTTGTGTTTTCAAGTTTGGATTAACTTTATATATATATATATATATATATAATTATTATATATGTATGTGTGTGTGTATACATATGCACCTCACACATAATATATCTGTATGCCAAGATATGATATAATATATATGTATGTATATGTAATTCAGTGGGAGTACTTGAACGACATCCAAAGGTACATGAAACCCAGTTAAAACTACACACAGCTAATGCCGGTAAATGCTTCAGCTGTCAAATCTGTAGAAGCTATTGTAGAGCTTTAGCTTGGCTAAGAAAGCACGTTCGATTACAGCACCGTTAAATGTTAAGACTCGTGCAATGGCTACAATCTATAACGAGGGCGCAGCCATCATGTATATGTATATGATATAGGTAGCAATAGTCAATGGAAAACGTGCCTTAACAAAGAAAATATAGAATCAAGAGTTAATAAAATATTATACATGCCATCATACCTCCATCCATATACATAAATATATATCTATATATTAATCAATCTATGTAACAATCTATCTACCTATTCATCTTTCACCTTATATGTCTCTCCCTGATTTTTTTCGAAAATTTTAGATAGATATAGCTATAGATATAATATAGATACATATATATGTATGTATGAGTGTGTGTGTGTGTGACTGTCTATCTGTCTGTGGTTGTACGTATACGTCTGTTCGTATATATATATATATATATATATATATATATATATATATATATATATATATATATACATATATATATATATATATATATATATATGTATGTATATATATGTCTATGTGTGTGCTTCTAGGCACAGCAGAACATATACATTTTTCCCAATGGTTGTGTTTATGTATGAAATCCTGAAGTTAATGCCAGTAACACACATACACACGTGTATATATATAGGCACATATATATATATTCGTGTGTTCGTGTGTGTGTGTGTGGAGGCGCAATGGCCCATGGGTTAGGACACCGGACTCGCATTTGTAGGATCGCGCTTTCAATTCCCAGACCGGGCCTTGTGAGATTTTCTTGAGCAAAAAACACCTAAATCACAAGAGGCTCCCGCAGGGGCTGGTGGAAAAGTCTGCTGTACTACTTCACCACAACTTGCTCTCACTCTTTCTTCTTGTTTCTGTTGTACCTAAGGGTCAGCCTTGTCACATCTCTGTGCCACGCTGAATCGCTCCGAAGTCTAAGTTAAAGGTACACGTGTTTGTGGAGTGCTCAGCAACATGACTGTTAACTTCACGAGCATGGTGTTCCGTTAGTCGGAGTAACTGGAAACCTTGCCGTTGTAACCGACGGAATGCCACGATATATATATATATATATATATATATAATATATATATATTATATATATATATATTTATATAAGATTATGTGTGTGTACAGTTCTTTAATTACTATAAAAGTAAGTGTTCTCTAAATATTTAGTTAAATGCTGTTATAATTATGCATACGACAACGTAGATCGCTGTATAAAATTGATTAAATTTTTAAGCAAAGAAAGCTATGCAAACTTTGCAGTATTAAATAGGATATCGGTAGTTAGCTGGGAGGAAATAGTTATTTGATAGTCTTAGAGTATCTTGCTTTCTCTGTCCATAATTGTGAACTGATAATGTATATGAAATATGATGTAGTGAAAAATTTAAAGAGGAACAATATAGCCATATAAATACGAGCTTGCAAATATATATTCACATACATATATACGTAAACACACAAACGCACACACATATGCATACTTATATGTAAATGTATACACTCATACAAACAACTACACATACGTTCAAACATCAACACATATTCAAACACTTGTGCATATATATATATGTGTGTGTGTGTGTGAATGTATATATACATATATATATATACATATATATTTATATATATACATACATATTTCCATATATATATATATATATACATATATATATATACATATATATATATATATATATATACATATATTTATATATATATATATATATATATATATATATATATATATATATATATATATCTATATATATCTATATATATATATATATACATACACATACATATATACATGCATGTATGTGTGTTTCGCAGAATATTTATAGGTGCAATCGTTCAAATCCTTATGCCATTGAATCCCGCTCTATACTCTGTGTTAAAATGTAGAACCTGCTTTCTAAAATATGCATTTATGCATTAAACACACTTATGAAATAGATACCGATCCATTCCCAGTTCCATTACTGTTTTTGAGAATATATTTCAAAAGACATCCATCAAATGGAATCACAACACGCTAAATTTGGTAAATTAGATTATATGTGCCTGGAAAAACATTGTATTTAATTACTAAATCTTTTAAGAGATTTTGTGCCAAACGTAACCGAATGTAGCGGAATTGCAAATATATTCACATGTCCACACATAGTAGTATAAGTATTCATATATATACATATACGAACTCACATTCATACACACGCACGCACACACAAACACACTTACAGTCACAGACATATATATATATTTGTTTGCTATACGCCCCATTATATTATATATATATATATATATATATATATATATTATATATATATATATATATATATATATATATATATATATATATATATATATATATATATATATATATATATATATATAATATATATATATATACATACACATACATATATACATGCATGTATGTGTGTTTCGCAGAATATTTATAGGTGCAATCGTTCAAATCCTTATGCCATTGAATCCCGCTCTATACTCTGTGTTAAAATGTAGAACCTGCTTTCTAAAATATGCATTTATGCATTAAACACACTTATGAAATAGATACCGATCCATTCCCAGTTCCATTACTGTTTTTGAGAATATATTTCAAAAGACATCCATCAAATGGAATCACAACACGCTAAATTGGTAAATTAGATTATATGTGCCTGGAAAAACATTGTATTTAATTACTAAATCTTTTAAGAGATTTTGTGCCAAACGTAACCGAATGTAGCGGAATTGCAAATATATTCACATGTCCACACATAGTAGTATAAGTATTCATATATATACATATACGAACTCACTTCATACACACGCACGCACACACAAACACACTTACAGTCACAGACATATATATATATTTGTTTGCTATACGCCCCATTATATTATATATATATATATATATATATATGGATTGGGAGAGAGAGAGAGAGAGAGAGAGAGAGAGAGAGAGAGAGATTGATAGACGTCTTCGTGCTTTATTTTGTGCTAGAGAAACCTATAAATCCTGGAAATATGCACTATCATATCTATCTATCTATCTATCTATCTATCTATCTATCTATCTATCTATCTCCTTTTTGTGTCCTCCTTCTCTCCTTTTACGATCCCTTTTGATCGACCCCCCTTTTTTATTTTATTTTATTTTTTATTTTATTATTATTATTATTATTATTTTTTTTTTTTTTTGAAACCTTCAAAAGAAAAGCTCTACCTTGTAATTTGTTCTATCTGTGTGCAGCCCTGTGTGGCTAATAAAGAAACATATCTATCTATATCTGTGTATCTCTGTTTACACAAATACACACACTCATGTTTACTTATATACTTATATAGACATGCGCGTATATACCTGTATAAATGCATTTTTCTAGACGCATGTATTTATAGGTATTTATAGGTTTATATCTCTACATTGACATATAAGTAGTTAGAGCAGCTTGCATATGAACATGCTTATATTCAATGAGTAAAAATCCCTACAACCACGGTATATTTAATACAACATATACATAGAATGAATGAGCCTTAAGATTCAAGTTTAAAAATGAAAAGTTGAGTTTATCTTCACCTCATTAGTTAAACTCTTATAGAAAAAATATAGCCCGTGCAGTGTTAATCTTCTTAGTTTTTGTGGAATTAATAACGTCTTGTTCAACTTTTGGAACACTGAATGTCAAACACAGTATAGGCTGTAAAAATAAACAATTATGAATGATCAACTAATCATATTTAAAGTAGGTTCTTGTTTTGTAATACTTCTAATGACATCTTCTATAAAACAATCTCGTTCAAAACTTCATTTTTTTTTTTTTACTTTTATTAGATTCCAATTTAGAAATTCCCCTAAAGCGCATTCGACACTGAATTCTTCTCATTAATTGAGAACATTAAAATACGCTCATAAACATACATACATATATATGTACATGTATATATACATATACGTATGTATATATATATGTATATAATATATATATATATATATATATATATATATATATATATATATTATATATATATATATATATATATATATATATATATATAATTATCTGAATTAAGTCTATTTCCCGAGACAGATATACCGATTAATTTCGCCAACTGATGAGATCATACAAGCTGTCAAGTAGCACGATCATTTATAATTAACAACTGGTAATATATATTATATATATACATATATATATATATATATATTATATATATATATATATATATATATATATATATATATATATATATATATATATATTATATATATATATATATTTATATATTGGAATGATTTTAACATATGTATGGATTTAATATTTAAAATATATAATTTGTTTATCAAGTGTCTGGGAAACAACTTACTCTAAGCGGTCATATGTTTACAGGAAAGATATTCTTCAACCAATTCAAATGTAATTATAATATTTCTGCCGTCAGCAATATATAATTGTAATAACATTTTAATTTTCACATCAGCTAAAGACCTTGAATTTAGTGGGTTTTATATTTGATTCTAGCCATCCCTATATACGATAATTACTTATGTTTTTGCATAAACTAATGAAAATGTAAATTAAACTCTTTAGTTCCCAAATTAGAACGAAGAAAGCCGTAGCAATATACCATAAAAAAATCTTTTCATATTTCAAAGACTCTGCTTGACCACAATAGAAATCTTCTTTTTGGTGTGAAACTTTAGGAAAAAGAGCTAATTGATTGAAACTAAAGGGTCCAGTAAGCAGCTGCCATCTATATCTTTCACGTCGAAAACATGAAAGGCACGGTCACCTTTCACGGGATTTGAACACAACGCTTTTAGAGGGACGAAACGCCCCTAAGTATTTTGTCCGGCGTCTGCCTGCTCTTTAACTGAATCCACAATAGGAATATTAATATGAGAATAATATGTATGGTTTCTGATATAGGCGTATACGATAACAGACTTTAGTTTATCGACTATAAAAGGCCCAAAACGCAACGTCGACCTGGCGCTTATTTTGTAACACGTCATCTTCGGAAACTGCCGATTCTGCAAATCCACTGTGGTTATCTTATTAATAATCTCACTAGTATTAAGTGTCTAATAGAAATATTCCATTGTAATGAACAACAATGATATTGCAATAATATAATCTTACCTACATTCTATTCTATTAACTATATATATATATATATATATATTATTATATATATATATATATATATATATATATTATATTTATATATAATTTAATTTCTACTTCACTGAATGCTTTCTCTACGGTGATGGCTTCGATAACTCTGTAGACCAATACTTGCGTAAAGAATCGATTGCATTCACTGCATGGCAATGTTGGTTGAGGACAAGATTAATTTTGCCGAGCCCTTCTCTCCTGTCATTTGAATGTTTTTTCTCATACAGTTGTTTCCCCAAATATAGACAGTATATATATATATATGCATATATATATATATGTATATATATTATATATATATATATATATATATAATATATATATATATATATATTCATATATATATATATTTATATATATATATATATATATATATATTATATATATATATTTATATATATATATGTATATGTGTGTGTATGTGTGTATGTATATATGCATGCCTAAACATCCAGTGGCTACGTACAAGGCACTTCAACTGCGAAACATACCAGTGGGGCGCATTATTTCTTCAAGGATTACCTTAAAATTTATGCGAAAAACATTTCCGCACCTCAGGTAAGGAGTGCAAATGAAAGCAATTGTTACATTCCTTGAAAAGTACTCGTTTTACACATATTATATACTTTTGAAATATTCACTTCATATTAAGTGTAAATAAACCTATTTTAAATCAGTAAGGAAGCAATGCAACAATTATTTTGTATAATAGTTATACACCTTATATATTTCATCATGCATTGTTTCAAATTAACGCATTTTACAAATTCTAGATTAAATAACTAATTGAATTTACCTTCAAAACGATAGCCACCTGAGTGCACAAATGGAATGTTCACATTAATTTCGTTTTCAATTCTATCTAGCGAAGATTATCAAATCTAATACGGGATAACACCGCTATTTATGGTCCCTCCTAACTTCAGCATAATGAAGGCTTTTATATCCCATTAACGTTCGTTAAGATCTATATTTTGACACTTACTTGCGTATACTAAAATTTATAGATTCCACCTCATTAGCTACGATGATGTTCAATTGAAAACTGAGCCAGTTGTGCAAATTCAAGATATTAACTACATAACTTGCATTCCATTGAAGTGCTTTGAAAGCTTTATATCTGATTGTGGATTTCTATGTCCTTGAAAATACGCACACGTATATAATCTCTCTAGACCTATAAAGCATTTGTCCTTGTATTCATTTCGATTTGCACATTTGTTCAATATACACCTATTTTCTCCACGATACAAACTTCATTCTTCTACACCATATATTTCTAGTTTTACAGACATAAATACATTCGTACAATGACCAATTTGTCCTTATACCCCACTCTCTGTATCAGTGCGTATGTGTGTGCGTGAGTGTATGTGTGTGTATGTACATATATATACATATATATATGCATATATATGTATATATACATATACGTATATGTATATGTATATATATATATATATATATATATATATATATATATATATATATATATTATATATATATATGTATGTGTGTATGTGTGTTTGTGTGTAAATATGTACATATATATATATACATAACTATGTATGTGTGTGTATTTATATATATATATATATAATATATATATATTCACATACATAGTGCGGTGAATAAGCTACCGTTTAAATTACGCAAAAAGGAAAATAACACTGACATCTCATTTTAACAGAGAAATTTGCTAAAATTTGATAAAAATATCTTGAACTACTTGCATAGGAATTTATTCAATATAATCGCCATTAGCTTCAACCAGGTGACTTCCGTATCTCCTGCAACTCTTCTGGGCAGTTTCCTTGTTTAAGAGTGTGAACGCTGCCATAATCGTTGCATTTAATTCAAATTGTTTTGTGTGTCTCTCGGTCAAATGCGCTCCACACATAATAATCAAGAGGGTTGCAGTATGCGGAGTTAGATGGTAAGATGTTGAAAAGCGTCATAGTGCAGCCTTTCCTTTTGTCCTTCATGACTTGGGATAAAGATTGGCCCTTTAACATCTTCTATGAGGAATACCGAATGTCCTTTTTTTGCACTACCTGCCCAATAAGAAACTCAGAAACGCCCATGCCCCTGGCGATTGACCTTATTGACCTGGAGGTATCGTTGTCAATATCACTCCAACAATTTCAGGAATTCTGTTCGTATCAGAACGGTCACAGTGAGATTTCCAAGCAGCCATAACTCCGTCATTACCATTAAACTCATCCAACAACTTACGAACCATCTGCACTGTCCTCAGATTGGCACTCAAGTTATTCGTATTGGAACCTCCAGCACGAATACCAAGCTATGCAGCATGTCATTTCCAAAATTCTGACAGAATGAATGCATTACGTCATGGTGCAGTTTTTTTCCAACACTGCATCCAACTGATCCTACTATACTGTATACCTGACAAGAGCAAAAACAAAAAAAATACACATGTGCGATGTTAAAAATATAAAATGGCAACTGTTTACCCATTGCACCCTGTATGTATGTATATATATATATATAATATATATATATATATATATATATATATATATATATACATATATATAATTAAACATATGTGTATATGTGTTTATATATACATATATATAATTAAATATATGTGTATATGTGTTATATATATATATATATATTATATATATATATATATGTATATATATATATATATATATATATATATATATATATATATATATTATATATATATATATATATATATATTATATATATATATATATGTGAATATGTGTTTATATATATGTATATAGTTATGAATGTCTGTATGTATACATGCACATATATGTATTTGCGCGTGCGGCATTATGTTTGTCTTTATTTCGCAACCGCTTGATAATCGGTGTGGTTTAATTTACGTCCCTGTTACTTAGGTCTTCGGAAAAAAACCCTAAAACAATGGACCGATCGAGTAATTGTTTTAATGATTCAAACGATATATACTGAGGTCGATTTATTCCTCTAAGCTCCTCAAGGTCGTTCTCAAATATGCCCACGTTGAGATCAGCGAAGTGTTTAGAGGACAAAACATGTAAATACGTATACGTACATACAGACACACACATATATATAAGTAGATAGATAAATGATAGCAAATAGATTGAACTACATATATATATCATATATAAAATATTTTTCTTTTTAATCAGCATTCTGCTTTTCTGTTATTATTTTATATGTGTATCATCTTGTCAGACTCCTATTTTATCTTGTTACTGCGTATTTCTAGTTTCACGTTTCAGTTACCAATATTTCCTAAATTCTCTCTGTCTATCCATAAACCTATTCAATGGTTATTGCCCCAGACAATACACTAAACAAGAAAATAAAATTACAAAGCTGGAACTAACTAGCATTTTGTTTATAAGGTGAAGTCATTTAGACATTCATTGCAAAAGACGTTTGTTCTTTTGGCGCAGATATAATCAATATTTTCTATAACAGTTTCAGTAAAGAGACTCATAAATTATATAGCATAAAGAAAGAATAAATATCATGAATTGCTTTTAGTGTAGTAAGATGTTATGTTATGAATATGATGGATACTTGTGAGGTTTAATCAGGTGACATGTGATAAAGTGAATAAATAATGTATTCGATGTCAAAAAGGAACAGATAAACAATTTTGTTTGTAAAATATATAGGGTAACAACAACAACAACAACAATCAGAATAAATAAAAAGACAATAAATATTTTTTTTAAAAAACATGAATAGCATTACAAGTAAAAGAAAAATAAAACTGAGTGAAATATATGATATTCTAGCTGCGTAGTGTTTCAAAAGAGAAATATGTAATTATAGATTAAATTGTGTTATAGAAAATAATATTAAAACAGAAGAATTAAACGGAAATACAAGGGCAAAGTGTCTGAGAAATTAAAGCTATATGGTGTAGAAGAATTGAGAATGTGTGTATTGTGAAGGAAGTAGGTGTATAGTGAATAAGTGTGTAGAGAGAAACGAATACGAGGACACATGCTTTATTAGTCTATGCCTCATTTTGTTTAGATTGATTGCAAACAAACTCCTTCAAATGCTGATACCATCTAAGACGAATGAATGCAGCTTGAAGAGTACTGTTAGGTGTTTGATATAATCTGGAATGTGAACTTACTCCGATCCATGCTAACTTATGTGGCAACAGTAACAGTGTAATGTCGACCAAATTGTCTCCTGCTTTCAGTTTGTCCTTTAGCCAGTGCATACTCAGATCTTGTTTCACGCAACGCCATGGAAGACCACTACTCAGCCACTTACCATAAAACTAGTAGAAGATTGATTCGATAACACCAAAAGTTTGATTTACTGAAGTAAACCATCTCCGATCAATAGCTAACATCGATTGTGAAATCTCGAAATCAATGGAGATTGCAGGAAGTAGACTTACTGGCCTTATCGAACTTGCGTTTTTCAGATCAGAAACCACCGAACAAATGGGGAGTTTTTCATATCTGTACCGCTATATAAATCAGAAGAAAGGTAAATTTCCCACTAATTATGATCGCGTAGGAGCACATTTAGGGGTATAGATCTCCTATCGCGCACGGCTTTCATGTACCACATACCCGAAGATATGGTAACTTATATAAAGCACCTGTTAGACCGATCATCCGATAATAACTTCTCAATATCATCACCAATAACAATAACAGCCGTGCTGATTCTTTCATCCACATTCAACTAATACGCCAAAAATCTTAACATCGTAACACTTAAGAAATGTATGCGGCAATATGGCAGACACTTCAATCACTCAACTCTCTCACCATTCCCCTCTCTCTTATTCATCCTCTCTTTTCTGTCCCTCCTAATCTTTATATTCCTAATGTAATCATATCATTGCGTTTTTGCATCACAGTCGGTTCTCTCTTTCTGGAATTCATTCTTCGCCCACATTTTGCTATGGCGTCAACTTGTGAAAACGTGTGAAAGTGAATGAATACCTATTATCAAACGCTTTAATCAAATTTTTACATATTTTACTGGTGTTGTTGCTCTTCCATCTAATTTAATAATAAGTATATATACGTTATTATATTTATTCATGTATCGAAGCAGTGTGCGATTGGCCAGTATGATTCACAACGAAATATCTTTATTGTAGAATGAAGTAGAATCTCATATCTCTCTGTCTAGAATATTGATTTAAATCCACATATGTCTGGTCAAATATAATTTACTTTCCTATTGACACACCGTTTTCCAGGTCAATATATATCAAAACGCTTCATAGATATTAAAAATTCGCTATACAAATTATTTAAATACTTTGTTGATACTTTAATATATTTTCAATTTTCATTAAGTATTAATGAAATTTAAAGTTTTGAACGTAATTGAGAAAGTGCAGTTCAAACGGAAAAGCAAATAGGAAGCAATCAAAGCAAATTTATTCTCAAATAACTGATCGGAATATTCATAAATATTGTTATATCTGCACTGTTTAATGATGGCATACCTACCCAATCATTCATGCTATAAAAAAGTCATATTATACAAACGGATTCTGTATAATTTAAATTATTGTAAATTAAATCACAAATATAATGTCGGTTCAAACTTTATTTCTCTTGAGAAAACCGAAGTAGGAACTATATTTTAATTGATATTGTATAACTATCACGTAGCTAGAAAACGCAGAAGAATTATTTGTTATTGGAATTTATATTGCATATTTTGTGAGCATGCCGAGGGAATTAGTACAATATATCACAAGCGGGGACGCAATTTAGCTGCTGTTGAACCTTATATTCTCAATATCGTGACAGGGCAAAATAGTTTGAATCATTAAGTTATCTCTCATGCCTTTCTGAAAACCGAAAGCGAAATGTAGATTGTATCTCAGTGAAGCTAATCACCGATTTTAGATTATTCTATTATGATGGCTATGTTAATCAGTTTTAATATTATGGGACATTATTCTATATGTGGATTATATTTGAGGGAAAATGAATTATTATGGAAAGCCATGCGCAGCTTTTCTTTTTGCTTCCTTTGCTGTCAATTTACATGTGATGTGAATCGATACAAAACGGAGAAAACGTTTCAAATAACGCATAAATGTTTCTGACATTGCTGAAACAAGAGAACAAACTCTATTTCGAAGCTCTACAAGAGCGTAAGTCCTATGTAATATTATATGCCTAAACGAATAGACAGAGATGATTGACTACAACAGGTTAGAAACGACAGCAGGTTATGGAGAGAACTTAAAGTCACTCAGAATAATAAATCAACATTTAAGAGAATAACATTTCTTATGCCAGATTAGTAAATCAGAAAACTGATATCTTTCAAATGTGACAGTTACTCGTGCTATAATAGAATAAAGGGGTTGATTTGATATCAACGACCAGATTATAATGACCGGTTGAACATGAAATAAGTGGGAGTACGTTTCCCTTCCAATTAAATGTGTTGGCCAGTGTAAGATAATACTGGAGAGGAGAAAAGATTAATTTGAGTATGAGCATATACTAGATGGTGAAAGATGAAACTTTTTGTCACCTACTATAACAACATCGACAATAGGAAAACAGCAATAAAATGCAGACAGTCCTAATATTTATTGAAACTGCAAGGCGATACACATCACCGAAATTATAGTCGACGAAGGTCGAAATATATAATTTGTAAATCATAATACAACAGCTACAATTTTGCATTATTAGTATAAAATCAATATATATAAATTTATATATATATATATATAATTATATATACATATATATATATATATGTATATATGTATATATGTATGTATATATATATATATATATATGTATATATATGTATATATATATGCATGTATATATCTATGTATATATATATGTATATATATATATATATATATATATATATATATATATGTGTGTGTGTATGTTTGTGCGTGTGTGCATGTGCCCGTGCATGTGTGTATGTGTATGTACATATGTATATATATATATATATATATATACATATATATATATATATATATATATATATATATATATATATATGATAAAATGTGTATACTTCGAACTAGCTATCTCTGTGTGTCTGTTTTCCTGTGTTTCTTTCTCTCCAGCGGCCTAAATTGTACAAATACTAACATACATTCTTTCTTATCCAATGAAAAATTAAACAAGGTCATCGAGTATTACGCGACTGTAATCCCAGTAAGAATATTAGTCGCACATGTCTTACGCGGGGAGAAGTATAATAAATAAAAATAAATGAGATTGAAAATGTCTGATTGCCCGAAAACCTTGTTGAATCCGCCCCTACCCCTGAGACACATGTGATCACAATGTAGTCGTCTCCATGAAATTTTCTCGAGATTAAACGTTCTTTGAATTCGATATTTAGCGGTGGATTGTTTGTAAATGCATGATGAAGTGAACAAATACGTGTCAAATATAATAATATCTGCTATAGAATCTATGAAACCATTGCCCATATCATGAACGAATGCCCTAGACTTGCCCAAAACCAGTTGAGAGAAGATGACCTGGTAGCGAAAGTGCTACATTGGAAACTGTGCGAAAAGTGGGTGTCAGAGATGCAAGATGTGGTATGAGAACAAACTGCAGAGAGTTCCAGAGTCAGAGGCTATCAAAATCCACTGGGAATTCCCAATCTAAACAGCAGAACAAATCAGACCTAGTGATGGGGGACAAGGTGCACCACATATGCTATACAGATGACGTTGCACGCCCCTTTGACCAACGAATAGGCAAGAAGGAAGGCGAAAAGAAACATAGATACCCTCTTAATTACCAAATAACCCGGTTATGAAAAATGAAAGTGACATAGTGCCAATTATTTCTGGGTCCTTAAGAACAGTATGAGAAGGCACCAAGAAGAATATACAGGAAATCGAAATAGAATGACCAGTAGAAATGTTATAAAATGTTCGCCTCATTGGCACGGCCAGAATAATCAGGAAGATATTACATACCTGAAAAGAACGAATAACATGGCTGAACGAAAAACATAACCGTAGGCTGCAAGTAATATGTAAGATACTAGGAGCGCCAATAAAACCAATGTTAAAGAGGTAAAAATAATAATCCTCTCTCATATAGAGACAAGACCTGGAACTTAATTTATCGACAACGAAAGGATGAAAGGCAAAGTAGACGTCGGTAGAATTTCAACTCGGAGCGGAGTGACAGACGAAATTCCGCCAAGCATATCATATCCCCTGGTGTGCTAATGATTCTGCCAACAAAAGCAACAACAGCAACAACAACAACAGCAGCAACAACAACAACAATAATAATCGATAAAACTTCTGTCAGCCAGAAATGCAGACTCTGGAAAGAGTGTGGAAAATGTGACCCACTTGGTAAGTGGATGTGAGAGCCTTGCACAAAAAGAATACAAGCGCTGCCATGGTTAAGTGTGTGTGTACCTTCATTGACTCTTTTGCTGTAAATACCATTATGAAGTAACAAAGAACTGGTATGAGCGCGTACCAAGTAAAGTTATGCAGGAGGATGGAAAAGTAACGACACTCTTCGGACTGTGATTTTCAGACGGATCGTGTAATCGAACACCGTAGACCGGATATTATCATATTGAATAAGAGAGACAAATGATGCTGTCAGATCATTGATGGCGTGTATGTTGTAAAGAGGTTGAAAACATCACCATGTACTCCGAATTGAACATGGAAATGGTAAGACTGTATCGAATGCGGGAGGGTAATGTAAAAGTGATGCCAGTGGTGATCGGAGCGTTGAGCTTAACCCCATTGAAACTTCGAAACTTCTTAAGGCAACTGGAAATCCCACGCAAGATTGTTGTCTTGCAAAAAGCAGCCTTATTGGTTCACAGTGCACATCTTAAAGAAAGTATCATCTGTCAGAGGTCTTCGTTGTGATGACATTTTTACCTACAATGTGTTACTAAGGAATAACGTTAACAATAGCAACCACAATAATAATAATAATAATAATAATAATAATAATAATAATAATAATAATAATAATAAATAATAATAATAATAATATAATAATAATAATAATAAGAAGAAGAAGAAGAAGAAGAAGAAGAAGAAGAGAAGAAGAAGAATGGATGCTCGTCATGCTTCAAGGTCAACAAATCAAACAATAAACCGCATTGGTCATTGCGCGGATTACAAAAGACCACGTACCCGAAAATTGAACCAAATCCTGATTGAAAAATCAGTTACTGGATCAAATCTTCCCAACACACAGGAGCTGGACGAACCCCACAACCGGAATATTCCAACAGATGGCCATCCATGCTCATCACCAAATAATCAAAAGAAAAAGAAGGAAAAATGGTCTAGGGAAGATAATAAAGGAGTTCTCGAGGCCTTCTACCATGCCATATATTTCCCCACAGATAAGTCTAGCACTGTACAAGCATACTTAAACTGGAGACAGAACACCCTGAGTAAGACCCTACATAGACAGTAACAGCTTGCCAATGTTAGAAGAAACATTATAAAAAAGAAATTACTGACTGAAGTAGAGATTGATCAGTTAGACAAGCAATATCGGATAAAATGAACGAAGCTGCAGCTAGAGAAGATAATACAGAGGAAATGATTATGACCAGCCAGGGCGGATAAAAACGAAGAGAGGATTCAAAGAGTTAGTATAAGTGATAGGCAAAGTGAAATACGCCCTGAACCAATCATAAACACTAAGACAGATGAGCATCAAATAGATAAAGAAAGTCACACAATATTGACCCAACAGAACTACATGAGCTAAAAAATCAAATCATGATTGAATGGCTGAAAATTAAAGAAACCAGCATGGATGAGCGTGATACACTTCCTAAAATCCGCAACTCTAACCAAAACATGAAAATAATTGGTAAAATCCGGCTTGCACTTAAGGATATAATTTCAGTTAATGATGTTGATATCACAAACCTCAACCACCTATACTATGCATCCGCGAAAATCTCAACGATCCTATGTGGTGTAAAGATTAGAAAACGGCAATAGTCCCACAAAGCCTTCTTGGCAAGAGCGTCTGCAACAACAAATTAAAGTATTTAGATCTGACATTGAATATTGAAAAACCTTAAGGCTCACAAGACTACCAAACCTACAAAAACCCAAAAATACTGAAAAAATACAATATGAAAACTATACTTGATATTGATGCCACCATAGAAACCATCAAACAAAAGGTATCTGCCAAAGCTACCCGCATAGCGAGGTATGAAAAGCGTGTTAGATTTTTCAAGGACAACAACATGTTCAAAAATAACACCAAGAATTTTTACAGGAAGATAGAAAAACAGCGTTTACTGCAGGGTCTGTACCATCAAAAGAAGAAGTGCAGAGATTTTGGAATAAAATCTGGGCAGAAGAAAAAACACACAACGAAAAGGCCCCCTGGATTGACAGAATATCTACAGAACTGGACCCCTTAGAAGAGCAAAAGTGGGAGGGTGTCAAGGTAGAAGATATAAGATCTGCTCTCAGGAGGTCAAGCAAATGGAAGTCTCCAGGAAAGGATAAAATTCCTAACTTCTGGCTGAATGCCTTCCCAGAGAGCCATGAACTGCTAACAGAACTGTACAATGATGTTCTGCAACACCCTAGTAGGATGCCTCCTTGGCTAGTTAATGGGTTAACATTCCTGCTTCCAAAAATGAAGAAACAAATGAACCAAAAACTATAGACCCATAACCTGCTTAACAACTATGTACAAAACTCTAACATCTGTCCTGACGGAATATACCTATAGTTTTTTAACAGACAGCAGCATATTCCCTAATGAACAGAAAGGATGTAAACGTGGATCCTACGGCTGTAAAGACCCACTACTCATCAATAAGATGATCTTAGAAGATTGTCACAAACGACACAAAAACTTATCAATAGCCTGGATAGACTATAAAAAGGCTTTTGATAGCCTACCACATAGCTGGATTAGGAAATGCCTTGAAATGTATAAGATAGCACCAACTCTGCGAAACTTCTTGACTGTAAGTATGAGATCATGGAGAACCACCTAACTCTGAACAGTGACAGTGAATCCCTAAATGCTGGTGATGTAAAAATTTCGTGTGGCATTTTCCAGGGTGACTCACTGTCACCACTCCTCTTTTGTTTATCCTTAATACCTCTCTCAAAGCTGCTCAATGACGCGCAGTACGGGTATAAAATGTTTGATAAAAATATAAATCATCTCGTTTACATGGATGATTTAAAGCTTTTTGCAAAAAATGATCAACAACTCAAGGGCTTACTAGCGATAGTCAACACAATTCAGTGACGACATCAGAATGCAATTCGGCTCGATAAATGTGCAAAGGCTACCTTTATCAAAGGAAAAATGACAGAAACATCTAACGTTAACCTTGACCAACAGAATGTCATAAAAGAACTAGACCCAGCGGAGAGCTACAAGTACCTAGGGAATTGAAGGGAACGGAATAAGGCATTCAGAGATGAAGGAAAGGATCAGGAGAGAATGCTATCGAAGAGTGAGAGCAATACTCAAGACAGAGCTGAATGCAAGAAACAGGATCGAAGCAATCAATGCATTAGCTATACCAGTCGTGACTTACAGTTTCAATATTGTTAACTGGTCAATTACTGAAATATGTCAGCTCGACAGAAAAATAAGGAAACTGTTGACAATGCATAGAATGCACCACCCTAAGGTAGATACAGAACGACTCTATCTGCCAAGAAAAGAGGGAGGCCCGTGGTCTTTTGCAACTGGCAATAACAATGAAGATTGCTACAATTGGCCTAGACACCTACCTGAAAAACTCTGAGGACTGGATGTTAAAACTTGTCTCAAAACATGAAAACAAGAAAGCATCATACTCAGTCACAAAACAGGCAAAGGAATATCTAAGTGAATTCCGAATACAACCAATTTCGGAATTAGAGATAGACATACAAGAAACAAGCACAGAAAAAGCTAGGCGCATGAAAACCCGTGCCAAAACTGCGGCCTTAGATATTCTGAATAATAAATGGCAAGAAAAACCTCTCTACTCTCTAACGCAAATACCCAAAGAGAGCGAATAATGCAGATATCGACAAAGCCCTGACCCATCAATGGCTAATGGCCTCTGGCTTAAAATCTGAAACAGAGGGTTTATCATAGCAGCTCAAGATCAATGCCTACCAACAAGAAACTACCAGGCCAACATATTAAAGATCAGAAGCAGTCCAACGTGTCGTGTATGCAAGCAACAAAATGAAACCATTGACCATGTGGTCTCCAAGTGCAGTCTTCTAGCGCCTAAAGAGTATCTCAACAGGCACGATAGAGCTGCACAGTATATTCACTGGGTAATCTGTAAAAACCTGGATTTGCCCCATGAAAAAAACTGGTGGGAACACAAACCACCCCCAGTGCTTGAAAATGACCACATCTCACTCCTCTGGAACTTCACCATTCAAACTGACTGACAGGAAGATAGATGCAAATAGGCCAGACATCATATTGAAAGACTTCAAACAAAGAACATGCCTCCTCATTGATATGACTGTCCCAATCGATATAAACGTATCTGTCAGGACCTACCAAAACCTGAGCAAATATAAAGATCTTGAAATAGAAATCAGCAAAATGTGGAAGCTGAAGACTAAAACAATACCTGTTGTCATAGGTGCCCTGGGAATGATAGCAAAAGGGGCTGATAGCTACCTAACTCAGATACCAGGAAACCCAAAAATGGCAGAAGTTCAAAAGATAGTGCTCATGGGAACTGCTCATATCCTACGCAAAATACTCTCTATGAAACCTCAAGGTTTAAAACAACCATAATTTTCGGTTTAAAAAAAAAAAAAAAAAAATTGTTTTTTTTAGACATTCATTAGTACAACATCCCCACCCCCCAAATATATGGCACACTAGGCATAACAACAACATGAACTTCCAACCCTGTTGTCTCTTGAGGTCTCTGGGTGAGACTTGGAGCCAACTTGTACAAATATAAAGCAAAAGTCAAACATAGAATAATAATAATAATAATAGAGCATGTCCCTTAGTGGCTGACGATATGTGCATCTCTGATCACGAGCAGAAGTAGTGTGGGGGGGGGGCATCATAGCCATGTGTTGAGAAGGATTCTTTGGGGTTTGAATAATTCACCTCTGGAAACATGGGTGGTTCTTTCAACATCCTTAAACAACCCTTATTCAGGGACCTTTTGAGCGGGATGGGCTACTCAACCTGAAGAAAATTCTAACTGGGCCCCACCTGCAACGTCATGTGCTGTTTATCTTGATATGAGATCACCATGTCGCGCACATATGGTTGTGATGCATGTGCCTGGTGTACACTTATCAGACGGGTAGTCATGATGGGTATATTGGGCTTCGTATATTTTACCCCAGTGTCACTTTGATGGCATGTACTGCTCTCTCACTCAATAATAATAATAATAATAATAAGCTTGGTGGAAGGGGTCTGGTCGATTACATTGACCCCGGTACTTCTCTGCTACTTATATTATCGAACCTGAAATGGTGGAATGTAAAGTAGTCTTCAGCTGAATCTGAACTCAGAACGTCTTTAAGACTGACAAAATGCCACTAAGCATTTTGGCTGTCGTGTTAACAAGTCTGCCACTTTAGAATACAAAACAAATCTGACATGTCATTGAAATATTGACAGCATGAATATTGAATAAAAATCGTTAACTATTCATCTCCAGATACATCTACATACACACATGCATATATATATATATAATATATATATATAATATATATATATATAATATATATATATATATATATATATACATATATAACCATTCCAGCCATGAATGTTTGTATCCTTGTTAGAAAACCGTTGCTTCCACAAAGGTAGAATTTAAATTAATAAAATGCAAAAGTGAAAACACACACACATACACACACGCACACATGCACTTGTGCATAAAAAATGTGTATATATATATATATATGCTTAGAGAGAGAGAGAGAGAGAGAGAGAGAGAGAGAGCAGAGAGACTGAGAGAAATAGAAAGAGAATGAGAAAGAGAGAGAGACTTTCTCTTCCGAGTGCTAATTCTAGGGATTTTATTTTCTCTGTTTATGTCTGCAAGGATCTGATTAAATATGTACAATAATATGCAAGGTTGATTCAGTAGACAAGATTCTTACAACGTTATTACTTGACTTCTAACCGCACGAAAGAAATCAATAGTTTCATGAATAATTTTGGATTTTCCAATAATAAACTATCCTAACAGCTCAGAATCTAATGATGTAGCATATAATTTATCGTAACTATGGCAAATTTAATATTTAATTATAAGCTTTTGAATCATTCCTTATATCTATATATGGATGCTCGTAAATCTTTCCGCATATTTTACGCTCCAAATACTACAAGCATTGCCTACGTAGAAACGCTAAAAGTCCCACACAGATGATATGCATATATAACATATGCACATATATATGTATAAATATGTGCATGCATGCTACACACACACACACACACACACACATATATATATATATATATATATATATATATATATATATAGAAAACCAGCTAGACAGAAAGATCGATAGGCAGATACTTAGATAAGGAAATAGATAGATTTAATGTATTTGTTCCAAAGGTTGGACTGTCGGCACGCTTCGCTGCAATTGTCAATTGTTCAATCAGTCATATCGATCACCCACCGATTTCTGTCTGGTGATATTTAATTGAAGTCACTTTTTTCTAAACTTTAAATTTGTGGACGTTAACGTAAAGGCGATAAGAAGGAAAGATAGAGAGCAAAGTTGCAGATGTAGCATATTTGCAGTTTGTATATATGCATGTGTTTTCTGAATTCAATTACTCGAGTTATTCCTGTGAAGAAGGACTTAGTTTCTAACAAAATTATAAAGCTCCGTTTTTTGAATGTAGAAAACGATAACAACGTCACATTTTAAACCCGAAAAATGTCTAACATGGATTTACAGATTGTATTTCAATAGTGCGAATCTTGTGTTTAACTTCTTTTTCTACAAACCCAAGTTCATCCAGACTGACATATAAGTATTTGCTTAGAAATCCATGTGCACCAATTACTATTGGTATAAATGTTATTATGCAATTCGGATATGGAGACTGGATGTTTCGGAGAAGTTGTCCATAGTAATCTTCTTTCTCTTGGATTTTCAAAGAGATATTAGCGTCATTAAATTTGTCCAACAAGTTATGTTTATGGACATCCAAATATCCTTAAATCTAAATAATTCAAAACAGGTTAATAAACATTTGTACATCATATGTTAAGATTCCCAGGTAATCTGATCTAAAACGTATCCAATTTTTTAAGAACGGCCTCTGGCACCCAACGATAGAGCAATTTACTTGTGCTAATTTTGAAACCTTGTTTTAAATTGACTCCTCGTTTAATTATAGAAGGCCGGGAGTCCCTAAACCATGTTGGTGAAAAAGTGGCTAAAGATATAATCCTAGTCGCATTTGACGAAACGAATCTATACACGAATATCTTTTATGGATTGGGATTAGAAGCCGTCGATCACAAGATAGACATTTACTCACAAAGAACTCAGGACAGATTCTCAAATGTGTTTGACCTTGAAGGACTGGTACTGGAAACCAATTACATCGTCTTTGATACCCTACAGATACAAAGCACGGAAAAAGGGAGAGTAACACCGACGGTTTCCTAACTTGGAATGGAGCACTTGAAAGGTAACTTTTATACTTTGTCTAATATTACCTGTAATCAACATTTCCAATCCTTATGAATAGGGAGCTGGGAAAGATACTTGTGTGACTGCTTACTATTTTGGAAACTAAACGTGGATATTACAAGATTCGTTTAATTAATAATAAGCAAGCATGTCACAATCCAGCTCCCTATGGAAATAAATAAAATACAGCTTCATTTTCTGAACATTCTAATAACAAAATAATATGAGACAGGTAGAACCGATCTCTATTCCAATGGCACTTATGAAACTAATAATTAGATATTACATCTTGTAACCCTTCCCAAACTAGCCACAAAACTAGCCTACCGTTCAATATAGCAAGACATATATGCTCTATAGTTACAGACACAAATAGACTTGAGAAACGATTGATAGAATCAAAAATACCTTCTCAAACAGAAACAAGTACCTCCATCGAAAAAATAAGAACATAATAAATTTGTAACGCGATTTTGTTCCTTGAGGAGCATCTGTTATTTCCTATTTGCTTATTCCCAGAAAGTGTAGAAAATAGCTAACATTTCCTTTAAGCTTTACTTTTGTCATGTTTATTCAAACTCCACAGAATCCCTCTCAACACAGGACTATGATGTTCCCCCATCATTCCAGCTCATGCTCAGATGTGCACATATTGCCATGCTCAATTGGTAATGGTCAAGCAACTAACAAGCAAATATGTGGTGTAGAACAGAATATTTGCCATGACGATATTTCTGCTTCAGCAACACATCGCTGAATCTGCGCGAAACGTATTGGAAATACATCAGTTTCAAAACATGAATGTCCTGGTCACCAAAGCAAAATGTGAAGGGAATAGTAGCCGTTTTCCAACTTACGAAAGACAAAGATATAACAAAACTAATATAACGAAAGCAAAAGTGATCCCTATACGAATATAAATTTTCATTTTGTAGTCCCTCATAACCATTGAAACCGCAACATCCTAAATCCAGCCAAATGATCCCGCTCGGTTCTACATCACACATCGTATCTCCGAAATATAAGTAACAAATCACAAATCAACAGCAAAAACCAAACCCCTAAATCTCGCAACGAAGGCATGACACGCAAATATATTAGCTATATATGTATGTACTTACTGACAGAAATGTACATTTACACACAAAACCTGAAATATGATGACCAGGGGACGAACGACCTTGTTACAAGTCCTGTCTATTCAGACTTGAATTAGCATTACTAAAATGAATTGTTTAAATAGAGGAAATTCAAATAGCTTACGGGGTGAGATAAACAATCCTTGAGGTGCATACCCTATACAAAGATATACGGTTGTTAGAAGCTCTTTAGAATAGAACGGATAAAGCAAAGAATACATAAATGCAAGCGTACATTCCCCTCATTTGAGTATATATTCTGACTTCTTTTTCTGTGCATAAGAATCCCTATTACGTTCCATCTTTGTTTCTCTTTATAATGTGCATATTATTCAATAAACTTCAGTTCGTATGCTCCATATATGTGTATATTATGCAATAAACTTCATCTATATCTATAGATGTATAGTCTACTGCATGCCTTGTAAGTTAATTCACTCTCATCAATTATGCAATTAACAACCCTCCTCTGCATGCATTCATTAATACACACACACACACACTCACAGAGAGAAAATACACATATATTTATATATCCATATATATATATATATATATATATATATATATATATATATATATATAGTGTGTGGTGTGTGTGTGTGTGTGTGTGTGTGTATGTGTGTGTGTGTGTGTGTGTGTGGTGTGTGTGTGTGTGTGTGTGTGTGTATACCTACATATGTATACATATATATATATATATATAATGCATATACCGATTTAATATATAAGTATCTGTCTATCTTTCTCTCTCCCTCTTTCTCTCTTTCTCTATATATAACAAAAGATATTTTTCGACACAAGCAACATTAAATACATTTACAGCATCTGTCCTTTTATTTTATTTTTAATCCAATTCAAACGAGATTTTAACTGTCGTACATTCGATAACATACTTAGTACAGAATAGTATAAAATGTTCCATTTTTGTATATAATAATCCACTTCAGATATCTGAGATCTTTTCGAATTAAAAAATCCATTCTCTCCAAACAATTTATGTTTTCCGAATAATAGTTGCAATATTTACTGGAATATCTCTTTCTTATTGTTCCCCTTACATTTATTAGACATTTATTTTTATTTCGATGATATGATGGCATTTTATATTTTTCTTCATGTTACATTTTTACGTAAACGTATTAACAATTTGCTATATTTTGTAGAACCAATCACATTTTTGAATATGCTTTGCTTCCTATCTTTTAACGATGCAATTTTAAAATGAGAATTCCTATATTCACCTATTATATTTTACCTAGAGAATATCTTTATGTATTTTCATTTGCCGAAAGCTACATGAAGTTTGAATACATTTTCGCAACAAGTACCCGAAACGAATATTGCAAATCTTTCCAACAGATCTGCAACACACTCGTATGTGTATTAAGTACATCATATTTGTTTTTTGAAGTATATGTTTGGGAAATATATATTTCTGCGTTATTTTTTTTACTCCACTTCAACCGGTTATGAATAATTTATTGCGTCAGAACACTTGTCTTCAGCAAACAGCAGCAAATGGTTTCATCGAAATCCATTAGCTTAGTGCAGTTTTGTTTATATTCGATATCATTGATTCTTTAACAGCATCTTAACATGCAAATTTTCATTTCATTACCATTTGTTATGGGTAACTAGAAATATAAAGCATGACAATGATTATAGTTGAAAATCGGATTCTGGCTTTGCTAATGTTGCTTTACATTAGATATACATCCTTACATACAGATTCAAATAAAACAATGTTTGGTCGAGTTTTATTTACCCAAACATTTACTGAAAATCACTAGTTTACATAAGAAAGAAAATATGCACAGATTTCTTAGTTTTGCCATATGAATATATATGTGTACGCGAGGGAATGATAGCTTACAAGCAGATATAAATACATACATACGCACGCACACACACACACACACACACACACACATAAATATATATATATATATATACATACATATGCATGCACACACTCATACATATGTATTACGTAAAGAAATACGGCTTTGGAATCCTTATTAGCACACTGAGAAAATCCAGATTTCCACAGACTCCTAACTACATCTAATGATGACGGAACCTACTGAGTTGCTTCAGATAAACAATTATGATTCACTTAATTTGGTAGGTAAGTCCTAAGTTCGCTTCGCTGGATTTCATTCTTCATGCTGAAGAACGATAAAGAACGATTTAAGACATGATAAAGAAAATTGGAGTATTATATCTTTGAAATTTGGTTATTTCAGCATTAATCTCATTATACTCGTATCCCACACGTGTTTTTCGTGGATAAGTGTCATAATGTCCTTTCATATAGCATTCAGTTGGCTATGGTCACTTGCAGTACACATTTATCCAAGCTGGACATTACGATGTATCTTTGTTTAAGACCTTTCCCATGTGGGTGGGTGAAGCGAACTGAGGATTTAAATGTTAGATGGTCGTTCTTAAAAGAGAGGGTTAGGTGAGATATCATAAAAAACATAGGTTACACTACAGTAGAGATTGCTTGAATTAAAATATTATTATAGTCTTGATACCATACAGACATAAAATGGCATCCTTAAAATTTAAAGGAATACGTTATATTTTTATACATAAAAAACCTCTCAGGATGCAGTCTCATTATTGGTTACTCATAAAGACGAAATTATGATACCGTACAAGATAAGTCGTCCGATTTGAAATAATCAAAAAGGAAAAGGAAATACGGATGTAATGAATAAATAGCGGTGTTCACTCTGGGTGTTCAAACTACTTCATACCTATAAAATTCTAAACATATTTGAATAAATAAAAATGTGGTATTGATTAAAATGAGTAACGTAAGTTGAAATTTTAATCATGTGTTGCCTTACTCCACAAATCCTCCTCTGTTTTTTTTGAGGTTTAGTGTGATATTGTTGAAAATAATTAGAATAGATTTTCTGATTTTGGAAGTGATATTCAATAAAATTCCCATATTGAACAGTATTTAAATACTTTACAAAATGAATGGGAGCATTTTAAATCTACTTCTTTTCTGTGATTTCATAACCTCTATTTAGGGGTAAAGATATGGGATATGTCTTTCAAGCACAGATTGCACGTCGGGTTTCCAATAACATACGGTGAAGCGCTACTGGTTATTGCCAATAAGATGCTATATGAAGTGACAACATATAAAATTCAGATGAACCCACTCATACTTGTACACTTCAAGAATATATTATATATATATATATATATATATATATATATATATATATATATATATATATATATATATATATGAATATATACATGTATATGTATGATACGTATATGTATATATATCATACATACGTAAATATCTATATACATGCACATATATAAAAAGTAAAATGTTAAAGATTCAAAAGGAAGAGTAATAACGGTTAAGCAGCTTTTTAATCGCTACAAATGATTCGATACATACAGATTCTCGTATGTACAGGATTTATATTTAAATTTAAATTAAATTATGTAACGAATTATCTGTATACGAAGATCCACATGTATCCTCTCGGGTGATATTTAATTGCTGTGTCCGTAAGTAAATCTTGATGTCCATGCTACGGCATCCTTGGCTCCTTTAAACTGTTTGTGCCCTAATACGTTATTAACAGAACACACCTCAAAATATGCTTATATATATACGTATATACATATATATATATATATATATATATATATATATATATATATATGTATATGTATAAATATATATATATATATTTATATGTATATGTATGTATATATATATTTATATGTATATATAAATGTATATGTATATATATATGTATATACATGATTATATATATATATATATATATAATATATATATATATATATATATATATATATATATATCATGCGTACAAATGCATATGTGCATATTTATATGCGTATGTTTATGCAATTAGATAGGTGAAGAGATAGAAAGATAGATATGTGTGTGAGTGTGCGTTATATTCTCCCGTTTGTTTCAACATACATAAAAGAAATATTAGTTACACACAGTTAGGAAAAACGCTGCATACAGTCTGAAATCTGAATATATAATGCAAACATCTCTTAAATCTAGGCAAACGCTTCTGATCGCAACCTTGCCATTAATGTCTGTTGCAAAACAATGTTTACGTTTGAAATTCCATCGCTGTTTTAATAACTGGTGAAGGCCAACAGATTTATTTTACGTAGTAATATGAAAGAGTTGTAATCCAAGTAAATATATGGGATTGCAGTCAGATATTGCTGGATATTTGTCCGCTTTATTGTTATTGACCAAATTCAATAGAATTACATGGCGTAATAAGCATTGTTATTAAAATATTCATAAAACTCAATTAAAACCTACGATGAATTTTTCCTAATCAGTCTTTTATATTATCATGTTGAAATCGGACATTTATACAATGGAGATAAAATATGTGCCTAAACTAATTTACTGAATGTTGTTTCTACGTTTTATTATGAAACTAGTATTTATCTGTAATTTTATATTCATATCTGTGCAAGGGAACGTAAAATATTATTACTTATATAATGGGATATATCAGATATCTTCATAACAGCTCTTAAATTGTCTTTCTCAAATGCGGTATAACAAAACTTGTAGAGATGTGTAATTGACTAATGTCAAACAGGGTTCTTTTATATTATAACTTTTTTATGTGGCTATGTTCTCCTCTCAAACGTTTGGTTTTCATTATACTCCCACACTCAGAGCATATGAAAAATGCTTCCTTCTATACTCGTCCAAATAGTTTTGAGTCTATTTCGCAAACGTATGTTCTGCGATGCATACAAACACACACACACACACAAACATACACACACAGATAGACACGTATATACGCATACATGTATATTTATGTACACATATGTATATATATATATATATATATATCTTTTACTCTTTACTCTTTTACTCGTTTACTTGTTTCAGTCATTTGACTGCTGGAGCACCGCCTTCAGTCGAGCAAATCGACCCTGGGATTATTCTTTGTAAGCCCAGTACTTATTCTATCGGTCTCTTTTGCCGAACCGCTAAGTGACGGGGACGTAAACACACCAGCATCGGTTGTCAATCAATGCTAGGGGGACAAACACATACACAGAAACACACACACACACACATAAATATATATATATATATATATATATATATATACATATATACGACAGGCTGCTTTCAGTTTCCGTCTAGCAAATCCACTCACAAGGCATTGGTCGGCCCGTGGCTATAGCAGAAGACACTTGCCCAAGATGCCACGCAGTGGGACTGAACCCGGAACCATGTGGTTGGTTAGCAAGCTACATACCACTCAACCACTCCATACGTGAGTCGTCTAAGAGTCCATGGCTGATCTTAGCTGTCGGTTTCGCGCAGGGAGTATAGTGTTGTGTTATGTAACAATCCGGTTATATAACCATAAACTCAAAAGCGTTAGAAGATATGGAAGGGAATATGGCGACTGTTGGAAACATATGGGAACAGTCACCATATTCTCTTCCATATCGGCTAAATCTGATGAGCGTTTGGTTTTACCTTTTAGGAATTTTCTTACCTCTTACAAATGTGCACGGGGCAATCCCCACACTGAAAAGCAATGGAACTACATTTCATCAAAACTGTCACTGCAAAAGTGAATGTTTGAAAGAAAAGCAGAGATAGTACATTTTGTATTCTAAATATAACTCAAAGATGAGAAAAAGAAAGGAGAAAAAAAGAAGGAAAGATGAGAAAAAAGGCACAAAGGAAGAAAAAGAACAAGAAAGAAGGGGCAAAAAGAGAGAGAGAAAGCAAAACATCTTTCAGTAATGATCACACCACATCTATTTTTTTTTTGTTGAAGAGGTCACCAATCTTAAACCTAATTCAATACAATGGTAAATGACTAAATGAATAAATGACTGGTGAATAAGAAAGTGGATCCCTCATTTCTCTCCCGTCTTTCTATCTATCTACCTATCTATCTATCTATCTATATATCTATCTATATATATCTATCTATCTATCTATCTATCTATCTATCTATCTATCTATCTATCTATCTATCTATCTATCTATCTATCTATCTATCTATCTATCTATCAACCTATCTACCTACCTATCTCTCTATCTATCTCCATTGTCGTGGAACATCATCCAGAAGAAAAAAACCTGTTCTCCACTTCTGAACAAAGCCCCACCCAAACATCTGTTCTATATAAATGAATAAGCTGTTTGTACATTCACAGAATTCTACTCGTGGCGAGTATATAGCATCAGTGCAAATACCAAAAGTTGTTACTTAGCAATATCTAGTGATATGGCTTTTGGGTTTTTGTTCATTGTATCACGCTCACTCTGTTGCCAATGAGATGATGCATATTCAATATTGTAAACATAATTACTTCACGAATTGATACCTTTAGATGTGTTTTGTTCGACGTCTTATACATATCGAAATTGGCATGGACAATTTTACTTTTGAATTCACTATACTTAATATGAAATTACAATTCGTATTACCGATTTCAAACTTATATGCGTCATTCAATTTGATGCAGAAACCAGCATGGGCTGCAATTTAACCTTGGAAAATCTTGTTTCCTTTT
>NC_043012.1:18592485-18657485 GCF_006345805.1 Octopus sinensis
TGGTATTGAGTTTATCAACAATGGTGTATGATGTATGTGAGGAACAATATAAGTTGTCCAGTATGTATTGCTGAAAAAAGGACAATCCTATTTGCACTAGATGAAGTATAATAAATAACCGATGTTAAAGAAGTCAAATATTTTCTAGCGATCAAAGGTTTTAGAAGAATATTAAAAACACCACATACGCAGAGATGTACGCATAAAGCCTAGTCATACATATCCACATACGCGCATGCACATATATGTGAACACAAACACACAGACGCACACAGACATACATACACAAACACGCACAAACACACACATATATATATTGGTGTGTGTGCCTGTTAGTAGTAGTTATATAGTTAGATATGAATATATATATATATATATATATATATATTATATATATAGTATATATATATATATATATATATACAAACGTTTGCGCGTGTGTGTATATGTTTGTATTTTTCTGCATGCATATGACAGTGTGTATGTCTATGTATGAAAGTATGTATGTTTGCCATAATATATAAGCCTTCTAGAGTGGCTAAATGAAAATGTTCATGTCTGTATGATAAAAAAAAACCTCCGTTCAAAGCTATCTTTGAAGTGCCTATTGGGTCAATATTATTCAATTTCATGGTTTTGTTGTAAAGATGGCTGTTAAAGATACATATGAAACAATTTAGAAGTTTAATATACTTTTATTTTTCTATACACACAAATACGTATATAATACACACTCGATTCTTATATGTATGTTTATGTATATATAATATACATATATATATATATATATACACATACACATTTGCACATAGAAATGTGTGAGTGCTTTATTGTGGGTTTGTGTATGTGTGTGCAGAAGTACATATATAAACGTCTTCCAACATTCACTTATTTATTTTATCTTTCTTAAATCAACGATTTGGAGCCAAAATAAAGAAAATGGGGGTCGTAGTCAATTCCGTATCAAAATACAAATACACACACATGCACCAATGCACACACCACAACACACACCCACACACACACAACACACACATATATACTATATATATACATATATAAATATAATATATATATATATAATATATATATATATTATATGATATATATAGAGAAGAGAGAGGGAGAGGGAGATAGTGAGATATATTGATATCACCTTTCAGATAAATTCAATAAAAATTACTTATACAAGCAAATGATTTTTGAAGAAAATATTAATTAAAAATAACAGCTGGGTCTATACAGAAGACATTTTGAAAAATGTCAAAAATTTAGATGAAATAGAATTTTGAAGTTTCTAAGTTAAATTAAAGATGTACATAGGTAATTGGCATGGTATATAGTGTGTTGATTCCAGATTTGTTTTTTACTCTTTCTACATATGTCGAATTATTTTCCAGTTTTATACTATCGCTTTCTATCATTTGAAATCGATATATGTCACATACTATTTTATATAATTATTTTAATATTTTAAAACAATTATCTTGTTTCTAATGACGAACGTTTTGTTTACACTTTCTGCACGCATGGTGCATTTTTATATCTATATGTAACTCTGCAGCTCTATTTTCTCTCACCATGATGAATGGTATGTATGTGGCACGTATATTTATAAGAGAAATCGATATTATATTTGGAACGAAATCAAATATTGTTCGCGGTGTACCACTTAAGAACTAGGTCTCTCAGAATTGCTGGCCTTGTGGCAAAATCTGAAGTCGATATTTAGATTGCAGTAGTTGTTAATTCATTTCCGAAATAAAACCAGTCGTCTCACTTCTCTTTAGTTTAAAAAATATAAAATCTGGGATCGGAGGTATGTTGTGCTTTCTGATAACAGAGGTCTCCTTCTAGTAGATTCTAGCACATTTTGTACAGCTAAATATTTCTACCTCAAAGCTTATTGCCGTTGCTTCAGACAGCTGTATTTCCTAGGCAAATTGTAACGTTTTTTTCCAGCCCCCAGCAAACGAAAACCATCTCCCTCAACATAAACTATGGAAGTGTTTTTCAGTGATGAAATGTGCGTGTGTGGGTATCTGTGTTTGTCACCTACCGTCCTTTGACGACAGGTATTGATAGATTTACATTCCTGTAAACTAGCTAGCAGTTCGACCGGAGACACCGTTCGAATAAGTACCAGGCTTATGAAAAAATTAAACAGGAAATCTAAAATTCTTTAAAAGGGCGGTCCACGCAGGCTGCGATCATATCAGAGAAGTAATTAAAAGATAAAAGATAATATATGTGTGTGTGTGTGTGTGTGTGTGTGTGTGTGTGTGTGTGTGTGTGTGTGTGTGTGTGTGTGTGTGTGTGTGTTGTGTGTGTCTTTGCTTGTGTTTGTGCGAATCACTATTTATGATTTTGCGAGCATCTTAAGTAACCAGACACACGAGGGAAAGCAAATGTTACTTCCAGTATAACTTTGAAGCACACTATTTAGCAATTGATTTTATTAAATGTAATTTTCGTGATTTTATTTATTCAATTGTGTGACAAAATCTAATCATAAAACACTGAAAATCAGTATTAGACCGTTGAGCTTACAATCGTGAGGTTGTGAGTGTGATTCCCGGAACGGGCTGCGTGTTGTGTTCTTGAGCAAGACATTTTATTTCAGGTTGGTCCTGTTAACTCAGCTGTATAAATGAGTTGCAACGGTACAGGTGCCAAGCTGTATCGACTTTGCCGTTCTCTTGGTTATCATCAGCGGTGTGAAGAGGGGGGGGGTCTGTAAACGTATTTTACCTAGTTTTCTTTATATGTTGGTCATGGATATGATTCATTAATATCATTGATTTTATCACTAATTATGTTTTTATACATATAAATCCATGCATCTATACATATATATGTATATATATATATATATAATATATATATATATATATCTAATATACTATATATAATATATAAATATATGCATATATACATACATATATGTACTTATCTTCATATATATGTATATATATATACATATATACATGTATATATGGGTACAGGGCATATGAGAAACGAAGAAAAACGAAGAAAAACAGAAAGCCAAATATTTTCGAACAACGAAAAAAAAAAGACAAACGAGACGTGCAGCATAAATAATAATCCCCCTCATCTGTCCCTGTTTCATCTACTCCGCGTTTCAGGCATTCAGACCGATACACCAACACATTTTTGTGAACATATTTTGCGTCTGTATTTGTATATAAACAACAGAGATTGTTACCACAGAATTTTGACCACAGAATTTATGAATACAGCAATCAATGCGACATTACAAACTTCCTAACAGACAAACATGAGTACTTACAGACACACATATACGTACGTGCACTCACGAACGTATACATTGGTATATGTCAATGGGCATAGCTACACATACAAACAGATACACAGAAACATACACACACATGAGCTTCGTGTATGCACACAAAATACTTAGACAACGAGAAATTTCATTATTATGTATGTACGTTGCTATGTAACTTGTGTGTGGACGCATGCCAGAATAATTGTATACCGAATAAACAATTTGATATTAACTAAGTGCAATGTCATGAAGACAAATATCGGCCTTTAACCCATTTTTGAAAGCTCTTACAATTTGGCTACAATATTAAATTTACTAATAAAACGAAATAATATGTTGACCCTTAGAAAACATGTAATTTTCTAATTTGTTTTGATCTGGCACCGATCCATCTCAGTAATTATATATGTAAATTTTCATAAAGCTTGTTCTTATATATTCAGTATATTACGACACGAATGACTTTCTTGACTAAGAGAAATGTATTTTTAACTATAAAAATATGTAACGCATGATTATTTTCCATGACGTTCTTTATCTTCTAGGCAGATGGTAAACTTATATTACCAAGTTGTTCCATTTACCTTTAGTTACATTTATAAACTGTGTTTACTAATGCAAAAATCTCTAGTTGGAAAGTATTCAATTTGATATTTAATTGCTGTTATCAGCATTTAAATGGTTTGTCTGAATGCATCGTACATACTCTCTCAATATGCACTTATGCGATATATATTACATGTAACGTAATATAGTGTAAAGCATTAATATACTATATACTATAATATTATATATATTAATATATGCGTGTGTGTGTGTGCGTATGTGTGTCTGTGTGTGACTGTGTGTGTGTCCGTCCCTCTCTCTCTCTCTCTCTATATATTATATATATATATATATATATATCTTGGAAAATGCATGAGATACTTGACAGGGACAGGTGTATTTGAAAAAAACACAAGGAATGATTTCACTAGTAGTTCTAATCAGTTTACTTTATCATGTTTTCATTTGTTAATAATTTATATTTTACATTTTAGCTTGTAGATCTAGTCTACTAGATCTACGAACGTAAGTGTAAAATGTATGCTAACCAAAAATGGAAAAAAAAAGATTAATTAAACTGATTAGAGCTACCACTGAAATCATGTTATTACTTTTCTTTTTTTCAATTATATTATATAATTATATATAAGTATATCTATATCAATGTATGTATGCCTGTATATATATATATATATATATATATATATGTGTGTGTGTGTCTGTATATGTATATATATGTGTGTGTGTGTGTATTTACATATATATATATATATATATATATATATATATATATAGTAGTCTAAATTATTTGAAAGTAAATTAACACAGCACTGATATCGATATATTTGCCAAAATTACATTAAAAAAATCTTGAAATACCAAAGAGTAAATTTATTTAATAAACTTGGTCTTGGCTTCAACCACAGTCTCAAGATGATGATCTCTTTGTTTAAGTTGGTGAATACTGATATAATCCTTGCCTTCAGTTCATGTTTGGTATGTCGAAAAGTGTGGTCGATCTCTCGCTCAACTTCGTCCGACACAAAATAATCGAGTTGAACCGTGGGGAGTTAGGTGGCGAGTGGTGATATAATCTCAGAGATTGTCTGACTGCTATGACTGGATTTTCTTGTTTGTGTGGTATGGTGTAGAGTCCTGTTGCCAGACATATTGTCTTCCAACATCCACCCTCTTGACCCAGGACAACACTACCGCCTGCAGGCACTTGATGTTGGTCTCCATTTTTATATTGAGACCGTCTGGGAAGAAGAATGGTGGCATAACGACGCCATCACTATTGAACACTCCAAACACTATGATGTTGACTGGATCCTCAGATTGCCTTGTCCTCATCATGTGTTCGTATTGGTTCTTCTGGAAGAATGCGAAGCATTACTGCATGTAGCTTCCAAATTTCTGTTAGAGAGAATTGCGTTTTGATGCTGTTTTTTTCACAGACGGTGCTACCTGATTCTACTATACTGTGTAGTCGACAAATGATGCGCCTGCATGAAATAAAAAAAATTAAATGGTAGCAATTTACCCATCGCACCCTGTATGTGTGTGTATAGATATATATATATTATATATATATATATATCGTGACGTATTTTTGCCATTTTAATATATATGTGTGTGTGGGTGTAGACATGTTACATACATATATTATATATATATATATATATATATATATATATATATATATATATAGACATATGTAAATATATATATGAGCATATATATGTATATACATATATATATATATATATATATATATATATAGTGACGTATTTTTGCCATTTCAATATGGCTAACCCCTAAGGGTTGATGCTACTGTAGTTTTTAGCCCCAGGAGGACACACTCCTCCAGCTGGCCATAGACACACTATCTGTGTCCTGTCAGTATTTGCAAGGGAAGTCATCCTTCCCGTCTTCAACTTATGATACACACGGACTCGAGTTTCGAGGTATTGACCTCTCGTCAGCGTGTGACAATATAGTTGTCGCCGAGAATTAGATTTCCTTCACAAATACTTATACTTTTTCCAGCGTCCACTGTCGCTGATATTGAAAAAGTGAAATCAAACAATGATAAATATCAAAGTGAGTTATATACAGTAGCGGTAACACATCGTGACGTATTTTTGCCATTTCAATATGGCTAACCCCTAAGGGTGGATGCTACTGTAGTTTTTAGCCCCAGGAGGACACACTCCTCCAGCTGGCCATAGACACACTATCTGTGTCCTATATATATATATATATATATATATATATATATATAACTAAATAGATAGATCGATAGACAAATAGAAAGGTAGATAGCTATCAAGCTAGATAGATTGGATTGGATAGGCGTGCATATGTGGGTAACTTTATCAGTTAATGAATTTAGGAAATCACTACTTTCCGACCGTGTATTCATCTAGCCAAAAAGGCTTTGATGTCATACATATCAGAAGTATCGTTGTAGGAACCAACGTTGACCGAGGTTATTGCCAGATTGTTTATGCTTCTAAGAAATCCATTCTTTGTGTTACGTCATGGAGAAAGTTTCTCGCTGTAGACAAATACAATGACTGCAATATCATGAAACAGACAACGTGCCCTCTCCGGTTACTATGATTGAGGAAAAGATAACCACTCCGAAAAGCTTACATCTCACTTTCTGGGTAGGTGGCACTGCTAGCTGATTTTAGGTGCATTACAGCATTTTGTCTACTGTGGTCAATTTTCTTCTAGACAAAACTCTGTGAATGGCTTTCTTACGAATATTTCCCAAGCATATTTGAACTGGTACTAACCTTGTCTTTATACACATCGCTGATATGTGTGCGTGTTGGTGTGTGTGTTATGAAAGAAATGATACTTATTCACATATCTAAAGTTTAATTTGCGACCTTCTAACAATATACTCTGTTCTTTTGTTGCTACTTCAATAACAAGTTTAATCAATCTTCATTTTATTATTGTACAAAATATAAAATTCAGTCTAATAACATTTGGAATAATATTTTATCATGAAGTTAAATACACGGCTGCCAACTGATTGCATAAAAATAATATCATCCGCATCCAATACACCTAATAACACTTGTTATTCGATGGATGATATATTTTTGTCACTGTGAAGTTTGTTTTCAATCCCTACATATTAATATTAATCTAAAGTTGAACAAGTCCATCAAGGGCTTTATTTGACCTCTATGTTAGTTTCTATGAAATTTGATACAATTTAGAATTGTTGAAAACGATTTCGTATTGAAATACGTATGTAATGTGGTGCTTATTCTTTTTAAATCCTATCTCATGTTTTCTATTGAGAACTCGTTTCACTGCTATGTCATATATTCCAAATAATCAGGCCACATATATCATTTACTTCTATGATGGTTTACACTATATGGAATAAAACAAACATCATTAAACATGTTTGTAATTAACTTTTTGAAGTACCCTTTTTTGTTAATCGCTAATGAAAGATACTGTCTTATTCCCATTAGTCGCTCGAAGTCTATGTGTACTAAATGGGATTAACTATAATCCTTTATATCATTGCTATATACTGCCTTATATACATAAAATATGGGTGTCAAATCGTTGTCTCACTGCTATCAAGAAAATGTGTGAATATAAAATAACTTAAAAAAAGATATAAAATAAAATTAAGCCAAGACTGGAAGGATGACATATTTTAGGCTTTCCTTTAGCGAATTCCCTTGTAAACGCCATCGTTCCACTTTCTAAACTAAATCTATATAAAATTAAAACTACCTAACGTAAAAAAAAAACATATAATTAATTTCTTTTTATTAGTGTTACCTCCTAGTTATATCACTCACTAAACTCAAAATATTGTAATACTGAACAGGAAGTAAAATTAAAAAAGTATTGTACATCTGAACACTGTGTGTTACAAGTTTCCGAAATTAATCAATTAAAGATAAGATGAATTTATTTTTGACCTACAGAAGAATATTTTAGAAAGCACAGAAGATTGCGAAATGTTTTAGAACAGAATAAGATGAAAGGAAAGTCATGAATTAATAAGAATTTTGACATAGGAAATTTGATTAATTTAGATATTAATAAAATAAACAGCTGTACTTGTGTTACCTCACTAAATACTGATTGCAACAGAATTGTAAAATTAATTGTGCTGTGTGGCTAAATACATAATTTTTCACATAAACACTAATGAATATAAGTGTACTATATATATTTCTTCTGCAAATTATTCAACATGAATCCATTAACTCTCCAGCGGTAGATTGTATGTACCTGTCCGAAGTAAGGTGTATACGGAGAAAACCTTATCAGCTCTACATTGATTACTATGCAAAATCCACAAACGAAGGAATCCAGCTAATCTTGGGTTATAATACCGAACGAAATATAATGTTGAATAACTCATCGTTGTATATTGGTGTATTGGAATGACGGTGCTGTGGTTCAAATAATTGAGCCCTAACTCAGTAACTTATTTTTGGACTCACAATTAATCAAATATAATTCAAAGATGATTAATCGAATAAGACCATTGCATAGAGTGTTGTGACTGGCTTCATCTTTACACTTGCCATTACTATGTTATATTTAGATTCTTTATTTTTTTATAGGTTGCTTCTGTCTGCGGCATGGTCAGTGACCATAATGGGGCAATAAGTTTCTGTCTTGTAAAATTTAATTCATATAATTAACTCCAGAACATTTTTAAAACGTTTGAGATTTACTTTATCGTTTTCTGTTGACGAATCACTAGCTTACGTAGATGTAAACAAACTAGCTTCGGATGTCAAGTGAAGGATGTTAAAATGAAACATAGTGACATACATATCTATACGCATACACTTTAATAGTAAAACAGGTTTTCGTACAGTTTCCGTTCAGCAACCTCTGTATCACGGCATGACTCAGCTCGAAGCTATAGCAGACAACACATACCCAAGACGCCGTACTGCGAAACTGAGTTCCAAAAGTAGCTGCATAGAGAGCTTCTTAACTACGCAAATACAGGTGTGTGTGTGTGTTTGCATGTATATATATATATGTGTGTGTGTGTATATATATATATATAATATATATATATATATATATGTGTGTGTAAGTATGTATTCACACACACTTGCGCATACATACATACATACATACATACATACATACATAAATACATACATATATATACATGCGCACACACACAAGGCGTGCTGAAAATTTCCTGCATTGGGGTTATAGCGAAAGATCTGGTTGGACACTCATTCTTCAGGGTCATTTTACAGGGCTTAGAAAAATTGAAAGATATGTGTATGTCCATAATGATTATATGCAAGCTGATTCATGTATAAATTGTACAGGTACGATCAGAGATATCAACATTTGTGTAATTCCTCGCAGTAGATCCTGACTCCTAAACACTTAGTACATCTGTTCAGCTCCTACAAACAACAACAGAATTGTTAGAGTTGTGTTACATTAGAAGAGGTACTGAAAATTTCCTGGGTAAAACAAAATACAGGGCGATGTGTTAATAACGAGTTTGTTCGACATATTCACCGTTCAGATCCTCACACTTATTGCAACGGACTTCCAGTTTTTCTAAACCCTGTAAAATAACTAATATATATATATATATATATATATATATATATATATAGGGAGCCTTTACGAAAAAAAATACGAAAGACTAATACAGGTGGTGTAGAAAACAAACAGATGCATTAGTATAACGCTCAGGAATAGAAAAAGTATTTTACGTTTCGAGCCTACGCTGTTCTACAGAAAGGGACACAGAGAACAAGGAGAGAAAAAAGGAGAGAAAAAATATGTGTGTAGTGGATAACGATCTATCATGCCGACTGATATATATATATATATATATATATGTCTGTGTGCATATATATATACACACACCAACATCGGCTGGGAAGCAATGTTGGAGGAGGAAACTCAGAAACAAAAACACATGCATATGTATATATATACTTATACGACAGGCTTCTTTTCAGTTTCCGTCTACCAAATCCGCTCGCGAGGCTTTGGTCGGCCCGTGGCTATAATAGAAGACATTTCCTCACGGTGCCATGAAGTGAGACTGCACTCAGTACCATGTGGTTGGGAAGCACACTCCTTATCAGACAACCACCCCTCTGCCTATAAATGCATACACAAACATACACACACACACATACACATACACACATATATATTATATATATATATATATATATAATATATATATATAATATATATATATATATATATATATATATATATATATATATATATATATTAAATTCAAATGAACAAAAGTTTAAGATTTAAAAAAAAGGAATAAATCGAAATATCTTGACACTCGCTGAAAGGAGAGAGTTTGACGTTACCAGCATAGTTTATGGTCGGAAAGGAGAAAGGGAAAGTTAAAAAATGGAGAATAAATCGCAAACGGCATACGTGTAGTTACATTATGTATATATTACTCTTTTACTCAGGTTACTCTTTTACTTGTTTCAGTCATTTGACTGCGGCCATGCTGGAGCACCCCCTTTTTTAGTCGAGCAAATCGACCCCGGGACTTATTCTTTGTAAGCCCAGTACTTATTCTATCGGTCTCTTTTGCCGAACCGCTAAGTGACGGGGACGTAAACACACCAGCATCGGTTGTCAAGCAATGCTAGGGGGACAAGCACATACACAGAAACACACACATAAATATATATATATACATATATACGACAGGTTTCTTTCAGTTTCCGTCAAGCAAATCCACTCACAAGGCTTTGGTCGGCCCGTGGCTATAGCAGAAGACACTTGCCCAAGATGCCACGCAGTGGGACTGAACCCGGAGCCATGTGGTTGGTAAGCAATCTACTTACCACACATCCACTCCTGCGCCTACGTATATCTGTATTTCATATTCGTATTTAGAATTTAAACATATTTTGAATTATTCAGGTTAATATGACACGAAGTGTTATTCTTAGATTTACAATATCCAGCTTCAATGTAAGATGATGGATATATATACATATATACATTTTCAATCTTATGGAGAAAGCAAAATGCTTTGAATTGAAGATGACAACGAATACTTTAGAAAAAAAGTTTCTTCGTTTCCATATTTTAAACTTTTCATGGCTACTTTGTTAACTATGCAATCAGCATAAAGCAAAGTGTTGTATAGGTTTATTACGACAGGTAAGAATTATTGATGAATGTAAGAACGTGTTAGGAAATCGAGAAAAGGTTTACTTCAAAATATTTATTCAATTTGAAAAATATAATTAAAAATATACACAGCTGTTGTACACTGCATAAAATGTTTATTTTGAATTACATCAATAAATGAAATCTCTTAAACATTTCAATGAAGTAATATATAAACAAGACAAAAATCATTAATTAATTATATTTAAATGTGATGACTTAACGTGACGATAAACAGATGTGTGTCAGCTTCGATATAACGTCTAGTTTTTATATGTAGTACCTTCAAAACTTCTTCTCAGTTATTCAATTTATTTCGTTTGAAATCACTCGTGTAATTAGATAACGTCATAATTAGCAGGTGCCAGTCATTCAATTGATAGATAATTGCTTCTACTTGTCAGTATGACAAAAAAATGTAAATAGATAAAATTACAGCTTCATCGTGTGGCTTATTCTATCTACCTACCTATCTATCTATCTATCTATCTATCTATCTATCTATCTATCTATCTATCTATCTATCTATCTATCTATCTATCTATCTATCTATCTATCTATCTATCTATCTATCTATCTACCTATCTCTCTCTCTCTATATATATATATATATCTAACTATCTATCTAGCTAGCTATCAATCTATCTATCCGTCTGTGTGTCTGTCTATCTAGCTATCTATCTATCTATCTATCTATCTATCTATATATATATATATATATATATAATATATATATATATCCCTCTATCTATCCCTCTATCTATATATTATCTAGCTATCTATCTATCTGCATGTGTGTCTGTCTATCTATCTATCTATATATATATATCTATATATCTATCTATCTATCTATCTATCTATATATATATTATATATATATATATATATACATCCATCTATTCATCTATCCATCTATCTGTGTATATCTGTCCGCCTGTCTCTCTATTTATCTACCTACCTATCAACCCATATATCTATCTAGCTATCTATCCATTTATCTATCTGTTCGTCTGGCTGTTTACCTCACAATACGAGGTTTGATCAATAAATATCCGGACTGTTGCCATAGTAACGAAGCTAAACCACACACAGTTAACACACTTGGTAAATATTGACCCTGAACTCCGTTGTGGATCCGCACTAATTTGAATGTTCTAACTCATTTCCACTGTTTACAGCAGTTTTTGGGAGGTGTGTAGCGTGTGATTGTCGCATTGACCATAACAGAGAAAGTTGTCACAGAGATACCTGCTCAGAGGGCTACGTAATATTGGAGAAAGTATGCGTAGAGGCACACACAAGTGTATGTGTGGTTCAGATGTTTTCAAGATGGCCAAAAATATGTCGATATTGACGAATGTTCTGGGAGACCCGCAACCAGCAGAAATGAGAAAAACATCGCAGAAATGCTTACTGCTGTGAGGGGAAATCGTTGAATCACTGTCCAAGTTATCAAAGGACGTGCAGATTAGTTACGGTTTAGTTCACTCCATTACAACTGAAGATTTCGTTATGAGACCTGTGTTAGCCGCGAATTCTGCAAAAAATGCTTTCAGCTGACCAAAAGGATACTGGGGTCTCAGTTGCACAATAGCTCATTAATTGTGTCAAGAATGATGAAAACTTTTTGAAAACTTTGGGCATGCCTCTGAGCAGATATCGCCAAGAATCTGGCAAAATTTGATGCAGATTCTCTACTCAACTTTCTCTATGATGTCCAACGCGACAATCACACGTTACACACCGTCATTCCATGTACTGCTATAAACAGCGGAAGTGGGGTACAACACTAAAACTTAGTGCGCATGCGCAGCAGTGTTCTTCAGTTTCGTTAACATGGCAACAGTCCGGATACATTTTGATGAGACCATGTAAATCTATGTATCTATCAGTCTATCAAATATATTGGTGCACTTTGCTATTGCTCTACTGCTCTACGTGTATGCATGTAGGTATATATCCATATTGATACGTCTGTATGTGTATAAATATGTATGCCTACATGCGTTTGTGAATGTGTGCGTATTATGTGTATATTTATATATATTAATACTTATACACACATACACACTATATGTCAAAAACAATAAAATTGACAACGGGATAGGGGGAGCTTTGATGCAAAAATACTTGTTAACGTTTTGGGCTTTAGTTCTTCATCGGAATAAAGAAAGAGAGATAGAGAGAGCAGGAGAAAGACAAATAGTGAAGTGAAAAGAAGCAAGATTAAACGTAAAGTATAATAAATCAGTTATATGAATTACGACATTATGAGAAGGGTAAATGAAGGTATGCATAAGCATATATGAAATGTATTTGATTGGATGCTGGCAGATAGGAGATTGGAATGTGTTGAGGCGTTGTACTTATATGTACAGAGGCGTGTATGGACCGAAGTCTATCGGTGTTGATTGCTGATAACGTGAGTATGCTTGCGCGCGCTTGTGTGTGTTTTTCCTTGTGTGAATTTCCGTAAGAGGTGAGAATGAACGTGAATTCGAGGGATCGAGTGAAACGCGTTGGAAGGCAAGGGGAATATGGAAATACCGTTTAGGTCAGTGCATGTATATAAAAAAGTTAAGTTCGAATGTCAAGACTTATTCCAACGAAAGGGGTGTTTTAAACAAAATGTTGTAAATGTTAGAATTGTACGATATGTGTGAGAAGAGAAATAGTCAAAGTAGCCGGTTAAAATCCCTGCCACAGTGGCAAAAATGGTTGTAAATTATATAGCGGGCGTTTGAGATACTAAAAAAAATGGTAACATCAGCAGAAAAGTAGAGATAGCTGTTGAAGAAGCCGGTAAAATTAAAAGAGAAAACAACAATATGATGAAGTAATGGACGAGATATACGGACGTGTTAGACAAAAATAGATTTCGAGACGGAATTTTCCACTTTTGAAATTCGAGTCGATACTTAGTTTATAGTATGAGGAGGGACACTGGTGGTAGTTTAAAATCAGCTGTGATTCAAATAAGAGTTGACAAGTGGAAGAAAGAAGTATGAGTGACTGTTTTATTTAATATTTGTGTGTGAGCTTGTGTCCCTGTACGTGCATGTGCGTATGTGCGTTTGAAACTAGGAAAAATAAGGGTGTCTTTGCAAAGAAGTACTACTGTTTTGTATATGTAAGCATACACACGTGTAATTGAAGAGTGGAGCCCTATTTATACGAACACCAATGTACATTAGCGTGTTTGTTCTATATGGGAAAACTAATACCTGTGAGGATGTGCGTGTTACTATGTCGATGCGCATTTTACTAGGGTTAAGAGTGTAGAGGAATAGCGTTTGGCGTATATGAGTATATAAGGTGTATTAGGGAAAGGCGTTAGCGGATGAGGAAATTCGTCGAAAGGAAGAGCGTGCTTATGTGGAAGCTGTTTAGTTTATTTGTTTATTCATTTGGTGAGGTGGTGTGAAGTGAGGTTTGAAGTGATTGTGGGATGGAGACGGTGAGCTGGCATGCTGGTGGCAAAACAGAAATGCGAGAGTAGAAAGAGGGATACATGAATGATGAATCTGAGAGGACAATTGCAACTTGATAAAACCGAAGTGGCAAATTTAGGAGTGCTAGTGTGTGCATATGCAAGCGGAATATGAGGACTTATTCCACTAGAAGTTGAACGGTGCGGAATCCGATGCCGGAGTCCAAGCCGAGGATTGACACGTGTTGAGTGGATTGGTGAATGGAATGGAAAAAAGTGGAAATATCGCTATCCATTATAGAACCGACTTTCCTGATTTCCTCCTTGAAATTCTCGGCAAGTCTTGTGTGTGTATGCAAACCACATCAGAAGTACACAGGAATATTACAGCACATTTTAGAGGTAGTTGGACGTGCATTGCACAGAGCCCGTACAGATTTGTATCTGAAGCGGATTTTGAATGGAAAAGCTGGGTATAGTTGTAGGAAATGGAGCATAGAACGGATACGGGATACAATTGTGAGGATGTGGAATTGTTGAAGACGAAATGTCGTAATTGGTGGACCTCTTTTAAAGAATGAATAACTCTGAGAAGGAAGTAACGAGATGTAAGCAAGGTAGATTAAATTGTTGGGTGAATGTTGAAGTGCAAGTTCCAGACTTCTCGATGAGCCCAAAGGTGGCGAGTTATGGACATACCATTTGCCTTAAGGTGATAGGGATGAACGAGACTACCGGGAGGTTCGTACAGAGGGGTTTAGGGGAGCATTCAGACAATGAATGTATAGCCTGTGATGATGAAGTGTTTGGAAGCGCTGAATTGTAGAAGAGAGGAGGATATACGTTGGCAGATGATGGAAAAAGGATTTTTGGTTATAAGAACGGGTCACGCGCAGAGGACAATGCAGTACAATGTACAGTGACTATTTCGGTTTTTCTGGCGTTAGACAGCCACATCAGAATAGTGACCAATTGTCTGCTAGTCTCATGATGATATCATAGCAAGTGAACAACTTTAGTCAACAAAGGGATATGTGAGTGGATGGGCAAAGAATTCCCCCACGAAAGTTATATATCTACAGAGACAAGTACATACATAAACACATACATACATACATAATACATATAAAAAAAAAATATATATATATACATATATATAAATACTCTTATATACAATTACACACACACACACATACACACACACACACACACACCACACATATATATATATATATATAATATTTTACAATTTTATATAGGCGTATATACAATTGAATGTGAACCATATGTGTACATAATATATGTAAATATGTAAATATATACATAAATATATCGATCAAAAAGAAATACGTCTAGCAATATAGCTATTGATATTGTTTGATGTTAAAATCGGATTTTCATTATTCCGTTGGTGACATACCATATTCTGTTTGAAGAATACGAAAGACGTGTAATTGTCTGGACAGTAAGATTAGAAAAGCGGAGTATTAAATGTTCATTTGTCACTATTATGAATGTGAATATTATTGATTGCTCTCCTCATGTATGTATATATGTATGTATGTATGTATGTATGTATGTATGTATGCCTGTATTATGTATATGTATATATATATATATATATATATATATATATATATATTTATATTTGTATATATTCATATATACATATACTTATATATACATACATATATATATACATATATATACACACATATACACACACATATATATATATATATATATATTATATATATATATATACTTTTTAGGTATTTTTTCAGATGCTATATTTAAGAGATCAATATCTACGAATACACCGTACAAGGTCTCAAAGATGAAAACAAAATGCTCTCCTGTTCTATTGCATATATGGCCTAAGGATACCTTTGGATAAAACGCTATTTCGTTACATCTCTAACACCGTTGTCTTCATACAGTCTACATCACCACAAAACCAACATCTTATAGAATTAAACACTGTTTAGCAATCAGTAGAGAAGTAGTAGAATTTCGAGAAGAATTGCAGTGTGTTATGGCTTCCTGATAACATTTGAACCATTCGTCAAACTAGCTCCATTTTAAGTGCCATTAAATGTGATTAATAGTTCTGTGTTTAAGAAGCAATTCCACAGAGGTGAATATTTAAATAATGTATACCGAACAGGAAAAATGTTTCAAGACAGTGATAACAGGTGAACATTTAGGGAAGCAGAATATTATAACGTTGTGTTGCGAAAAAGAATTCATAGAATCATGGAATTTTCTGTATTAATATCTTCCAAATTTGAAGAACAAGTTTAGAATATTGATTTCATGTACGAAGGCACAAAGCCAAAAATTTTGTAGGTGAGTGATATTATGGAATAAATCGAAGGCTGTGTAACATTAATTATTCAGTCGATATGACGAAATTGACAGAAATAGTAACAAACTCCAGCACATTTGGAGAACTTATCATCCTCCCTTTGTGAATCATCATGAAATCCTTCGCTGTGGGATCTCTAAAATAAGTAATACATTATCACTCAATCAATCTGTAAAACCCTTTTAGCATGAATTTAAAGCTGTATGTGGCAATACATAGGCAATGCGTACGACAAAATTTATCGACTTAGTTGTATATAACAAATTGAAACAGAGGACATAAAATTCAGAATTTAGTCGATTCGCTTCGTGGTATTTCTTCATTTACGATCTACTTCTCGACATATGAACAGCAGGATGTTGCTTCATCATACGAGCAATCCGAATAATTTATATTTTCTCTAGACGAAGACATGTCAATACTTGGATGATTTATGAGCTCATGTCAGCATTCATAAAAATATTGTGTTCAAACATGCCAGATGTCAGACACACATATACACACATGAATGCACACATGAATGCACACACACACACACACACACACACACACATAACACACACACGCACACACACATACACATACATTTATATATACATGTATATATGTTTACACACACACACACACACACACACACACACACACACACACATATATATATATATATAAACATATATATGAGAAAGGTCACGTTTGTATTCTTGTGTATGTTAATGCTTTTGTACATATACGAAATTAATATTTTCATTACGCTATCCTATTTTAAAATAATATGAAGTGGCATTTGCTAAGCTTGTGTGTACTGCAGCTCAAAAAGCTGACATCATATATAGCTTACAAATCAGCATTATTGAAAATGCTCATCAATATAGGTTGTGATAATAGAATATATTTCTATGAATTCTGGTTGCTATAAATTTTAAAATGTTATAATGTATGCTTAATGACAAGTATTGTTAAAAAGAACGGTGGTTCGAATTTTAGAAAAAAACTATCGTATCAATTAACTATACTTCCGAATATATGTAGATAAGATATACTTTCTTTTGACTGGTTATATTCTGAAGCGATGATCCAGTGTAATTTTCTTGAATGCTCAAACAAAAATAATTATTTGTGGGTTTAATACGCATTATTTTTGTTGAATAAAATATTGCCATTAATGGGGAGACTAAGACTCACGTGATAGTGATATGATCGTTATGTATGTATGTTATGGGACGAATTGTATGAGCTGCATATATTTACGTTTTGGTCAATTAATAGTTTAATTCCTTCACAGTGGCTGTGTGGTAAGTAGCTTGCTAACCAACCACATGGTTCCGGGTTCTGTCCCACTGCGTGGAATCTTGGGCAAGTGTCTTCTGCTATAGCCCCGGGCCGACCAATGCCTTGTGAGTGGATTTGGTAGACGGAAACTGAAAGAAGCCTGTCATATATATGTATATATATATATATATATATATATGTATGTGTGTGTTTGTGTGTCTGTGTTTGTCCCTCTAGCATTGCTTGACAACCGATGCTGGTGTATTTACGTCCCCGTCACTTAGCGGTTCGGCAAAAGTGACCGATAGAATAAGTACTGGGCTTACAAAGAATAAGTCCCGGGGTCGATGTGCTCGACTAAAGGCGGTGCTCCAGCATGGCTGCTGTCAAATGACTGAAACAAGTAAAAGAGTAAAAGAGTAAGGAGAGTATTACTTTCATATTCGAAACACAAGATGTTTCTTTTGTAAAGAATATACGAACAAATATAAACTATAGGTAAATTCTCACAAAATGTAGAAATACACACACGCACACGCACACACACACACACCACACACACACACACACACACACAAAAATAACGTCTGAGATCTAGGCAAAGGAACAGTTGCACGGTGGTTAGTGTGTAATTTATACGTGAATGTAGGAGTGTGTATGAATGTGGAGTTAAAACAGAATGGTTTTGGGTTCAGTCCTACTGCACGGCACCCCGGGCCTCCTGAGGTTTTGTGAATAAGTTTCGTTGATGGAAATTATGATAGCCTGCTGTATAAATATGTCTGCATGTGTGTGTTTGTGTGTGTGTGTGTGTATTTTGCGTATGTCTTTCTGTACGTGAATATTTAATATATATGCTGAGATCGACTTTGCTTTTCATCCTTTCGGGCTCGATAAATTAAGTACCGGTTGCGTACTAGTGTAGATTTAATAAACTGGCTCTCTACCCCAAAATTTCGTGCCTTGTGCTTAGAGTAGAAAGACTATTTAACATATATGCCCCGTCTACATATGTTTGGCCTTATTTCTATTTATAAACACAGACACACACGGGAACATACGCGCACAGAAACACACACGTGTGCAGAGATTCACACACACACACACACACACACACACACACACACACTCATATCGGTATATATTTATATATATAAAATTCAGTTATCCGTTTATGCCTTTAAATATATTGCTTTCTCCAAATCAGTTGATCTTATTTGCATAATTTAATGATTTAAATTTTTGTAATTCAATTAATTTATTATTATTGCGTTGTAGAGTGCAAATTGATAATTAAAGTATATCTATTAAGGTAAAAATTTGACCTGGTTCTCTAATCAACATAGTTTTATCTCCCGTACCGTTGTACCTACGTACTCAGGATTCTGCTCAAGGGGTTCAATAATGCCTATAGCTATTCCTAGCTCGAAAATACCATGATTGCTCTAGCACTGTTGTGAAGATTTGCATAATTAAATTTTTCCTTGAAGAATAATTAGATTATTTAAATTGCTAATGCAGTAACTATCTAAGTGTCGATATTTATGAGAATGTTCTAAGGTAGACTACACAATTGCAGCCGTTGCTCTGCGACTTTAGAACAATATAATACAGCCGTAGCTTTTGCGGTCATTCACATTTATTGGCTCCAATTTCCAATCTCTAGAATCCTCTTTCGCATATAATGCAAATACGGACTATAGATAGATAGATAGATAGATAGATAGATAGATAGATAGATAGATAGATAGATTGATAGATAGATAGATAGATAGATAGATAGATAGATAGATAGATAGATAGATAGATAGATAGATAGATAGATGATAAATATGTGGAACTCACACACAAGATACAGGAAACGTATATATACACCATTCTGTTTAAATAGTGGAAATGCAGATAAATATCCTTACATATCTCACGTCTGTTTCCATTCCTTCAATTGACACTGTATTTCATATCTACTCTATAATAATTATGACTTGGAATTTTTTTTGCTCTCCTTCATAACAGAATGAAGCGTCTCACGTCTTTCATACTTTTCAAGGAACTGTAGCATCCAGTTGTTAGATGCTTGAAGACATTTTGACAGCCAAAATGTCGCGGTTTTGTAAGGGGTTACAAACTGGATCAAACCGCGGCCTCTTCGAGCTCTGGGTAGGTAAAGATGATCTGCGTCTGTCTTTGGGTGGGGCATCTTATTGCAAGTAAGCAGCTTATGGATTTTCTTGTCAGTCTTCCTTAGGTCGCTCATATTCCAGTTCAACAAATCGAAACTGCTAAACCGGAACTGCTAAAGAGATTATAGCTAATGTTTAGAACTGCTTATTGTCATTATTATTATTATTATTGTTGTTTATGGTTTTCTTTCATTATAAGTTTTATTTCAACTGCCTTACCACCGGGCATCCCCCGGAGTCAAAGATTAGCAAGGGCACTTTTGTTTGTTATGCATGCTAAAATTATCACCATATGTATTCCATTTTAGATGGAGAGTGTTTTCCGAGGTATATGGACTGTACATATACATGTTATCTTTTGTTGTTCATGGAAATTAGAGTTACCAGGGAGTTACTTGATATATTTCTCACCTCCCTTCTTTATCATTCCCAATGCACCAGTTACCACTGGTATTACCGTAGTACTCAGCTTCCTCATTATTATTATTATTATTATTCGGTAGTTTTTATTTTTATACGTGTTTTCACTTCACTACCGAGCGCAGCTCTGTGTGGCTTAGGTATGTGATTTTGTTTGTTGTGATGCTCTTATGGTTACTGCATTGAAAGTGCTTTGCGTATGATGTGTGCAGTACCAAGTAGTGCAATTTTCTGTAAGTCGTATATATTCGTAAGTCCTGGTGTTTTTGTTGTGTTTGTCTGAATATTTTTTTATCATACCTAATGCACATTCGATGATAGGAATTGTTTCTGTTTTTAGATTTCACATTCGAGTTACTTCTATTTCTAGGTCTTTGTATCTTGAAAGTTCTCCATTTCTTTAGAGAAACGTTGCCATCTGCTGGTATTGATACACCACTTAGAAAGCCTTTTTTGTTCATTATCTCTGACAATTATATCTGGCCTATTGGCCTTAATTTCTCTATCTGTGTGTATTGGCATATCCCAGAGTATTGGTTGCTTTCTCGATTTCTGAGACCTTTCCTGCTTGTTCTTATACCATCTTTTTTTCTGTTGTTATTCCATTGTGTTGGCATATATTCCAGTGTATTTAGGTCCCAATTTTGTCGTGTATGTGAATATATTCCTTCTTAGCGAGGACTGGGCTGCCAGATAATATGATTTATTGTTTCTTGTCCATCCCCACATAATCTGCAGTTACTTGTTATGTTTCTTTTCATTATATGTTTTTCGTAATGTCTGGTGGGGAGGCTTTGGTCTTGTGCTGCAATTAAAAATCCCTCCGTCTCTGCTTTGAGTCCTGAGCTTCTCAACTATTGCTGGGGTTTTTCTCTGTCTATTTCCTTTGCGTTTAATTTAGTCCACTATTTGCCATGAATGGGCTTTTCTTGCCATCGTTTTTATCATGGTCCTTTGCTGTTCTAGTTTTAGTTTGGTTTTCAATTGTTTTACAGCTTTTGTTGTTTCTTCTTCTTCATATTTGTTAGGTAGTATGATTTCTTGTTTATATTTGTAAGCTTCATTAAATGCTGAGAACACATTTTTGCTTTGCTCGTGTTTTGCGCCTATTTGTATCAGTTTTCCTTCCTTCTGAAGTAGGTATTTGCAGTCCTATGATGGTTATTTTATAATAGTTTCCAGCTGTATAAGGCTTCTGCCACCTTCTATATGTTGTATATATAGCCTTTCTCTTCAGTCTTTCTATATAGAATTTGGGCGGAGCATCCTAGACCCTGTCATTTTTTTCATCTTTTCCTGTCTATTTTGGTTAGTTCATTTAGTGTCCAGTTAAGGATATTGTAGCTGTAACTTATAACTGGGACGGCTAAGGTGTTAATACATTCATCTCGTTTTTAGCATTGAGCTCTGTTTTAAGTTTTGATCTAACTCGTCTATTGTATTCTTTCTTTATTTTCTCTTTCATTTGTGTGTGTTGTATTATTATTATTATTATTAGTGTTATTTCTATTATTATATGTAATGCACAGATTGTAGAAAATATTTGCCTCTAATAATACTGGTGACATTCTCAGAATGTCCTTGTATTCAGAGAGAAACTAATTTTTAAGGTGTTACATTAATTCAATTTATTCTTCAGATTGAAATTAATGAATGTTGAATACGATATTATTATTGCCTCGTGATGCTATCTGAATATCAATGGGTGATAATGATAATTTTTCTGTTATTTAATGAAAATAATACCAACAAATACAATGAGAAGAAACATTTTTCGTATATCTCGTATACTTTTTCGAGATTGTTGTGTGCCATGATCGATTTTCACTTCAATTTATGAAGACAACAAAACGTAAATAAAATGACACTAGTAAAGAAAATATTTAGATAGATCACGTATCAGATGGAGTATTTAAATAAAATATTTTTCCTTTCTCTAAATTCCGCGTTTTTTGAATTCTAATGGGATGTTCATTATAAGGTTAAACTGATTTATGTACACACACATACACACACACATACACGCACACACACATATCTATTTATTTTTCCCTCTTTTTTATGAGTAACGTAGAAACTAACAAAATCGAACATATTTGTTGGTAATGGAGTAAGTTCAAAGAATTTGAAAGCAAAAGTCCCAATAGATGTATTAGTTTTTCTTTAAGAAACTTGTCGAAGTATATATCACCGTGGCATTTCCACAATAGGATATAAATGGCCAAAAGTAATTCTTGCGATATTTAATCAAATTTCGCCTCTTTTGTAGTTTTTTGCTGTTGAGATATTTATTTTGAATTCTAATATTATTTATGGAAGAAAATGGTATAATAAATTACGTGGAAACTTTATTTTCCGTATAGCACAACCATTCTGTGAGATGTGTGTTGTGATAAGGGATTTTCCTTTTGCAGTTTATCATATATATATTTTTGATATAGATAGTCCATAGAGTATTTGAAAAATGATCTTGATTTTGTGAGGTGTTGTTCTGCCAATTTTGTTTCTGAAATAATAGGAATAAAGTGTAATATTATGTAGAGGATATTAATGTATCATTTTAAAACCTTCTTCCAAGTCCCTTCACGTAATTGTAAATGTTAATAGCGTAATAGACAATATTTGGAGATGTGGCCCCTGTATAGCATTATTTGGCAACAATCCCGAACATTCCGGATTAAGATTTGCTTCAAATAAGTTATATTCTACAATCTGTATAACAGATATGCACCTCAGATGTTCCGGATCATCTAAATATATTACTGCATCTGTCCTGTCATTCCTATCATACAATTTAGAAACTCAAATAATCTTTTAGATATCAACGCAGCAATATTTGACAATGTTTATTTTGCGCAACTTTAAAATGTATGAAGGTGTACAAATTAGATAAAATTAAACTGTGATTCTTATTTTATTGTCGGGTGTCCATGATTTATTAGAGAATTAATAGTAATTTGTCAGAAAATATGACACACTTTATGATTTATTAGGAAATCTGACACACTTTGTAATATCTTAGGAAATTCAACATGCTAGAGTAAGTGAAGTAGGTAGTTTAATGATCACTTCTGTCAGAGAGATATGACAGGGCATTACGTTATATATGCTATTATGTATGGCAATACTTTTCATTGGCGTTGTTCAGCGATATAAGTATATTTAAATATTTGTGTGTGGATGTGTATATATGTACGTATATATATATATATATATATATATATAATATGTGTGTCTGTGTGTGTGTGCGTGTGTGTGAGTGTGTGGGTGCGTGTGTGTTTGGGTGTGTGTGTGCGTGTAAAAAAGTTTTTGTATTTGTACATCCATGCATATGTACGTGGAAAATGTACACAGGTACACATATCCATGCACACAGATTACAGAATATATATATATGTATGTATGTACGTATGTATGAATGTAAGTATGTATTGCATACGCATTATTTATTCATCGTTTCTTCCGTAAGTAAAGCAATAATAACAACCTTGTTTTAAACTCTTTTCTTAGTTTTTAAACTCATTTCTGTGAGAAGGAAACAACTATTATGATTACCTGTCGTCGAAAATTACTTTGATATCCTTCCCCACTGGTTACGTCTCACATTATATATATATTACACGTATATACATATACACGCATGCACTCACACACGCGCACGCACACTCTCACACATAAGCACTCACATACACCATACACATATATATTGGGAGAGATATAACTTGAGGGCTTAGACAATTCAAATTTCAGGGGAAAACGTCAGGTAGTTTTCTTCAGAAAACCATTGAATGCTAATAAATACAAATTAGTGACGTCTCTGCAAAATTATTATCCAGTTTTCTTTTTTTTATGTGATGGTCATCATTATGTAATGGTTATGAGTATCAGTCAATTACTGGTTATGCTGTTATGAGATATAATTAACCCCGTATTACTCAAGTACTCACGATAATGTTATGGGCTACACTTTTAGTTTGTGCGTTTGTGTAATAGTTAAAGTACATATTTTAACAGATTGCTTCCATCGGAGTACATCAATCAGTTAAACTACTTCTTCTTAAAATTTTCTCCCTAATTTACTAATTTGTCTTGCATATATGGAGGAAAATTATATAAAACAAAAATGGTACTCGGGAATTGATATTCATTCCTTAGGTATGCAGCAATTTATCAAAGTTATGTATTAAAACAATATTAATATTCGAAAACAAAAGGAATATACGTAGAATGTAACGATAAAACCACGATTTTCTTCCTTTTATGGCTAACTACTAGATAATTCACCTTCGTATTGGGATGTGCTCTATGTTCATAGTCCTTCTCGTTTCTTAGCCATAGTAATATTTATAATTTGTCATTCGCATCTAATTATACAAACTGCAATATAAACACGCACACAGACTGAAATATACAGATGCATACATTGAGGCATATAAACCGATGTACAGAGATGCGATTAATTCCTCAGGCATATGATCGTCACATCGCGTTAGAAATCATAGATTTTAATGGGAACATAAATATTCTATTTTCAAAACTCATAAAATTATAACTATCGTATTAATTCGGATGAACCTTAGGGCTAGAAGGTAATGGTTGTTGGTGTATATAATATAAATATATTATGCACGTATTATTGCTGGATTTTATAACATTACCACTTATCCAGGTTGAATGAGTAAAAGTATGTGGATTAAAGTAAATCTATCTGTATATACATAGAAAGAATCTTGTACATCGATTTACGGTCTCAGAACTGAATTCCTGCACCAGTAGTCTCTGCAACAGGGAAACTTCACAACTCCCATCAGCAAAAGCATTCCGATTTGTGCTTTTATGGTCTCCGAAGATGTAATGAAATTAACATCCCCCTGTTCACAAACATACCCTGTAGTGTCATCGTTTATCCTAACAAACATTTATTCAGGATAAAATGTTGAAAGAAATACTCGAGCTTTGTTTCTAAGTGCAAATAGTTTATAGTGCACACGCCAGTAACGAAAGCATCGATGCATTGATCTACAACCTGATCACTCTTGTTCCGTGTGAACTTCGTTATCGGTAATCGAAGAATTCTGCTATGAATTCCTGTTAGAAGCTCTTACATCGCTGATGTGTACACATGCCAACGAAGTATCTCTTTAATTCCAAGCAATTATTCTTGATTTACATCGTTATTAATATCACCAACTTATCTCACGTGCAATGATGTGATACTCGCCATAATAGGCAGAATTCAAGGCCACAATAATTAGATGAGTTTCAATAAATAAAAATTGAAATATATACATATTTGATATGAACAGGAAGCCTTTCGAGAGAAGTGCTGTTGTTATCGGGGTCTAACTATCGTTTCTCACATAGAACGTCCAAAATATTTGGTCCCACATAATGATGTAGAAGTATATGAATGCATAAAGAGCTATTTCTCTGAAAGACGTATCGACTAGTAAGTTGTGCCACGTGATGAATTCGATGTATTGAAATATCTATATATGGTGTAGTATACACAGGTGCTAATCAAACTATTAATTTCAGCGCTCCTGGGATACACTTGTAGACTAGTGCTTAGATTAAAGGTTTTGAGCTAGAGATATATGCCATCTAGAGTGGGATTTCCGATACTGGTTCGACATGCTACGATTAGGAACTAATTCTCATATAATCAAGGTTTATCTCTTGGAAAGCTTATGATTATTCGATAATAGTAATATGGTTAGGATTATAATATTCCCGAATAATGTAACACCAAAATCACCGATATAATGCCAGTTAAATGATGTCTCTTAAGTCAGGACCTGCTTGGATTGAAGCAATACCCACAAGAAAATGAAAACGCCTGCGACAAAATATTAAAAAAGTTAACATACTTACTGAAAAAGTATTATAATAAATAGGAGTAGTCTGCTCGAAGACACCGAATATATAATTAATCGGTTCTTAAGGGAAAGAACTAAATCTACTCAGATTTTATATGGACCCGATAAATAGTGAAAACAACTTAAGTATCTTAAGGAATTTACTGCATAACTATTTCTCCATCATTACATTTGTTATTGGTCCAGTTATCTTTGCCCATTAATTAATGTATTCAATATCTAGTACCATCAATGTCTTACGCATGAAGAAATCTCGTTCTTCAAACATTGATAGAGAACATATAATTAGATTTAAGTTTATCGCAAACACGTTTATTTTGAAACTACTCTTTTCGTCGATAAGCTTCCATAAATTATCTCTTATTTAAACAAATATGTGACCACTTTGAAGAGCTGAATTTAAGGAGACTTTGTAGTCAAGAGAGCTATCGGTAATTACGTATGAATGAACATAAGTATGTAAATATCTTCCAATGCAAAGAAAATAATTAGCAACGCTGTTAGCTGACGCATTTTGCATTGTAAATCATTAATGTGTTTAAGAAATCGAAAGTACAGATATGGTAAGAATGCTTTCTCTTTTCCACCGATAGTTCTCCTCGGGGAATAACATTTGTTAATATTTTAATCATAAAATAGGATTTTGCTTTCTAAGGTTTCACAATCAGATTTCGTTTTCAATTACTACACAACAAAATACAAATAAGATTATTTAATAAAACAGAAAAAAGGTAATATCTTTATGTTTATGGTTCTTGTTAGAACTCAGACAACAAAAACTACTGTAGCTGAGAAACAAAACCATATTTTCGTCCCAAGGCGCAGGGGAACTACATAAACTTCTATATTTTATGACCTCACAAACGAAAAGTATGTATGTATCACGTTATCTCTCTCTTTCATTCTACCTCTGTGTGTATGTATGTATATATATATATATATAATATATATATATAATATATATATATATATATATATACATATATACATATATATATATATACATATATTTATACATACATATATATATATATATATATATATATATATATATATATATATATATATATTATATATATATATACATACACACAACAAACAGACACACACACATATATTTGTTTACGGTGAAAAGGTCAGATAGCAGGCGAAGTAGTGTTCCGAGCCTAATTCCTTACGGGATTCAGTTACACCTTTTTATTAGATGACGTTGAATTATAGCCTGATAATAAAACTTAGAAACAAAAATTTCTAGTATTTGTGAGAAGAGACTGTTGATGTGCGCATTTCTGTAAACATTTTTGTAATAAGTAATTTGTAATTATAGATAATATGGTTAAATATTTTCTGAATGACACTGTACGCTATGTTTAATATTTATCATAGCTAAGGCGTGGCCAGAAGTCTGTTTCCAAGCCGTATGGTTTCTGGTTCAGTCTCACTGCATGTCATCTTCTACAAGTTTCTTCCACTGTAATATTGGGCCGACCGATGTCGTGTGACATGATTTGGTTAGATGGAAATTACAAGAAGCATGTAACACACACACACACGCACGCACAAACACAAACACATATATATATATATGTGTGTGTGTGTGTGTGCTTGTCTGCATTTGTTCCTTACAAATGCTTGACAGCCGGTGTTGGTGTAATTCAGTTTTCGTAAATTCACGAATCGGCAAAAGAACTGATAGGATAAATACCATGGTTTAAAGAAAGAACTGCCGATGTCGATTCATGTGGCTAAAATTCTTAAGTGACAAAAAAGTAAACGCCAATAGATCGTTCTTTTTAAATACATTGGCATTCTCTATTTTAGCGAAATAATGTAGACATATTATTTTTTACCGAAAAAGTATCCGAATAGCTCACTATATCGTTTGTCTTGTATATCATACATTTTACATCTTACATAGTAAAACACCATTCCCGTAGTTTAGATTGTCCAAGGGTATGAAATAATTTTCTTTGCGTGATAGTTTAGTTTGGTGATACGGCAGAATTGTAGATATAATCGTGTTTGTAGTGAATACTAGAGAAACCTTTTGACGATTTCCTTTTTAGCTTTACGTCTAAATGTCTTTAAGACATACAGCAAATGTTTGTTTCGAATACATATATGAATATTTGACTAATGTTACCTCATAATTAAATTATGACAATATATTCTGAATGCATTCGCCGAAAGTGATAAGATAAAATGTTGTGGCATGTGGAATATAAAGTGCACTTTATAGAAGAAATATGTATTCAAAAGTGTATATTCACTTTCCAAGTTATTTTATTGTCAGTGCTACATTCTAGTCTCAATAATAATACACGTCGACGAAAGGACTAGGGATATATCATAACTGTGATGCTTAGAATATTGGTAGAGTCGGTTCGTTTACGTACCTTCCATGATATAAAACTCTTTACACATGATCCATGTGATTAAGAATTAAAACAACATACCAGCTGGATATATAGTGGCCACTTTGTCTTTGATAAATCACGGAAAATTTCGAAATGTGTATGCAGTTTTGCTATTGTCTCATAGATAATGATGTTATTAATTTTTAAGCATTTTTTCAATGAAAATGCATGTTTCTGATCGCAACATTTAATACTTATGTAAATCAGCATTATATCTGTAAATGTTAATGACAGTAAATAGATCTTCCCCTTTTGTTGACATACAGCTGTCTAATATTTGCCATTAGATATCCCTTAAGTAAACATCCGCTTTGTTAAATAGGTTTGAATTGATTCTTTATCATATACAATTACAGCATTAAAGCAAATTATTAATTTGGTCTTGATGTATATTGTACTGTGTTTATTAAATGTCATTTGCGGAAAAAAATGTATTAATACTTAAGTTTCAGTTGGAAGCATAACGAACCTCTAATATACGCTAACTGTTTCTGAAGAACGCTTCAAATTTTTAGGTGAGTGCTGCAAGGATGTTAGATTTTAGTAAAGTGTTTGACTTAATGTTCCTTTGAAACACTTTCCGCTATAAAATACTGGATTCGATGACACCATTTTCATAACGTCAATTAACAAATTGACGCTCTCAGCCGTATATAACTACTGTAAGAAGAAGTGCAGTTGTCAAAGATATTAATTAAATCCTCTGTATAAATAGATTTCGAAATACCTCCGAGCTGTAACTAATGCAAGTTAATTTAAAATTTAAGAATGCGGTCGTGATAAATCAGCATGATAATGATGAGTCAAGTTTCAATTTCGATTCCATGGTTTCGGTGCTTTAATTTAAACATATGAATATCTCGATGCCACAGATGTCTGATTTTCAGAAATCATTATATGTTAGAAATAAGTGCTTCTTGTATTTAATTCATGGATTTCAAGTTTTTGTAGAAATCACTCAACCCTAACCCTAACCCCATAAATTCATATATATGAACGTTAGTGATTTTGTTTTATTTCGGAATGGTCATTTTTTTCTTGCCAAATAAACGCACGTACTATACATTCGTTCTTCACTTCGAATTTATTATTGATTTTGTTTTATGTCCATCATCTGGGAATCCTTCCACACACAATCTATCACCTCAACCTATGAAGAGATCACAAGATGTGTGTCGAAATATTTCCAAACTCCCGGCATAAATTTAGAACTATGATAAACAAGGGTAGATCGAATATGTAGTGGCACCATAAATTATCACCACGAAATGTAACAATATCTATTTCAATTCACGATTTTACATCAAGAATATTCATAGTAATTACATAAACGTAATATTAATGTTGAATTTCTCGGTAATTCATAACTTTACGAAAATACTGTCTATATAACCGCTAAAAAGAACTCCAAATACAATGAAAGGGTTTAAATTTTATCGATAATTCTTGCTATGGAATGACTGCAATGTTTTCCGGAAATTACCCTCAAGCTTATTTCGTAAACACATATTAGCCTTCTAATTACATACGGCGAATGCAGCGATCTTACACTCTCTTAGAGTAACGTGATACTTTTGGCGTGCCTTGGAGGTTCGTATATTATTTTCCCGGAGACAGTGCCCTATCTTTAAATTATGATACAAGATCTATCATTGTAATAATTTAGTGCAATATTAACTTAAGTTATAATTACTGTAACCGACATTTATTTCAATATGACACATTCACACTCACATCGCTACTAAAGCAGTAAATGTTATCTACTACTACTACTACTACTACTACTACTACTACTACTACTACTACTACTACTACTGCGGCTGCTGCTGCTATCACTACTGCTGCTACTACTACTACTACTATTGCTGCTGCTGCTAATATTACTACTGTCACTGTCACTGCTGCTACTACTACTATTTCTGCTACTGTAATTGCTGCTACTACTACTACTGCTACTGCTATTGCTGCTGCTGCCGCCGCTGCAACTAGTAGGGATGATGCGGATGATGATGATGATAATGACGATCGATAAGAAGATGAAGAAAAATAATGAGAACAACAGCAACATAATAATGATAACTAACTGACCCTGTGGGTATACTATAGTTTAATTACAAACAACGTTGAAGTATTGAAGATCAATATGGAATCTTAAATGTTTCATTAATAAATTACAAGTGATACACACAAACAATATAGAGATTTTACGTAATTACATATATACAAAATATAATGAATATATTTAACGAATGACTGAAACTATGGAAACAGAATGTTTTGCTCACACATATTATTTAGAGAGAAAAAAAAACATGTACTTCGGTGACTTATATATATCTGTGTCTATAAAGATTTATTTATATATATTATATATATATATATATATATATATATATATATATATATATATATATATATATATATATATATATGAGAATTTACAAAAAAAAAAAAAAAGAAAAGAGGAGGAAGGGTGTGTAAACAACAAACAGACGTATTAGTTTACGGGTCGGGGAGTGAGAAAGTCTTATAAGTTTGGAGCATACGCTCTCCGAAAGAAAGGAACAGAAAAATAAACATATATATAGTATATATATATATATGTATGTATAAAATAATATAAAAATTTTATTAGAGACAAAACCACTATTTTGCAAAACAAACAAGGACAGACTTAATCAATACATAGTCAGTTTCAACTGACTTGTAAATTGGAAGTCCACCTGAAGATTGTCGATCAAGACAAGAAACCATTGTAGTGGCGGTTTTTTTGACTATTTATTAAAATTTTATGTATTGATTAAGTCTTTCCTTGTTTGTTTTGCAAAATAGTGGTTTTGTCTCTAATAATATTTTATAATATTTTACTATAAAATTGGATTTAATCCTAAATCTGATTTTTTTCCCTGTAAATTTGGATTTATTCCCTAATATTTATTATTATATGTATGTATATATATATATATATATATATATATATATATATATATATATATATATACAACACGATCGTTTCAGCACACGATCTCAGATCAAATTACTTGCTATGCGAGTACATCTCCGTAAATATATATATATATATATGATGATTTCATTTGAATGAAACAGTTCTAGTCCTGTAGAGGCTCCTTCTATAAAATAAATTAATTTACTCTGCTATGTATTGAGTACCTTATTTACTGTGGTTAACCCCGACTCAACCCGGGACCTACATATATATATATATATATATTAGAAAAATTGAGGTAATCAGATCAGATGGTTCATATTTGTAGATATTTATTTATATATTACATTTTTTACATATATATCATATCATTCGGATTAGCGCTTGCTCCCATTCTAGTGGGTTTTCAAATCAAATCAGTTGTGGGTAGTTTGAACCTTTTTATAGTTTCGTAGTAGTGGGTGAGGAGGAAGTGAGACAGAGAGAAAATATGTGTGTATGTGTGTGTGTGTGTGTGTGTGTGCGTGTGTGTGTGTGTGTGTGCGCATTTATATCTGAGAGTGAAGAAGTGTTATTTCCGTTGGTCTGCTGGACCCCCTGTGGTTTTATAAGAACTTTGGCCGTCCATTTCAATGTCACTGAGTGTGTGTTGTGCATAGGTTGGCCTGGCAAATGTCATTTGGGATCACACTTTCTATGATCATTCTGTGGAGGTGTGTGTGTGTGTGTCTCTGTGTGTCTGTGTGTGTTTTTGTGTGTGTGTGTGTGTGTGTGTGTGTGTATGTGTGTGTGTGTGTGTGTGTGTCTGTGTGTTTGGAGAAGGGGAGAGAGACAAAAAGAGAAAAGGGAAAATAAAAATAATAATAATAATAAAAATAAAAAATAAAAAAATAAAAAAAATAAAAATAAAAATAAAATAAAAACAAAAAAATAAAATAAAATAAAATAAAATAAAAATAAAATAAAAATATAAAGAATAAAAAATAAAAAAATAAAAATAAAAATAAGGGAGGAAGTGGAGAAGAAAAAATATTTTTGTGTGTTGATATTTATACCAACACATATATATACACACACACAGACTTATACATAAAATATTTGAAAAAACCTTTTTATCGGTTCAAAATGAACAACCAAATTATACCATCTTGAAAGTTGTATGTCATAGGAAAGTTAAAACTAAAGTGACAATTAAAGGGTAAAGATGGAAGTGAATTATAATATGATGTATATAACAGGCAATACACACATCTACACACACACAGATTTTTCCTTCAATGTATGTTGAGTAAAGTTTCAGCCATTTAATTTGGGGGAGAACTTAGCTATGAAATGTTTTTCCATATTCCTCCTGAAGGGGGTGTCATTCTTCGGACACTTGTAGAAGGGAAATATCTTAAATTTTCCTTCTCCACATGTAGCTAGGTGTGTGCTTAGTGGTATTTTGCGTAGTTCTTCCTGCCGAATATGTTGTCGGTGGATCCTGGCTCGCTGGCACAAAGAATTACCAGTTTCTCCTACGTAATTCTCCTTGCATGTGGGGCAGGTTATGCAGTATATGACGTTCTGCGTCTTGCAGTTCATATCTGCATTTACTTTGAATATGACACCATTTTTAAATCTTATCTCTCTGTTGCTCTCTATGTATTTGTAGGTGGGGTTAAGAAAAATTAGAACTTTAGTCAATGAATATCAGGACTCCTTTACAGATAAGGAGGAAGATTATCTATGCAACTCACAAACCAAAGAAAGCAACTTTTATGGATTACCTAAAATTCATAAAAGCTCGGAAATACAGAGAGCCATAAAGGAACAGAGGAACCACTACATAAGAGTACAAAGACCTGCAGACCTCACGATGAGACCAATAGTGGCAGGACCCCAGGCACCAACACAACAACTAAGCCACTTCATAGATATACTCCTCAAACCTCTATGCCCACAGATTCCAAGCTACATAAGGGATGACATAGACTTCCTCTCACACACATTCCAAATACAGTCCCGAAAAACACCATACTTGCAAGCTTTGATGTCACAAATCTATACACAAACATACCACACACCCTAGGTCTAGAAGCTATAAAACAATCAATAGAAAAATACAGAGAACTTATAGATGAACGCTTCAAGACAAACTTTATCACCCAAGCCACCCAACTAATACTAGAAGAAAACACATTCTCATTCAACAACAAGACATACCGACAGATAAAAGGCACGGCTATGGGTACAAAATTCGCACCTTCATATGCCAACCTAGTGATGGGCTTCCTGGAGAAAAAACTATATGACGAAATAGGGAAAGTCTTCGAACACGACTTCAGAGAAGACATCAAGAAAAAGTGGAAACGCTACCTCGATGACTGTTTCATCTTTTGGAACAGATCAGAAGAGGACCTACAAACATTCCACAACATCCTCAATACGCTGCACCCATCTATCAATTTCACAATAGATACCAGCCACAACGAACTTCCCTTCCTAGACATCAACATCAAAATACACAACTCCATCGTCACAACAGACATCCACTACAAAAAAACTGACACACATCAATACTTAAATTTCCACTCCTGCCACCCATCCCACACAAAAAGAAACATCCCATATAGTATGGCACGACGAATATGTAGCATAGTAACTGATTCACAAATACGATTAATAAGACTAGATGAACTCAAAAGCTTCCTCCTAGAGCAAAAATACCCCCCCTAAACTAATAGAAAATGGAATCACAAGAGCATTAAAACTAGACATCACACAACTCAGGACACCCAAAACAAAAAACAAAGAAAACACTATCCCTTTTATAAACACACACAACCCTGGAGTTACCAACATCTTCCAAACCATACATTCAAACCTACCAATAGCCTTACAGAGCCCCAAAATGAAAAACATATTAAACAAATATAGCATAAAAAACAGTAGACGACAGGACAAAAACCTAAAAAAACACCTAACAAGAGCGAAATTCTCTTCAGAAACTAAAACGGAATTCTTTGCAAAAGAGTGCGGAGATGGTAGATGTGGGACCTGCAGCAACCCCACCGACAAATACATAGAGAGCAACAGAGAGATAAGATTTAAAAATGGTGTCATATTCAAAGTAAATGCAGATATGAACTGCAAGACGCAGAACGTCATATACTGCATAACCTGCCCCACATGCAAGGAGAATTACGTAGGAGAAACTGGTAATTCTTTGTGCCAGCGAGCCAGGATCCACCGACAACATATTCGGCAGGAAGAACTACGCAAAATACCACTAAGCACACACCTAGCTACATGTGGAGAAGGAAAATTTAAGATATTTCCCTTCTACAAGTGTCCGAAGAATGACACCCCCTTCAGGAGGAATATGGAAAAACATTTCATAGCTAAGTTCTCCCCCAAATTAAATGGCTGAAACTTTACTCAACATACATTGAAGGAAAAATCTGTGTGTGTGTAGATGTGTGTATTGCCTGTTATATACATCATATTATATTATTATCTTTATAATTCACTTCCATCTTTACCCTTTAATTGTCACTTTAGTTTTAACTTTCCTATGACATACAACTTTCAAGATGGTATAATTTGGTTGTTCATTTTGAACCGATAAAAAGGTTTTTTCAAATATTTTATGTATAAGTCTGTGTGTGTGTATATATATGTGTTGGTATAAATATCAACACACAAAAATATTTTTTCTTCTCCACTTCCTCCCTTATTTTTATTTTTATTTTTATTTTTATTTTTTTATTTTTTATTCTTTATATTTTTATTTATTCTTTATATTTTTTTATTTTATTTTTTATTTTTTGTTTTTATTTTATTTTATTTTATTTTTTTTATTTTTTTTATTTTTTATTTTTATTATTATTATTATTTTTATTTTCCCTTTTCTCTTTTTGTCTCTCTCCCCTTCTCCAAACACACAGACACACACACACACACACACATACACACACACACACACCACACACACACAAAAACACACACAGACACACAGAGACACACACACACACACCTCCACAGAATGATCATAGAAAGTGTGACCCCAAATGACATTTGCCAGGCCAACCTATGCACAACACACACTCAGTGACATTGAAATGGACGGCCAAAGTTCTTATAAAACCACAGGGGGTCCAGCAGACCAACGGAAATAACACTTCTTCACTCTCAGATATAAATGCGCACACACACACACACACACGCACACACACACACACACACACCACACACACACACACATACACACATATTTTCTCTCTGTCTCACTTCCTCCTCACCCACTACTACGAAACTATAAAAAGGTTCAAACTACCCACAACTGATTTGATTTGAAAACCCACTAGAATGGGAGCAAGCGCTAATCCGAATGATATGATATATATGTAAAAAATGTAATATATAAATAAATATCTACAAATATGAACCATCTGATCTGATTACCTCAATTTTTCTAATATATAATACCTGTACATCATCTCCAAACCTTCCGATATATATATATATATATATATATATATATATATATATATATATATATATTGCTTCAAAGTTTGGCATAAAGTCATCAATTTCGAGGAAGGGGATCAGCTGATTTCATCGACTCTAGTGCACAACTGGTGGTATACATTATATGAAACCCTGAAACCCAAAACGATGAACGGCAACGTTGATAACTGCGGTATTTGAGCTTAAAACTTATCGACGGGCGAAATGGTGGTAAACATTTTGCCCGGCAAGCTAACGATTTTCTGCCATCTTGCCTTTATACATATATATATATATATATATATATATATATATATATATATATATATATATTATATATATATATATATAGTATTGGTACAACAATGCTCTAATATTTACTGGAAATAGCAGTCGATAATATACGACACTATAGTAAAGCTCATTGTATATATATATATATATATATATATATATATATATATATATATATGCGGGTAAAGATATTTGCGATGGGTGAACATAAAACATTTCTTCTTACCTGTAGGAAGAACATTAGATAAATGTACAACCCAGATTTTGATGATCTAGAAAACCTAGGTTTTGAACTCTCTAAAATTTGTTTGTTAAGAGAAATTTGATTAGTTACCCTCTGCTATGTTCACCGAGACACAAGGTTTAATGATGCTACATCTAGTTTGTACATTTATCTAATGTTCCTCCCACAGGTAAGATGAAATTTCTTATATTGGCCACCCGCAAACATTTTTGCCACTATATGTACAGTGAAGCTTTACTATAGCGTCGTATATTATCGACTGTAAATTCCAATAAATATTGGTGCATTGTTGTACAACTGTTCTATATTAATACTTTAACGCTATGGTGCTTTGTTGTATAGGAAAGCAATATTGCAGTATTTAATATTTTTCCTTTGAAACCTTTTTCACTGTTCTCGATTATTCTATCAACGGCTAGGCGTTCAGGCAAGTATACTGGTACTGATGTACAACATTAACAAATTTTGTCTCGGTGAATCTAGCTGAGGAGAACTAATTAAATTTACGTTAACAAACATATTTTTGTTTGTTCGAAACCTAGGTTCTAGATTATTCACATCTGGGTTGTACATTTATCTAATGGTCTTCCTAAAAGTAATACGATCATTTTTATGAACACTGTATATATATACAGTGAAGCTTTTACTATAGCGTCGCATATTATCGACTGCTATTTTCAGTAAATATTGTTGCACTTCTGTACCACTATTCTATGTTAATACTTTAACCGTACGGTGTTTTGATGTTTCGTTTTACTGGAAAGTAATACTATTGTATTGTACTATATATATATATATATATATATATATATATATATATATATATATATAATATATATATATATATGTGTGTGTGTGTATGAAAATTATGTAATAGATTCAGCTCTAGATTAAAATATTTACCTATTTACTGCACTGGTCTCCTTGGAAAAGAATCCGTTGTAGACGTAGAGTGCTAGATATGGAAGTCAATTCCGAGTCTGTCGATGCGGACTTTATCAGGACAGCGACCACGAACGCGATAGATGAGTCACAGATAAAAGACGGTGGCTATTGCTGTTAATATATAACATTCCACTTAATGAATACTAATATCAATTAAAGTAAGTTTTAGCACTACTTTAGGTGCAAGGCCACATTATCATTACCTGGGGCGTTAAAATAAAGTAACAATAAAGGAACTAAATGCCTAGCCTTGAATGTTAAAGCAGAATTATTAATTATTTTTATCCGTGCTCATATTAAGTAAGCGGGAATTATGAAAGATTCGAAGGAGAAGTAGGATGAGAAAGGGGAGGAGGAAGATATTCACTGACGCTGAGAATACTATGACGTCTTTGATTAATGTAAGACTTATTATACAGAATTATTCAGCATACCTGATCAAAGGCACATTCAGGAGAATATTTAGAAAATCATATCCATCTATGCAAACCTTCTAACGTAAGGTGCCTCCATAGCTTAACTCATCATTGCTCTATCGTCCACTTCCGAACGTAGCCATAACTATAAAATCAATTGATGTATCCCCATGGTTTATATTATATGTGTCTTCAAAGAAAATTATATTATGTACTCATTTCACGTAACTCGCACTCATTTTCTATCTCATACCAGTGTGTGATATTTTATTGCTCCGAAATATTCAACTTCAGAAACCCTTATCAAAAAGTGTGGGTCATCAGGCGTGAATGATAACGGAGAGAATAACTGATTTATCTGAAATAGAAAATCAATAGTTTGCATGTTATCAACTGTTGGTATGAGTCGCATTGTTATCTGTAACACTGAATAATTAGGATGCAAAAATATATTTGCAGTTATATTAGACGAGGTATGTGTGTATCATGTTCGTAAAATGTTTCATTGCAAATCGATATTTACACCCAAATATTAGCAAAGCGTGTACAAATCGATATGCCGAAATCACATAAGCCTCTTATCTTACCTGAATTTTTAAAACAATAATGATAGAAATATAACGCTGATTCTGATGAGTGGTACAATAGCACTTATCTGGGCAATGGTCTCTAATGTTGTTCACATTCTAGGAAAACAAAAAGATATAGAGTTCATAAAAACGTATCTGTACTGAACTGAAATCCTAGGTCTATAGTTAAGTGGCCCGAACACATCACATGTATTACTGTTTGACAATGAGCATGCCTCATCGAAGGCATTGCAAGAAATAGAGTGGATGATCTCTCTCAAATTACACACGACCGTATTTAAAGGCTACTGTAGCCATTCGTGTAATAAACTCGAATAATAAATAATAGTGATAATGAATGTAAGGACATGCAAAGACATCCAGGTAATTCCACAAAGCTGATACTCAGTGCGTCTATACCCCATCATCTACAGCGTTCTAACAATTCTGGGTGGTAACAGAATTGTCGATCCAAAAGTATGAGATGCGAATTTAACTTGAGTTATATTTGACCTTCGAATACGGACACTCAGAACATTTAAAGAATATGTAAGTTATCCCATCTCTTGCTCTTTTTGGTTTACACCACATATTAAAAATTCCTGCATCAAACAGTTGTTCTGCGAAGGCTTGACTTGAGAATTGCATCATGAATGCACGTATATGTGGAATATTCAGCTGCTTACATGGAAATTTATTTCGCAATTCATTTACGTGTTATATTTAATGGTGTTCATCTAGATGAAAGGATGGCACGCTATATATCTATTAGTGGGTTTAGAGATATATATAGGTGGCTATACACGTACATAAATATACTTACGCATTCATGCATACATATCCATATTCTACTCTCTCTCTCTCACTCTCTTTCTCTCACCCGCTTTCCCTTTTAACGTTAGTTAGAATATGGCTGTGGCATATTTTAACTCCTAAATACAAATTCAATGCAGTTTGAGTAAAGAACAAATTATGTCTAGATAACTGCCCTGTAACTGTAGTTAATTCACCTTTAGATATTAAAATATGTCACAAACCTATTTTGATTAACCTAAAGTTCATTTATTCCGCATGCATATGTGTGCCTGCATGTATATATAGAATAAATATAGGTATATATATATATATAAACATATGTGTGTGTGTATATGTGTGTGTGTGTGTGTGTGTGTGTGTGTGTGTGTGTGTGTGTGGGTGAGTTATATATAAATGTGATCCTCGATATACGTTTTTGTACATCGACAACAAAGTTTATCTATTCGCATGGCGTTAGGAGAAAAGTTTACGAGGGAAGCAGTTTTTAAAGACGATAAGCTATTATTTATAAACGAATATATCACGCCCTCTGTATTGATTACTATAGACGTTATCTAAAAGGATTCTGTGACTGAACCATTTTACAACAACATACGAGACAGACCAGCAAAAAAAGTGTGTTGTCGACCTAGATTTTTCCGATCTTGTTACGGTGGTAACAACGGATGTTTTCTTTTTACTCTAATGGTAGTGAAGTATAGAAATTATACTACTCGGTATACCACATTTTGCAATTGAAACATTTCACCTTCAGCTTCAGATTATATCTGTCTGTGCCATAAACTAATTACTAGCTATATACTATAGACGATTAAATAAGCTGTTACAACCCAACAAAATTACTCGTATGTCTAGTATATAAAACATTATCTATTGTTAGTTTGTAATCACGTCACCTTTAAACACGACAATGCTCCGATGTAGTTATATCTTTCATTGTGCAAAGAAACAAACACAGCCACATACACACAAGGCGCACGTATTCATTCGTATACACTAGAGAGGCAGTAACTTTTTATTACTGTAGCTTTTCTTTGCAATGTTTTCAATTTCTGTTGATGTTTTATAACTGCTGGAGTTCAGTGTGTGAAAAGGAGCAAGGAATGGCATTTTGAATGGATATTATTGTTGGTGCGCTAGAAAAGAAAGTTTTACGTGCAGATCAGAATTATATTATTACAATTACTTGAAAAAAAAAGTTTGATGTAATTAAAGATTATAACACCATCAACATGGAACGAACAGCATAAAACCATTAACCACGTTTACTATTGATATAATGCCGACTACTAAAATAAGATTCCAGTTTTGCAGCGTATGGTAAAAAAAACTAAAAGAAAGACGCATGAATATGAGAGAGAAACATTGAGAGCACTTAATTTACTTAGTAATCTAAAATCATTGCTCCCAAAACACTAACATGGCAAGAAGAATAAACATGACACAACATCCATTTCTGAATTGTTCGCACATAATAAATATGTTCTGGTTTGTAGAGTGTGTGTGTGTGTGTATGCGTTCTTCACGGTGTTTTTATTGAAGAAAGCTATAAATGTTTCATGAAATATATTATTAAGAATCGACGAAGTTTATGAGATGTGTACTGTATTCCACTATTAGAAAAAAGAAGAAAATGTATCTATTTGTTCTGTACACAATTCATTCGGCTAAATGTTTCAAATGTTGGTGATGTTAGTTATCTTAACAATGATGACGAGGGAGGTTGATTTATCTCCGACTTTATTTACATCCATTGCGAAAAAAACTTTCATTTAGTAATCTACGATTTGTGCGAACTAAAAAAAAAGAATGTGTTAAGTTATTTTGTAGCGACATCCTTTGTGCAATAGTTTTGCATAGTTTGCCTCGTGTAAACTTTGTGACTAAAACTGAAGAAAGGGAAACAATACGATATCTCAATGCATTGGCTTTACTTCAGATTTGAAATATTGCTGATCACTAACCCACCACTTGGCCTCTGACAGATTCTCCCTCTAATATATGCATTCTCCTTTTCTAAGTCTCCATTTTCTTCAGGTTTAGTACTCTAGATTATATTCTTGGAAACGAAACTTCCTCTGAATGAACTAGTATAAAAAACTATTTTTATGAGAATATATTGATATTTTTCATTCCTCAGATCTCGTTAAAGTAAATTACCAGTATTTAACTGAGTTGTATTTATTCAACGCTTCGAAGGTTATTTTTATTGATTAATCCGTTTAGGAAGAAGAGGGTTAGCATCTTTTGCAAGGGTGAGGGACAGAAATCCAGGGACTGGAACAGAGAAATAAAGAACTAGACGTGTAATAATAATATTTTAATATTTTATCATTTTAGAGCCCAAAGAAGCGTGGTCAAGATAAATCTAGCAACGGTTGCGGTTCTTTATGATATTATTTGAATATAAAACAAGGACTATCAATGCTGCACACCTCATCTGAGATTCAATCACAAAGGTATCCATCTTTGCTTTATAAGCAGATGAAAATGCTGGTTAACTATTCTCATCCTTGGTACTTTTCTGTTTTCGATCAGATCAGAGAGCTATACACGAATTTCAATTCGCATGCTCCCTAATGCTACAGAAAATATCTTAGGTAAGAAATTCAAGGTAATTCATAGTCATGCGAGGCATGTTGGACATAAGTTACGGGTTAAACCGCTAAGTATAGCGGCGAATTTTCTCTTACAAAACAACCTACCTTCTTAACACACAGAAAAAAACATATACCAGTATGTTATCGTTAGAGATGAAATGCATTTAAACATATATCTGCAAACTTAAGTTGATCAATCACTAAATAAAAAAAACACGCAGTTGTCGTTTAGAGCCGTAACTGTTTGCAGGTTCCCTTCAAATTTGTTAAAGGAAGGAACCATACTAGGACATATAATAAACTTAGTACTTCACCTGATAATGAAGTTTCAGTTATTATTTGTTTCCCTAAATTAGTATCATTATTATCATTATTATTATTATTATTATTATTATTATTATTATTATTATTATTATTATTATTATTATTATTATTAATAATAATATTATTATTATTACTATTGTCGTTATTATTATTATGGTCGTTATTATTATTATGGTCCATATTGTTACTATTACTCATGTTGTTGTTGTTATTGTCTCTTTTTGTCTTCTAATCTAAGAATCTCTAATTTGTTGCAACTCAACTGAAAATATCCAAGGCACAATAAAACAGTATTGCAATCGAAGAATACGAACTGCAGGCAAAAATATACTGAATAAACATGTTTGACTACAAGTAGGATTTAGTAGTGCTGTGGGTATTGATTGTTCCGAAAAATGCGTGTTTTGCATATTTGACTGTACAAATATTTTTCCTGACAAATTCCGTTTAATAGTCTAGTTAAGGACAACGTTTGATGAGAATATATGAGTAAGGAAAGAAAACAACGAGAAAATATCTCACAGAAAGAATCTAATCTAATGTGAGAGGAAAACTGGTGGAAATGTTCCTTTCTCCAAATGTCACTATGCATTATCACCAAATATTAATGGCAGCTTAATCAATTTTGATGTTTAAAATGCTTCGCTGCTTTTGATAAGCGAAATATATATACACGTCAACATGATTCTCGATAAAATTTCATATTTTACTATATTTACGAAACTAAAAATAAGAAAAAAAAGAATAATCGCCAAAATATTAGGTGAGAGAAAGCAAATCAATGCATAGACTTCATATCTCAATCAACAGAAATGTTGCTCTAAATAGTGAAATTCTACAAAAAAAAATGAAAATAATAATAAAATACAGAAGCAGAAAAGAAGGGGAAAATGAAAAATATTGATTTAAATTTGAACAATTCTTTTGACACGAATTTAGCTAAAAATTGAAAACTGCAATTTTCACTTTTCGTATCAATTTCTACTTTAATTAGATATAGTTAAATATCCATTTTCCCCATTTCGATGAAACAAAATATATGTATGCTGCAAGTAAATGTATACACACACATATACACACACATATACACACACACAACACACACACACCCAAACACAAACATATATATTGTGTGCGTATGTGTGTGAGTGTATAAATATATATACACACATATATGTGTGTATATATGTATTTAGGTGTATGTATGTATGCATGTATTTATCTATCTATCTATATATCTATCTATCTATCTATTTATCTATCTATCTATCTATCTATCTATCTATATATATATATACATATATATATATATATATAATATATATATATATATATATATATATATATATATATATATATATATTATATATATGCGTGTGTGTGTATGTTTGCGACATTCACATTATAACTATAGGTATTCTTTAAAAAAAATGAGGGACCTAGTTTATAAAATAGAAACACAATCGCCATTATTGAACTTTGGGCTGACGTCTAAGATAAGTGTTAGAATATGAAACTGGAAGAAATGCTTGCAGATATTTGCTCTTCCTCTCCCTCGTACTCAACTTCCAATCTAACTTAACCTTTGCTTTTCATTGGTTAGAATTGAAACTTTAATATGCTGTGATGCTTTTGTTTACCAACATATATTACTATAACAATATTGTTAGTAGGAATGTATGGCGGCCAGCTGGCAGAATCGTTAGCACGCCGGGCGAAATACTTAGCGGTAATTCGTCTGCGGTTAATTTCTGAGTTCAAATTCCGACGAGGTCGACTCTGCCTTTTTCCTTTCGGGGTCGATAAATTCAGTACCAGTGACGCACTGGGGTCGATATAATCGACTTTATCCGGTTGGCTGTCCTTGTTTGTCCTCTCTGTGTTTAGTCAATTGTGGGTAGTAAAGAAATAGGAATTTCGTCTGCCGTTACGTTCTGTATTCAAATTCCACCGACGTGGACTTTGCCTCTCATCCTTTCGGGGTCAATAAATCAAGTATTAGTTATGCCCTGGGGTCGATCTAATCTACTGGTTCTCTCTCCTAAAATTCAGGCTTTCTGCCTAGAGTAGAAAACGTTAATGGTAGGAATGTAAATGTAAATGTAAGTTTAGGTTCTGGCTGCCAAAAGTTGGAAGTTGTGCTCATAACTGAAAGGATAATAACAGCTATATGAATTGTCTACTCGCTTGCAGATAAATTTGAAGGAAGTATTGTGTTTATGCTGAGTCAAAGTTTTAATCGGAAATCATGTATGTACATATCCATACATGTGTTTATGCATAGTCACACACACACGCACACACACTTATATATTCGTAAATGTCGAAGGATGGAAATGAGTGTTCAACACGTCATTAGCAGATACACACACATTTATATAGATAGATATATTATGAAATATATATAAATATATGTGTATATATATATACAAAATTTAAAGGACTGACCACTAAAAGTGAATGGTCAATATGCTAGATATAGACGTCAAGATCGCTATTTTCCACGAAGAATGTGTTCTCAAGTAAAAACTCAGCACAAAAAAAGTGCAAAAATAAGTGTTTAAAAATTATAAGCAAGATAAACAAAAATATACGAAATGATAACGATTACCTATGTACCGATAAGTTTCACTTGTTAATATTCACGTATATGCACACGTGAAAATCTGCAAGCTCATCAGCATAGTCTGTCGTATTCAAACATTTTCTATGTAAAAATATTTTAATCTTCGGATTTCTTTAATATGCTAAGCAACTGGTTTTAATTCATTAATATCAATTTCTACCCTTATTCAATTGTATATATATATATATATATATAAAATTGAATAAGGGTAGAAATTGATATTAATATATATATGTACATACACACATACACACACACATATATATTTACGTTTATATATATATATATATATATATATATATATATATTATATATATATATATATATATATATACTTTATTTAAAGCTGCAGAAAATTCAACAAAATTTGTTACTCTGAGTTTCTCGTTGCCGTTCATCAGACAGTTTTTGCTAGAAAAACTGTCTGATGAACGGCAACGAGAAACTCAGAGTAACAGATTTTGTTGAATTTTCTGCTGCTTTAAATAAAGCATATTACTCTACCACTGGTATTTGAGTACTCTTTTTTCACCTTGTTTCACATATATGTGTTTACTCCGGTATATATATATATATATATATATATATATATATATATCTATATATATATATATATATATAATATATATATATATATTGTATAAAAGTTCGTGGGTAGGTCCAAAACAATGTGAAGTAAATGCAAGGTAAATTACAAGAAGACAAATATGAGAATTAATGTACACTTACAGTGTTTTCAATATTTCGGTGTTATGACCTCATTTTCAAGAAATTGACGAATGTTGCCGATGTGCGTATATGAGCAACATTCTTTAATTTCTTGAAAATGGGGTCATAGCCCCGAGTTATTGAAAACAATGTATGTATACATTAATTCACATATTTGTTTTTTTTTTATCTATCTTGTATTTACTTCGCAGTGTTTTAGCCTTAACCACGATCTTTTATACAATATATTCTGCACAATGCTTCATAGTACTTATTCCATTATATATATTATACGTTAATTACTAGCGCCCTTGCTGATGAAGAACACGGATAACAAATTATCTTATTTGCTCATTAATGTTCGAAACCTAGGTACAATTGGTAACTATTGAAAATGGTTTTATTTTTCATCCCCTTCGAAATTACTCCTAATCATGGTTTGTTACTTTGACTGTTCCTTTTATCATGTAAGTTGTCTTGTTAGGATCACCTCTTTGTGTATGAATGTACACTAATTTTTATATGAAAAATATGTTGTCTAACGACTATTTTATGCATGCTAGCTACTGGTAGAAAATGTCTCTAATTTACACTATGTGTGTGTGTACGCATATATTCGCAAATATGTATTCATATGTAGTAGATGTATGTGCATATTAAAGTGATAAACTGAGACAAGTGTGGGACTCGATGTTCGTTCTAGTAGTTGACAACCATTTTGTAACGTATGTCTACTACTTAAGGGACACTTCGTTGTCCATCCTACATATAGAAATGCCCATACATACACACTTACATAAACACATGCATATATGCATAAATATGTCTGTGTCTGTATGTGTGTATGTATGTGCGTGAGTGTAAACGTGTACCTGTATATATGCACTCATAAATTTAATTGTATCATACCATAACAAACAGACAATGTTGTGTGTAGGCAACATTGTTGTATGTATGCGGCTCTATTTTGTTTTGTCTAATTGACTTTAAAAGGAATGAAAAAAGTGAGCTAAGCTAAGTGGCTGAATACCAAATTTTGCTAATTATTTGTAGGCAATCAAACAACTTTCTATAATTAAAACAGAAAATAGATATTCCGTAATATTCAGGACTGCTCAAATGATTTATGTTATATCTTTTTTCTTTTAAATTTTTCACGAATTTTACTGCGGCCATGCTTGGCACCATTTGTAGGGTTTTTATTTGAGGAAATCGACCCCTTGGCATATTGTTTAAAGCCGAGTACTTATTCTATCATGTTCTTGTGCTGAACAACTAAATTACGTGGAAGTAAACACACCAAAAGCGGTGGTCACATAGATGATGGTTGACCTCTCATGACCGAGGAAAACCATTACTGACGGTTATGAATATTGTGCGGTCCAGACTACCTTATACTTCACACTTGCGTGAGAAACATACACGACTGCAAGCATTGTAGTCCGATCTGTTCCCATTCATTACAGTAGCGGTGCGTTTTCGAGCAGCACGCTTAAAATCTTCATGAAGAAATTCGTGCTCTTTCAAAGGCATCGACTATCTCCTTTAACTGTTGCTTCCATCCATGGCGACGACAAGCATTGCTCTCCCAGTCAGCATCCCGCATTTCATTGGCCTTTAATGAGGACTCTACATAGTCCTTATACCGCAGACTTGGCTTCTGCCGAGGCCACTTTCTATTAACATGTTCCTCGTATAGCATATGTCTAGGTATCCTGCTATCGTTCTCACAAGGTGTCCTATCCAACGTAACCGTTATTTATGTACCATCGCCTCAATATGCAGGATATCAGCTTTCCGCAGTACCTGTGTATCTGGAGGTTTTAAGGTCTAGCCAATACTCAGAATATGTCTGAGACATCTCTGATAGAAGCGTTCAAGGACCTTTACGTGACGTGTGTAATAGGTCTAAGACTCACATGTGTAAATGTGTGATGTTAGTAGGAGAGAAAATACCTTCAAAAAATAATAATATAGTCACAAAATATCATAACTCTATTTCAAAGAGAATACATTTTTAAAATACACGCATCAATAAATTGAGATAATTGATATAACTTGAGTGAAAACAGAAATAATTAAATTAGCGATAGTAGTTGCTTTCGGAATGACGGAAAATTCACGAACAAAAAACAGATACAAAGGGATTTAAATATGATTAATTTTCCATAAGAATAATACATTATTTACACAATTATACACTGTACGTATTGTAATATATTGAGTGCGTTCAATAGCACAAACATTACTGAAAAGATGATATGTAGGCTTTACTATTTGGATACGGGTTAGTGAAAAAAATGGGAGTGGATATGGGACCTCTATACAGAAATTATGAAGACTTATATTCATATTTATCATTCTTTCTGTCGTTCCAGTGTCATGCCACCACAATGCACTTTTCATTTTTAAATATCACCTAAATATCAGTTGACGCTGATGGCTATATCCCACTGGGACTGGTTCTGGATTTGCGCACGAGATAATGAACTCCTCTGGCTCCGCTCCTTGTTATTCATCTTATTATATTCGTCATTTAAGGTGTTACTACACTTTTCGGAAGTAAGTCCCTTATATGTGCAACGGCTGATGTTTCTGATCTGAACAGGCAGTTACACAACATTATTCTTAGCACTACATGGATCAGTTGTTGATTTGCCGATTGCTGAGAACTTTTCTCACTCTATGCAGTTACATATGCCCTATATCTCCTCATGGATTTCCACCTGCCCTTATTGCAGTAGGAATGAGATTCTGAGACACGTATGAATGCCGTAACGGTTGTATTGTTTTTTTTTTTTCTGTTCGCTACATATCTTCGTCATGAACACTGATAGGTTTTCTTATGTTCAGAAACGTGACAGAATAACACAGTGTGGCCCTATGCCCGGTTTCCAGTTATAAAAATGACTCATATAGTGCCTTATACCTGCATCACTCGTGTTTTAGAGGGTAAACAAAGGAACAATTGGATTTAGTAATACTCCGTTCAATCAACGCTCATTTAACTCGCATCTTCGGAGCAACTTCAGATACTAGAGGACATGTTTCTTTCAAACAATGCTTTCATCTCATCTGAACCTTTCATGTCGAATATTCGTGCGTTGCAAATTGTGTTTGCAAAGTCAAAATTGCCCTTCCAATCAAACATCTCATACTACTGATGTTACCGCATGCAAATTTTGTTTTACTGACTTTGCTCGTTACAGAAGTATTGTTATACTCTTCTCGATAACATAATTCTTGGCTTCAATTTCTCTATTTTACTCCGTTAAATTGATCGGTAAAATATCACGATAACCCGAGTCATTTTTCATATGATGGGTACAATCTAACTGCAAACAATGTAGGCACTTTCTTATAATATTTAGCATGAGGAATTTTGATACGTCATGATTCTGTATAAAGATAAATCCTATAATTACAATCTTATTGCATGGCAAGATTAAAGAATACACCATGTTTTTCCATTATGCTTAACATTGGCTAGGATTTAACTTTAGAGGGCGGTATCAAAACAAGGCTTAATAGATCTCTAGCGGCGATCTCTACTACTGCTACTACCACTAATACTACCGCTACTTCTACTACTAGATAATAGCTATTGTAACAATCATTATGATGATGATGATGATGGTGTTGGTGGTGGTGGTGGTGGTGGTGGTGATGGTGGTGGTGGTGATGTTGGTGATGATGGTGATGATGATGATGATGGTGATGATGATGATGATGATGATGATGATAGTAATGATGGTGATGATCATGATAACGATTCTCATCATCATAAGGATGGCAATAATAATAATAATTATAATAATAATAATAATAATAATAATAATAATAATAATAATAATAATAATAATAATAATAATGAGATCAATAATGAAAATAATAATCTCAAGGTCACAATACTTTAGGGATGCAGAAGGCGATTATTATCAAAATCAGTTCTTCAATATACTTCGTTTTATCGACAGACTAAGGAACATCAAAGGAACAGTTGGTCTCGGTTTATTAGAGCCATGAAGTTAGAGGGCCGTAATGAAATACACAGTAATATAATTTCCTCTCTTCTCATGTGATGTTACTGATCTTCTAATGCCGAGTGCATTGAGGTTGATTATGATGACGGTGATGACGACGACGGAGGCGATGAAGAGGAGGATGAAATGCTTGATAACGATGATGGTGACGACGACGACGGCGATGATGATGATGATGATGATGATGATGATGTGCATGATGATGATGATGATGATGATGGTGCTGATACTGCTCATGCTACTGCTCATACCACTGCTGCAGTTGATGTTGTTGCTGCTGCTGATAATATAACTGTTGGTATTTAATATTTCTTTTCCTATAACCAGGACTCACTGATACGGAAAAATATCACAAAAATCCTAAGTATAAGAGTGAGCATCAATTATTTAGAATCCAAAGGGGTGGAAAATTATTATTCAGTAAATTGAAGCACTACGTCTATTTTTAATTATATGATTAGTAACACAAAAACACACACACGCACACACACACAAACAAGAATCGTGGCACTCCGTCGGTGATGACGGCAAGGGTTCCAGTTGATCCGATCACATGAACAGACTTCTCGTGAAATTAACGGGCATATGGCTGAGCACTGCGCATACACGTGTACCCTTATCGCAGTTCTCGGGGAGATTCAGTGTCACACAGAGTGTGGCAAGGCTGGTCTTTTTGAAATAGAGGTACAACAGAAACAGAAAGTGTGAGTGAATGTTCTGGAGAAAAAGCACAGCGGTGTTCACCATCATCCCCTGCCGGATCCTTGTGGAACTTTAGATGTTTTCGCTCAATAAACTCTCATAACGCCCAGTCTGGGAATCGAAACTGCGTTCGTACGACAGCGAGTCCGCTGCCATAACCAGTGAGCCATTGCGCCTCCACAAGTATGAATATATATATGTTCATACACAAATTATTTAAACGAGACACAATCACATAAATAATTTGTAAAATCTACATTGGTAAGAGTCCGCCAGCTTCTATGAAACAGACAATGAAATGCTTCTCCATACTAAAAAGTCTCAGGTATTTGAACTCGGTGCACAATGGTAAGACGTTGCGTTAGCTGAGGCAACATTTACTAGTCAAGCGTTTTTCAAGTAATCATGCGATATTAGTTGGTTTCTCCAATATTCGATTATTTCAAGATTCTTAACTGTTATAGTTCTTCATTTAATTAGCACTGTTAATTAACACGCTGTCAATCTAACTCTTGTTCTTTCGTAATGTCCAAGAAGATGTAGATTTCCTTCTAATCTAGGCGAATCTCTTTTCTATTTCTTATTCGTCTTTCACATTCGCACGCATTTACGTGGAGGATTTAATTTCGTTCAAAAAAAAAAACGAAACACTTCTGACAATTTATTGTCAATAATACTGAGGCCCGCTTCGGCCATGAATGACCATGAGATTGCGCCTAGAAAGTTACCCACTCCCGGTCATAAGTCCGCGCAAGGTTGTTTATGGAAGACCAGCAGTCACCCATGCTTACTAGCCTCCCCTCTCCACGTATTATCCAAGTGAAAGGCCAAAGGACCGTCACATCTTGGCACCGGTAACGTCGCAAATCATTTCTACAGCTGAGTGAACTGGACTAACTTGAAATAAAGTGTCTTGCTCAAGAACACAACACGAACCCCGGTGCCGGAATCGAACTCGTAACCTCACGATCGTAAGCTTCACGCTCTAACCACTGAGCCATGCGCCTTCACAATATTATTGCCACCCTTGTTTTTACCAAAAATATTGCAGGTTATCAACTGGCTTAAGTTCCTTGGAAGTGATAATAAGGTGATTTTCTGCATTACTTTCGTAGCCTAATCCAGTTGCAGTTTTGAAGCACCAGATTCTGTAACCCAATGTTACAGTGTATAATTTCCATTCTTGAAGGATTTCAATATTACTTCGGGGAAAGTCAAAATCAGACATTCAGTTCATCCTTTTTACCTATTTGAGTGTTTCGTTGTCTTTGGGAGTTTTGAATATATTGTCACCAATAATGTTATGGCGACGTTGGAGTGTGCACAAGGATGTAGAAAAGTAAACTCAAATATATCTTTGGATATGGTTAACTAGAATACCTTTTTGAAAAATTAATATGTTCATGCATAACGTACTCCGTACTACACCAAACATAGATACCATATTAAACTAACACAGTAATGCAACACCAACGAAAAACGCTGTCAATTTTTCAAAGGCGTTAATTCACGCTTAGTCACGTGGGAGTGCTCAGGATCATTCCACAACAATGCTGCACACGCTTACCAACCATCTACTCAACGAAAACATGTGCTTAATATTGCCACTACGCACGGCTAGGCACAGCTAGGCACAGCTAGTGATAGCTGAGTGGTGTTCGGGGATCATTATAAACTACATATTCAGTCGACCATATTTCGCTTCGCGTTACTTCGGTGCGTGCCACAACATTAGTTTATACTGTATTACAAACGAAAAGACACATCTAATCACGTTGTCGCTGACCCTCTTAACTGTATATATCATACTCCTCCTTTCTATTTACTACCTATATCAAGAGAAGAGTACATCAAATTGGATGAGGCATGTGTGTCTTTTATTTCTAGGTTTGAAAATCAAGCAAAACATCTCTATACATTATCTGAATGTATTCGGACATTTTCTGAATTATTGTTTCTTGAGTTGTAAAAATGAAAGATATTAATCCTTTCTATTATAGGCCTAGTGCCTCACAAGTTAGTGGGAGGGGAGGAGTTTGTCAGTCGACTCCAATGTTTAACTGGTAGTTATTTGATGGAACACAAAAGGGTGCAAGGCGGAATTTGAACTCGGAAAAAAGGACGAAATGCTGCGATGCATTTTGTCCGGCCTGCTAACTCATCTCCTTAAACACTTTAATAATAATAATAATAATAATAATAATAATAATAATAATAATAATAATAATAATGATAATAATAATAATAATAATAATATTAATAATGATACATTCTCATAGCAGTAGTAGTGACTGCAGTGTTGGCCGTGTTATTATTATTATTATTATTATTATTATTATTATTATTAGTAGTAGTAGTAGTAGTAGTAGTAGTTGTTGTTGTTGTTGTTGTTGTTGTAGTCGGCGAAACAGTGAAAGAATTTTAGAACAGAGATTATGACAGTACTAACAGATACAAAAGCAGGAATTACAATGTCAATTACAGCAAATCAAAGTCGTTGATAATATAGCATGTCGGTTGTAGTTGAAATATAGCAAGCTGAAACGAAAGCCTTCATCACATATTGTAGTCTTTGAAGATGAAGCCTTTATAAAGAATATGCTTCGGGCGATAATTGATAAAAGAGAGCTAGAGATAAAATACAGAGCGTGTGGAGAAAGAGAGGAACGTAATACCCAACTTATATGTGAATGTTGAAAGCTAGCAACTTTTAATAACGTCTGTAGCAATAAAATGTTCATTGGGATATTAGCCAGGTGTTCAGATTTGAAATAACGGAAACGTGGCGTGAAAACGATGCAGAGGTTTTGATGGAGAATGATAATTACAAGATTTTATGGGATTTATCCATAGAGACTGGCCATACAATTGGACGAGCCCAGATATAATTGTTGAAAAGAAGAATAAGAAAATGTGTAAAACTTTTGACATTGCAATAACTTAGTGGTCTAAAGTAGATATCGAAGAAACAAAAAAGTTGGGGAAATATTTCTTTACTACCCACAAGGGGCTAAACAAAGAGAGGACAAACAAGGACAGACGAACGGATTAAGTCGATTACATCGACTCCAGTGAGTAACTAGTACTTAATTTATCGATCCCGAAAGGATGAAAGGCAAGGTCGACATCCGCGGAATTTGAACTCAGAACGTAACGACAGACGAAATACTGCTAAGCATTTCGCCCGACTGCGAACTTTTCTGCCAGCTCGCCGCCTTAAATTTGGGAAATATGATGTGGGCACAGAGATGAAGAAATTGTTAAGCACAAAGGAAGCAATTGTACTTGTGGTAAATTCTACAATAGGCAGAACAGCGAAACTGCTTCCTAAGAGGCTGAAGCTTAATTTTACTTGTATTGTGACTCGTAATCCCAACCTGCAGAGAAGTGGCATACTGCATTCTACAAGAAACCAATCAAAGATTCTTTGATTTGATAAGACTTCCCACAAAATCTCATCACAAACTGCTAATTAAATTAGACTTTAATGGCTTTGTGTATAGTACAACAACAGCTACTACTACTACTACTACTACTACTACTACTACTACTACTACTACTACCACCACCACTACTACTACTACTAATACTACTACTACTACTATTACTACTACTACTACTACTACTACTACTACTGTAGAACCTGCTGCTCCTCCCCTACTAATACTACTAGATTTTCTAATTTTCGCTCGATGTTGAGGGGTGGGTATATTCGATTATATTGGGCCCGAATCAACTTGTACAACTATAACGCAAAAGCCAAGCGTATAATAATAATAATAATAGGTAAAGTCAAGTTCAATCGAATTAGATGTCGAAACAGTAATAAAGGAAATTAGGCAGGAACAAACCTATAAATACCAAGGAATAAATGAAGGCTCTGATATCCAGCATGCAAGCATGAAAGAGAAGGTTAAGAAAGAATGTTATAGAAGAGTTCGAGCAGTCCTGAAGTCTCAGCTGAATGTATATAATAAGGTGTTAGCCATACATTCCTTAGCAGTCTCAGTTGTTCTTTATAGCTTCAATGTGCTAAACTGGAATACAAGTGAAATATTGAAAATTGATAGAAAAATCCGCAAGCTACTGACTTGTAATAAAATGCACCATCCAAAGGCAGACGTGGATCGTCTTTACCTTCCCAGAGCTCAGGGAGTTCGAGGTTTGATCTAGCTTGAAATTACGTAAAACCACAACAATCGGACTGACCAAATACCTTGAAACAACCAACGATTGGATGCTATAACTTGTTCAAAAACACGAAAGACCGAAAAATCTTCACTCTATTCTGAAAGTGAGCAAAAAATTCGCTTCTAATCTCTTAGATACCTACCATATTGATCAGGTTGAAGGAAATACGCCAACTGCTGCTGCAAAGAAAATAAAATTAAGTGCAGAGACAAAACACATGGAAATTTAGCTAGCAGATGGAAACAAAAACCTCTGCATGGCAAGTATGTGGCCCGTAGCAAAGGAGCTGATGTCGACCAGAAACACACGCATCAATGGTTACGAAGCTCAGGGCTAAAAGCAGAGAGTGAACGTTTCATATTAGCTGCTCCAGAGAAAAGTTTATTAACCTGAAACTACCAAGGCAATGTGATAAAAAAATAGAGCTGACCCAAAATGCCGATTCTGTAACAAAGAGATGGAAAATATAGACCACCTAATCTCAGGGTGTAGAGTCTTAGCACCTGTAGAATATAAAGCAAGATATGACAGAGTCGGCCAGCATTTACACTGGACAATATGTCGGCATTATAAAATCAAAACCGCTGACAAATAGTATAAACACCATCCTGAAGCTGTGACTGAGGGAGAAAATGTGTCAATTCTCTGGGACTTCTCCGTATATACCGACAAAAGTTTATAAGCTAATACATCGGATATTATTATAAAAGATCAGATATAAAAAGGTGTGTTTATTAATTGACATGAGTATTCCTTGCGATCACAATATTGCGGCGAAAGAATTTGACAAGATCAGTAAATATAAAGACTTGCTAAATGAAACTGAAAAAATGTGACATCTCAAGGCGACTACAGTACCGGGGATTGTAGGATCTCTAGGAATGATACAAAAAATGGTACTGAAACCTATTTGAAAATGATACCAGGCTTACCATCCCTACAGGAAGTGCAAAAAATCGTGTTAACTGGAAAGGCTCGTGTACTGAGAAGAGCATTATTGCTGCGAAAACAACATCCATTCATGAATGTATTCATTTATTAATTTTTAAATACATATTTTACCTGTGAATTTGCGTGTGTAATCTGGGAAAGCAAAAATAAGCTTCTCTGCCCTAGGTATTCGGAAAACACTCGGCGAGAAATCGAAGAAAATTTGAAGAAAGAAGAAAAAAAAATAATAAATGCAAATTAAAATTGGAAACAATTTAGCACAAAAAGTTATACTCGAACTAAAATCAGATCTCACTGAATTAAACGAAATTATTTACGCAGCTGCTAACACAATTGAAGCAAGTTGTATGCCTCTGAAAAAAAAACATAGAAATACAGACGTAAGAAGAATTCAAAACTGGAAAAGTAAAATTGAAAAAGGGATTGAAATAATGAGACGTGAAATATCAATATTTAATTAACTATTCCGTGGAAACGATGTAAAAACCAGAAAAGAAAGAAAGATGAAGAGAAAGCGTAGATTCTCACCGAGAGGACAACTGCTTTCAGCAATAGAAACACTGCAACGAAAAGTCCAAGTAAAAGCTCAAAGAATGCAAATATTTGAGAAAGAGATACAAGTTTTACAAGCAAAATTAGCTGTTCATGCCCAATGCGAAGACATTCTACAAAGAAATAAGGGAGGAGAAAATAACCATTGAGGACTACTTCGCAAATAAGAAGCGGAGAGCTTCTGGAAAAATATCTGGGGTGACGAAAATAATTACAACGAAAATGCAGACTGGATTAAACGCAAAGAACGATCCTACCAAAACTTATCAGAACAAGCATGGGAAGACATCACAACAGACCGAAGAATGACACTCACGAAGGCTCATAGTTGGTAACCCTCTGGTAATGATAGGGAGCTGATTTTCTGGCTTACATCGCTACCGTGCGCACGCGAAGAGTTGGTCCAGTTATTCAATGTAATTATGAGAGATCCTACGAAAACCTACAAGCGAAGAATAATGAAACCAACTTCCTGAAAAGTATCGGACCAGAACACATCTATCTAGCACGCATAAAATCTCAACATCCATCCCCATGGAGAAAACACAAATTAATGGAAAAGAGCTGTTGCCGGCGAGGCTTATATGGATGCAAAGATCAGCCCTTAATCAATCGCATGAACCTTGAGAACAGTCACACTACACGCAGAAATCTCAGTTCGGCATGGATTGATTCTATAAAAACCGTTCACAGCATACCGCATTCATGGATCTTGAAAGCGCTGGATATCTTCAAAATTTCCCCTGTGATATCAAACTAACTGTAGCACAACATGTCGGTGTGGAATACGAATCTCCAATTATACCAATCTAATGGAATACTAACCAAAAACATTAACTGTGGTATTGTCCAAGATAACTCATTTTCACCTTCAAGTTTTTGCGTAGCCCTAATTCCCCTTACAGCTGAATTTAACGGTCATAAAATTGGTGGCAATAAAATAGTCATCTATTTGATATGAATGACTTAAAACTCCATGGCAAAGATGATAATTAGCATGAAAGACAATTATTTTGATAACATCAGGAGGTAATTTGGTCTTGATAAAAGTGCCAAGGCCACTTTCCAGAAAGGAAAACTGAAGACCTCACATTCAGTGGTGTTGAATGTTGACACAGCTATAAAAGAACTCGAGCAGGAACAAACTCACAAATACTTCGGAATAAATGAGGGATCTGGCATTCAACATGGGAGCATGAAAGAGAATATCAGGAAGGAATGTCACAGGAGAGTTCGGGGAGTCCTAAAATCCGAGTTAAATTCATGTAATACAGTTTAGCTCTAGATCCCCCAGCACTTCCGATCGTTAAATAGAGTTTCAATGTGTTGAACTGGGATATGAACGACGCACGTAACAAGGTGTTAACTATAAATGTTTTAGCACTTCTGGTAGTTATTTCGAGTTTCCTTGTGTTGAACTGGAATATGAGCGAAATGAGGAAGAGTCGCTTGCAATAAGATGCAGCACCTAGAATCACGCACAGATCGTCTTTACCTACCCATAGCTCGAGGAGGTCGAGGCTTGATACAATTTGAAATATTTAACAAAACCGCCACAATTGGGCCGTCAAAATATCTTCAAACATATAACAACTGGACGCTAAAGTTCATTAAAAAGCATAAAAGACGTAAGAAGCTTCATTCTGTTATGAAGGGCAGCAAACAAAATACCCTGGCTGAACAGCATGATGGAAGTGCAGAAACTGAAGTTTTGGTGAGGGTGAGAAGTGCAAAAGACTGTCTTAACTGGTAAATCACACGTACTGAGACTAGAATTGTCGCAGTGAATTTTCTTTCCTCCTTTTCTCCTTTATTTTTTTGTTTACTTTTAATTTTTTAATTGCTTCTCGTTTTTCTCTGTCTTTCTTTCCCTTTTTCTCTATCGCATAACTTTGTGAAGGAACAATCTGGTGAGTTTATTTTAATGACCTACCCATGTATACAGTGCTTTTCTCTGCCCGAAGTGTCAGGAAGACACTCGGCAAGAAATGGACACAATGGAAAGAAGATGATAATGAAACTACTACTACTACTACTACTACTACTACTACTACTACTACTACTACTACTACTACTACTACCACGACCACCACGACCACCACGACCACCACCACTACCACTACTACCACTACTACTACCACCACCACCACACCACCACCACCACCACTACTACTACTACTACTACCACCACCACCACCACTACTACTACTACTACTACTACTACTACTACTACTACTACTAATAATAATAATAATAATAATAATAACAACAACAACGACAAGAAATTCAATATAACGCTGGTTTTAGGTTTCTTTTATAACAATCTAAATTCGAAATACTTATTTTGTTATTAAAGAAATATTTTAGATCAATGTATAAGTAATGGAATATGACTTGGAATATATCATTACAATTTGGAAAACAATCGCAGTACATGCTTTAGCAAATGATTCTTCGATAATAATAGCAAACACTGTATATTTAATGAAACACAAAGAAACAGAAATGTGAGTAATGATAATATCACAATGCTCCTCTTGTTTCAGTTCCTGTGGAAATCAATCATTTTTTTCTCATTTAACATTGTCGTAATGACGCGATGAGAGTAATTAAATTCGCAATAGAAGAGGAAATATTACTTTTTCAATAAAAGAAAATTGCATGTCTAAATACTAAACATATGCTCCCCAACACTAATATTATACATGGAAATGATTTTTTTTTATATATACTTTGAGGTAAGCAAGTGAATAATGTTCCATTCTACCACTCTCTAACTGCCTTCAGTATTCAAATATGTCATAACACAAGCGTAGACGAATCGATGAAAACTAAGTGTTGTTGAATTGCCCGGTTCAGCACTAACCTTACAGAACTTGGGGCAAGGTCCTGCAAACGTAAGACGTAACTACGCAACCCTTGTTTTTCTTGCTTCAAATGTAAACGAAATGCAATATAAAACTGAAAGAGACCTGACTGCTACTTTCAGCTGGTCAAACTTGCAGATAGCAGCTATTTTGCTATTGTTTTGCGATTGTGTACGTGTGTTGTTGTGGACTAAATAAATCGACAGTGATAGGAAAGAATCTATTGATTTCATTCAGTTGGTATCAACTCAATCGATGTGGTGGTGCATTTCTTTGTTCTTTGCAATGTAATAAAGATAATAACTAATGTATTTATGTTTCGCTATCTATTTCGATATTGATATCCCTGTCCTTGTCTCTATGGAAATATCTACTGTTTTACGCGTATCGCAAATACGCATACATACACTGATGAATCTGTTCTCACATATGTGCATTCGTACACTCAAACATATACAGAAGCATACACACGCACATACACACGCACATACATAAATATATATGTATGTATATGTGTGTGTGTATACACACATACCCACACAAACATATATGGAAACGTAATATTTCTCTCCTAGTATGAAAACTATAAAGGAAATACGTGTTTCAGTATATCAATTATCTCTTCCTGGTATGTCAATTAATGATATTTGAAACACGATATTTCCATAGAATGAAATCTCTTTAAGTATCTCATATTATGTTCGATTTTCCTTACTTCAAACGTATATTTTTCTCTCAGACACTGATTAGAAAATTCAGGAATGTGATATTTTCAGATGATTAGACGTTGCTTAGTATGACAATGCGAAATATATCGAAATATATATATATACACATGAAATGATACATTTTCATAGATACCTGATTGCGTTTCATTGTATAACTCATTATTATGACACAATAAACACTAGGGTTAGTAAGCTGGTTGTATATCCATTCCTCATTCCTATTGTCATTGGATAGTAAAACCATATCTAGTCTGATACTTGGCAGATTTACTTTATTCCACTGATATCATTTGAGCAATTTGTAGATTGTGTTACATGTTGAAAAACCCTTTCTCTTACCGTGACTGCCAGAAACCAGTCAGAAAAACCGATCTTCACTGAAATGGTAGTCCGACGATGAAGTGAAATCCCAAGAAATATTTAAGTATGTCACTTTGATATCCTAGTGTAAATTCTATTCATGTTAATGTAATTACTTGTATATAAAACACTGTTCGAAAATTCCTACAATGTTAAATTTGCAAATTCTGCAGTTAAAATTTTACCTCCACACAGGAAAAAAAAACCCTGATTGTGAGTTACTAATAAAGACATTTATGACAAACCTTGACTAAACTTTTCCATATATAAACACTAATAAGTTTAGCTTAGTAGCTGTGAGTTAAATTTTTTCTTATTTTCTTTAAGCGGAACTTATACGAAATGCTTTTAGCAGTGAAGAGATAATAAATAATTATCAAATAATTTTCCTTCTGATGAAGAAAAATCAATAACGTAAATTTGCTCATTTCAGCTAGCATCAGCAAAATCTCACCAGGAATTTAAAATAAAAATATATTGCATATCTCATTAGATAATTCTGGCACTGTTCAAAGAATTGAGAGGATTATAACATATGTATATGAAAAAATTCTCATCATATTCTAATTAATCTGAAACACGGAGAACAAAGCAATCAATGGAGTAATAACTTGATGAATATTGGATAGCTCTACAAACAGAATAAATTGTGTTTATTTTTCTGCCATAATTATGTACCTTTTATTTCTAGACATAGTCGCCTATTGATTGAATAGCAATCATATCATTTTGGAAAACTCTTGTGGACTTTAGAATGAAAGGGATTTCGTGTCTTATCGATCTTTGATAAATGATTCGTGTAAGTCATCTTTGAAAGCCTCTTAACCTAGACGAGTAGCAATGCCTAAGTTGAATAGCTGCTCGGTGGCAGATTCTTCCATTCATGCTTGATTTTTACATTGAATTCCAAGATAGCCTTACATCATATATTTAGAATACTTAGTTGTTAGATATTCGTTGCCAAAGTAACAGTTTCCATTTTCGTAAATAATTGCAGAATGTTCATTCAAGTAATTCTTTATAGAAATAAAAGAGTGAAAGAAGTGTTATTCTATATGTATGGGTAAGTGTGCGTTGGTATGCGCGTGTGTGTGTTTGTGCGTGTATGTCAAAGTATGTATGGATGTACATATATGTGTGTGTGTGATCACAGCAAAATGATAGAAAAATCAATATAAGTCTGCCATTATCGATAATATTGATTTCTTGGTGATTGGAAGCATTCTTGCAAACATTGATTTCCCCCTTTCATACTATTACTACTATAACTTTTGTAAGTATCGATCTTGATAAAATTATACGGAAGTACAGGCAAGTAAGTACATAATGCCTTTTAGAACAGAGTGCATGACTATGTATATTATTACGTATATAATAACTATTTATTCATATGCGCAACTTTCTTTACAACTTTCCCCCGTGATAATTCATAGTATAGATGCACAGATACCTGAAACGAAAACCAATAAAGTTCTTTGAAATGATGGTTGCTAGTTAAAAAAACCTTCAAAGTTTTAATATTCCTATAACAGTACGCTAGAAGAAAATTTTAAAATATTATTTTTCCCATTTTACTAAATATTAAATTATTATTTGGGGGATTTATCGACATACATGCTAAACAAAAACTAAATAAAATTAAAACAAAACCGCTTTTATGCTATGCAAAAATTAAATATTACATAAAAGGAAGAGAATTTCAAGATCACTTTTTTTTACAGTTACTTGGTGATTTAGTGGCTCACTTTACAACCACATACTTTTGGATTCCTCCTCACCGCATCTCTTTCCCTACAGCCCTCGGCCGACCAACGCATTCTGAATGAATCTGGTAGACAGAATCTTGAAGCCGCGATTATGTGTGCATGTGATTTATGGTGTATATATGTCTTTGTGCTAGGCTCTAACAATTCCACTTGTGACACCTGGTGTTAGTTTATATATGACCCCATACTTGGGGGCTTAGCAAGAAAGAACCAGATGGAATAAATAACTGACTATAATAAACGAATAATGAATTCAAATTGTTCTAGTAAACCATTCAAGGTTGTACCACTGCAATGTCGCAGTCCAATGAAAGAAACAAGTACATGATAACAGGCATATGTTTATAGACTTAGCAGTTAATAATCTTTTGCATAACAAATATAATTTCCTCGCGCTTTCTCGTCACCAATATTATCGAGATTATAATGATGGTCAACATTTTCGTCAATAACATTACTCGTGTTGTCAATCCATAAATATACAGACTGCAGTGTTGCAATAGCGTAAAATAAAAATGGCTTCTCTGAAAATAGTTTCTAAAAACATATTCTATACATACACACAGCCACCAAATAGATGTATCTATATTTATATGCATATGCATATATATATATATATATATATATATATATATATATATATATATATATATATATATATATATATATATATATATATATATATATATATGTATGTATATATATATATAATATATATATATATATTATATATATATATATTACATATGTACGTGTGCGCGCATCTGTGCTTACTAACGTTACAACATAAGCCAACGTAATTACAGAACACTAGCGTTGTATATATATTTTTTCACAGAAATGTGGATCTTGGCGATGTGATGAGAAACCTTTGTGAAAATTAAACACCAAGCGACAAATCAACGACGAGAAAATCTCTGTAGAGTATACATGAAAGGAAACTGAATTTAGCAATCAAAATGTTGCAAATATAGCGACGATTTGTAGCAACAGATGAAAAAAAAAACATTCCATCATATCGTGTTGCCAACTATTTGTAATTCATACGGACTAATGAAAAATTGTTTTCGGCGACTTAACATAAAGGACAATGGTACAAATATGAAATGTGAAAAATCAATTGTAAAATTGACAAATAGCCATTTTGTCAATATAATAAATTTCAAAGAAAAGGCTTCTTGATACTTATTGTGCCTTTATATCTATTAAATTGATATATCGAAACCGTTCTCTCTTCGTAGAGCCTCCTGACTTTGTAATGAATAATTATTGTTTATTTAATATATTTTATTTATGCGCCCTTTTCAAGCCTAGCCACACTCATGGACCCGGTTTCTCAGTTTCTATAGCGTATGTGTTCTCCCTAGCTGGATGTGCGGCCAGTCCATCGCTCGCAGCTTTACTCAAGAAACAGGAAGAAAGAGTGAAAGAAATTTGGGGCGAAAGAATACAATAGGGGTCGCCACCACCACCTGCCGGAGCCTCGTGGAGCTTTTTGGTGTTTTCGCTCAATAAACACACACAACGCCCGGTCTGGGAATCGAAACCGCAATCCTACGACCGCGAGTACGCTGCCCTAACCACTGGGCAATCACGTATATACTCTAGCTTGTAAATATGGAAATTCGTCGTCATTACTAAGCGTTCAGTATATTAAGAACGTGGCGCCCTTTCTTCATTATTGCACGAGATTGCTCATTGTTTTGCCGGAGATAATTATAATTCCTATCATTGTGACTTAAATAATATATGACTAACTGCTAATTATTTGTTTGTATATTTCATTAGGTATATATACTTTAAAATTTATTGCGTTTGAATTAGAAGTAATTTCAAAAGTTATTTTCAAACGGTTTGGTGTTGTCTTCTTCCACCGCCGCTAACATTCCTGTTGAAACAGTTAGTCACCTACCCCAGCCAGCTGATGTAACAAACTTCCAACTAACGAGTAATATCCAACTAACGTTTTTTTTTTTTTATTAATCTTCTTCCTCATTAGCTCATATCTCATAGCCCAAGTAAACATCATACCACTTCAACACTGTAATAAAATTACGTCTCGAATACGTGGAGACTCAGATCGGCAGACGTTCAAGCTGGACTACATCCATATCAATTTATAAAATCTCTCAGAGTGCCTACAGAGGTCAAGCTCACTGTCTATATGCTATCAAAAAAAAAAAAAATGAATGGCTTGGCTACTTTGTGACTTCTATATATATTTTTTAGCTACTCGTAGCTTGAATTGAGAGTTTGACTTCCTTTTAGCTTAATTCCATTTATATTCAGATTTCCATTTCTAATTCACATCAATATATTTATTAGAGCAATGTATATTTATAAACTGAACGTTTTATGGTAACTAGATTTTCATCAGCCATGTTGACAGACACAGTTTTGAAAAATGCCAGCCACTCAATTATGATAGGATTACAGCTGAAAATCAAAAACATAAACAGAGTACTTGCTGAAAAGACTACAGCTTATTAATTGAGACATAATTCTTCCGTTATTTTTAAGTGCATATTACGCGTAGAAGTAAAATCTACTGGAAGATTTGTATATAGAGAACTAATACACAAACCATACGAGACTCCACTTATTATTTGAATGCTGTTTTTCTATAATTGAGTTGGCGTATATCCAGGAAATTCTTGCTCCAGTACATTGCTAATATCAGTAGTGACTCTTGATAAAGTATATAGAATTACAGGTATGTAAAGTGCATTTTTATTACTATAGCTTATTCGGTATTATTCATTATATATTATACTGAGAAATGAGAGTATTTATCAGCATCAGATTGCATACTATTTCTTCCAGAGTCCTTCAGAG
>NC_043012.1:18659985-18672485 GCF_006345805.1 Octopus sinensis
AAGAGAACATAGTTCGAAAAAGAAATCTATTTTGATTATATATAACATAATGGATTTGAACTGAGATTGAAAAAGTAAGTCCGTGTACTGCTTATAAACTGGTTAACGCATCGATGCTTGGCCTAATCCAATAATTCAGCAACGTTTTAGGTCAGCGAACATAAGGTCGATCAACAGTCAAATTATACATTTAGTGATCTCTGAGCAAGGAAAATGTCGAAGTGCGCTTGAGAAATTTGAACAGATCATTATTACAGTAATAAGCTAAAGAATCAATGCTCCGGCAAGCTCTAGTGTGTGTAGGCAGATTAGATTTGGTATTTTCTGATTCTTTTTTTCCTTCTCTCAGTCAATCTGTGTAGGCTGACATATTTACATGTGTATCCACACACACACATACACACGCTCACACAGGCCTACAAACACACACACACACGCACACACAGAGGCACATACACAGACACGCGCGTGCACGCATAATATATGTGATGGTGTATGCAAATATATGTATATATATATATATATAGAGAGAGAGAGAGAGAGGGAGAGATATGAATATCCATATATATATATATATATATGTATATATGTATTATATACATATGTAAATATATATATTATATATATATATATATATATATATATATATATATATATCCATACATATATAAACATATATATATATATAGCTAGAGAGAGATAGATATAGATAGAGATATGTACATATATATATACGGCAGGCTCCATTCACACATGTGTTTGTGTCTGTGTGTTTGTGTGTCTGTGTTCACCCACCATTGTTCGACAACCGATTGCTGGTGTGTTTATGTCCCGGTAACTTACCGGTTCAGCAAAACAAACCCATACAATAAGTACTAGGCTTGGAAAGAATAAGTCCCAAAGTCAATTGTTCGACTAAAGGCCATGCTCCAGCATGGCCGCAGTTAAATGACTGAAACAAATAAAAGAATACAAATGCGTGTGTGTGTGTGTGAGTATATTTATATATGTTTCCACTATGAATCTTTGCCTCATAAATAGTAATAGAGTTGCTAGAGCATACATGTGCAAATAAGGACAAACACAAGGTAAGCCTGAGAATTGCTGTAAAATCTAGAATATATTTGATAATTAGGATAGATCTCTTTTGAGCTGATGAAGATAGAATGAATGAAGGAATTAGTTGCAAGATACGATTATTATTCATCATTCTGTATCCTTAAAGAAATGGTTCAGAAAGATAATATCGGTACGAATTATCCTCTCTTATCTGATGGTCTATATTATATATATTCAAGTCATGTATTCGCGAATTACACTCATATAAAAATCTGTGTAAAGCGAACAGAATTTTAGAAATTTAGAAATATGCCTGTACCAATGTGTGTGTCTGTGTGTAAATGTGCGCCTGCGTGTGTATATGTAAATGTATATATATATATATATCTATATATATATAATATATATATATATATATATATATATATATATATATATACATACAGAATGATATAAGAACCTAAGGCTGGAAAGATTTCAGAATATTTATAATATGTCTTACAGTTGTTTCCAATATATCTTATACATCCCTTCATCGAAAACGGTTTGAGAAAATGGTTAGGCCATTTATTCTAGTTATTCTAGATAAGATATGATATAGAGAGAAGTGGAGGAATGAAAATAGACGTGAGATATGCAGGGATATTGTATCTTTATTTCCATTATTTAGGCAGAATGGTATACATATAAGATTCCTGTATACATATAATATATCTTATATGTATTCCATTCTGCCTAAATAATGCAGCTGAAGATACAATATCTCTGCATATTTCACGTCTATTTTCATACCTCCACTTCACTCTTTATTTCATATCTTAGATAGAATAACTATTGTTTAACCATTTTCTCACACCGTTTTCGAATAAGGGATGTATAAAATATACCGGAAACTGTAAAACCTATTTATAAATGTCTGAAATCATTCACAACTTTGGATTTTTATCTCATTCTGTTATTTATTTCTACACATGCTGATATATGACCTACGTTGGACTCTTCATTCGCATAATCACCGAACCTGGAGCTTAACAGTTGTTTGTCCATAGCACTTTACTCAGCATTACCTCACACCTTTGGGTCTTCTTGACGTCATTGCCTCTCTCTCTCTCTCTCTCTCTCATCAAACAGAACCCCAAAGTGTCCAATTCTTATGGAAATAAGCATAGAACCACTGTCTCACCCATTGGGACATTGATTGATGATAACGGCATTCCCCCAACACGATGCTAAAGAAATGGGAGAAATACTGCAGAAACAATACTGCTCTGTCTTTACTGTTCCAACTGATATTGACGTAAGAGAAGCGAACGAAGTTGATTCCCAACATAAAATCTCAGACATAACCTTCACTGCCACTGACATCATAGCAGCAATAAATTAGTTCAAATACTACTCTGCTGTAGGCCCTGATAGATTCCCCGCTAGTCTCCTGAAGGAATGTAGACACCAACTTGCAGTCCCCCTGTCCAACTTCTGGAGAAATTCGTTATACGCATGTTATATACCGAAACATTTTCTATCCCAGTCAGTCATCCCGGTTTTCAAACAGGGAAACAGATCCCTCGCAGTCAACCATCGCCCAATCTCACTCACCTCCCACGTCATTAAAGTGTTTGAAAGAGCGTTCAGATCAAGGATAGCTGACCTCCTGGAGACCCACAAACACCTAAATGCAAATCAGCATGGCTTTCGCTGTGGTAGGGACTGTCTAACACAGCTCTTACACCACATTGAAGATATACTCAAAGCCTTGGGAACAGGTTCGAACTCTGATGCCATATATCTTGACTTCAGTAAAGCGTCCGACAGCGTCCATAATATCCTACTCTCAAAATTGGCAAATGTTGGAATCCGTGGAAAAGTTCTACACTGGATTAAGTATTTCCTGGCGAATAGAACACAACATGTTGTAGTTGATGGAGTCCACTCAAGCCCAGCAAAATTCACCAGCGGTGTCCCCCAGGGGACTGTCTTGGGCCCGCTACTCTTTATAATTTACATAAACGACCATTCCGGTGTCGTACATTACTGCAAAGAGAAAATATTTGCTGATGACACTAAGCTCCGGCAAATCATCAATGAAAAAGCAGACTGAACCCAACTCCAGTCTGATCTATATGCTGTGAGTCAATGGGCAGACAGACACAACATGCAACTGAACGAGGGAAAATTTGAGCTGATGCATGTTGGAAGAAATTCCTCACTAAAACAGCCATACTCTCTTCCTTCAAGGGAACCACTCACAACCTCTAACAATATCATAGACCTGGGTGTAATTGTTGATGACGATCTCAGTTGGAGTGCACACATCAACAATAAGGTCGATATAGCTCGTAGGATGAGTTCCTGGATCTTAAGAACTTTCCGGTCCATAGAACAAGGTGTCATCATACCACTTTTCTACTCCTTTGTACGGTCACACCTCGAATACTGCTGCCCACTTTGGTCTCCCCATACAAGAGACAACATCTCGAGGATTGAATCACCCCAGAGGGCACTCACTAAAAGAATTGAAGGCATGGCTGCTCTCGATTATTGGGATCGCCTTAAAGCCTTGAAACTCTACCCTCTCCAGCGTCGCCGTGAGCGGTACATCATTTGTACGATGTGGACAATATACCGCCAACTTTGCCCAAACGACCTGAACATTAGCTTCAAGGTTCATCCAAGACTGGGACCACGGGCCATACGTCCCCTGCCCAATTCAAAATCACAGCATACATGTACACTGCAAAATAATTTCTTTTCCTCAACAGGCCCTGCCCTTTTCAACATTGTCCAGAAAGAGATCGAAGAGGAAAAGGATAGAGTTTGGATAGATTCCTTCAAGGAATACCAGATAGGCCACCCATAATTGGATACAACTCACCCAACAAAAACTCACTACTTGAATGGACCATAAACAAAACTTGACTTAAACAGGATTCAGATAATCCTATCAAGTGGTGCTATTAAGTTAGACATGGCCTGGACCAATCTTTGGTCGAAACATATCTAAGTTTATCTAAGTTATCTGAAGGATATGATAGTATGAGATTTTACGACACTTCCACACTTTACTATAAGTTTCTTAACGCACTTCGGTCGACACAGATGTGAACTTGCTCTCCTGATTCATAATGTTTCGCCTTCCGTTCATAATAGGAATATCATTTATACGGTGCAGTTTCTGCCCATGAGCTTCGGGAATTTCGTTTCGTAACCACATACGATTGGTTCATAAACATTGCGTGTAACATAGAACATTTACTTGAGCTCTAGCCTCAGATTGAAAACCAAACTGAAATTGTGCGGAAGCCCTCCTGCGCATTAATTGAAACATTCGCATGCATATTATAGGAGAAATGAATGACATAAATATAACCACAGTCTACAAATGCAAAAGTTGCATGTATTCCTTCTGAGTGTACGTTTGTAAGGACATATTACAATAGTCAGGGGGCCACTCTCACAGTAGAAAATCGTGTGCCACCGACCATTTTTGTGGGTATGATTACTTGAAGAACGAGCATAATAAAAATATTATTCTTTGGTTTGGAAGTTGGTTTCCCAAGCATTTTGATTCGATCTTACAGCAAGGTAATATACCGAGAGAACAATGTGGTATAAGAGATCATTCGTAAACGGAAGATGGACGTGAGGCTTTTGGAAGGAGTTGGTGAAATAGAGTTTCACAGATAGATTAATAGACACATCTTGAAAATGATGAAACATTCATGTCTGGTCAGCATGACTCACATTGCCAGAGTGGCACATAGTACGGAAGCATGTTACTCTACGTAGCAGTAAGTATCTTTCGATCTTTCTTAATTATTCTTTGTATGTGGTCTTCTTTTTTCTAGGTCTGGAGTATAGTGATTTTTGTGAACTTACCATGTTGACTTTCCTGAGACAAACACTGAATTTTCAAAAATATACATGCAAAAGTAAAGAAAGAAATATAATCCAGGCGTGATTCTATCTTTTAATTTCAGAATTTGGAACATCATGAATGGCACACCTCCTCACTTCAAGATCTGCGTGGAGTCGGTCTGACAATTAGTCTACTACATGTGGGTGTGAATGCTTACATGTGTTTATCTAGATCTGTGGGAGTAGTTCTATATGTGAGAAGGGTGAGGTAGAGAGGAGACAATAAAACACGATATAATATGAGCGCGCAAACTCGTGCGCATGCGTGCACGTGCATATGTGTTTCCTAGTATGCTTGTCTGTGCGGTTGAATCGGTATGAGTGTGAATGTGTCAGTGTTTGCTTAAGTGTATGTGTCTATGTGTGTGTGGTTATGCGTTCTTGCTCCCTTGTGTGTGCATGCGTGTGTATGTTTGCTTATATATATACATATATATATATATATATATGTATATATATATATATATATATATTATATATATATATATTATTTTAATCTTTTTTATTTTATTTTATTTTATCTAGTTTCAGCTCACGAGCTGTGGCCATGCTGCTGCACCGCCATTTGGTGTTGTTACATGATTTTACTTCACGAATGCGTTTTAGCAATTTCCATTTGGTGCATGAGAGAGTTCGATGCAGCTGCTCATCTACACCTCCTGCCGTGAAGTTGGTTCATCTGGGACACCTGACAGGAAGAGATCCCAGTTTTATATTAAAGACATCTGCATCCACCCCATGCAGGTCTCTCAGGTCCTTCGGGAGGATATTGAAGAGCTGTGGACCTCTGAAGCCCAGGCTATCACAGTATCTTGTCCTTTATATATATATATATATATATATATATATATATATATATATATATTATACATACATACATATACACATACATCTGTTTGTAAAAAAAGACACACATTGTCACTGGTACAGCCAACGTAAGTGTGGGGTTTTCCAAATAACGTATAAATTTACGTTTAGTATCTGTTGCTATTTCTTTGGGAAATAAACGAATAATCAGTAACTCATATGTGTATATATATGTGTTTATATATATACACACACACACATATATGTATGTATATACATTTGTATATACATATATACATATATAATATATATATATGCATATCTATACATATATATATATTCATATATATATAACATATATATGTATATATGTATGTATATATTATATATATATATATATATATATAATATATATATATATATATTATATATATATATTATATATGTATGCATGTATATATATATATATATATATATATATATATATATATATATATATATATATACCAGCATTATAGCCCGACGTTGCACGGGTTTGTTTTTTAGTTGCGCTCAAAACAGCAGATTTTGATGTCGCGTTAACAAAGTTTTGACATAGTTTCAATCTTTTTTAAAAAGTAAAAAATTTGCATTTTGTAGCTTGTTATTCTCTTTAAGAGAACATTTTCTGGTTGAAATACACCGAAAAATGGCGACACATCAGTAAAAAAATAGGGATTTTCATAGAAGAAAAAGCACCATTTCCATGTAAATAATTTTTGATCTTAACATGGACTTGAATGTTTTCTTCTCCGGAATGTAGAGCAAGACTTCTATCACACTCTGAATTTTGGACAACTTGCACCGCAGGGTCTCGGAGGAGATAGTGCTAGATGAAGGCTACCAAACCTGCCACACACACACACACACACTTCAGCCTTATATGTATATATATATATATATATATATATATATATATATGAGAGTACAATTTCTAGGAAATATATAGGGGAATAATTACAAGGTTAGCTAAATGTTGTTAAAGTGTACCAGGGAACATTGGTGACACTTGTTTGGAATTTGGTCCCGAGAAGCGAGACCTATTCAGGAAAAAAATAGGAAAATCATTTATATCTTCATATTATCGAAATAGGTTTCGATGGATACATTGAAGATACATCCGACAGGACGAATGATGACTAACAATGCTTCAATACAATCCGGGAGGTTATAAACAACAGTGCTCATAGAATAGACATTTTAACAGACATAAGAAACACAATCTGGTTGATTATTGCATACGGAAAACAAATAAAAAGTTCCCTTCCAATTTTCGTTCGTCAATTAATTCAAGGTACCGCTAAACTATCAACACACAGCGTGTCAAAATATGTTCCTCAAACGCTAGAAATATCTCACAAATTATATCATCACGTAACAGCTGTATTCTAAAAGCTAACAGCGTCTCTCTTAATAACTCTAATAACTTTAAAAATATTAACAATAATATTAACGATAATTTCTCCTTAAATTATAATATCAATAATATTAGCCCTTGCAACTGTGGCCCAAATAATATATGTGTCCTAAATGGAAATTGCCCTATTAAAAATGTCCTGTACCAATGCAACATTAACTCTGGAACCTAGGAATTCTTTTTATATTGGATTATTTTCTACGGATTTGAAATGCAGATTTTCGACCTTCAAATACAACAGTAAGCATAATTCCACAGGAGTTAGTAAACTAATCTGACATCTTAAAGACTCTACCAAACTTCTTTCATTAGATTGGAAAATTTCATATAGATCATTTCCCTGTAATAAAGAGAAATCTTTCTGCCCTCTGTACGGAATAGCAATGTTCTATCCTGTATCCTACAGAGCGAGTTTGGAGGTGATCGCATTTGAAAAAGCATTCTTTCGCTTTTTAGTATCTAACCCTCACATAATAATAATTTCTGAAAATTATATTTTCTTTATTCATTATTTTTACATCCCATAATCTTTATTCCTCCCTACATTTTTTCTTCCATTCTTTTCTCTATCCAGACAGTTTTACCCGCTCCTTTCCTCTCTCACTCTCTCTCTCTCTCTCTCATTTAACTTTGTTTACTGCCCCACCTACTTATCTATAAAGTCTCTTGTTCACTCACTCTATGAAGTATATTTCCCTAATGGCATTTTCAAATTCTAGCGTTCCCCTTCGTTACTGAGCTTTCCTTATATGTATATGAGTGCATATTTGTGTTTGTTCCTCTTTGTATGTACACTACGTATGTGTACAAATAAGTGTATGTGTATGTACATATATATACATGTTTGTGTGAGTGCGTGTATATATATACATATTTATATATATGTATATATATGTATATATATATATATATATATATATATGTGTGTGTGTGTGTGTGTGTGCGTGTATGTGTATGTGCATGCGTATGTACATATGCATTTATATATATATACGTCAAATTTTCTTTGGATTCTTATATCTGTTAAAATGTCTGATGAGCACTTGCTTATATCCTCCCTGATGAGACTCATGTATTGCTGATCATTATTCATCTTTTCGCAACTATTTTCAATGCATCTATCGAAACATATGTCAATGATATGAAGTTATAAGTGATTTAATATCTTGAGCGTTTGTCTCCATTTTCAATTATCATATATATATATATATATACCACATAACAGAGCTCTAACAGTTCACATATCAGGGCTTTTACATTACAGGACAGAATCCCGAGGAACAAAACGACCCTCATTTCGTACATGTGACATTGCATATCAAGTGATATCATCAATATCGACTTATATCCATGATTGATGATATATAGATGATATTGCGAATAAGAAAGAGTACGAGGGCTGATAATGATACACAACAATTTAATACTGCATTTTATGAACACATTTTGCAATCGCCTGATGGGTAGACCTGTCATGTATTGTTATTTTGCATTTAATAAAAACATTTCCTAGCAATTGATTTGTTCTGTAGTCAAATATAAGCGTAAAAATATAAGGAAAATGTACTTCCTCCAAAGCAGAGACACAATAATTCATTTATTTATCGTCTTGCTTATTGTATTGCGACAAAACCTAGTGATCGTCTCTAATCGTTATTGGAAAACGGCTGACATTTAGACGCGAAAAGAAAGTATTTGTGAAAATCCTAAATTCTATAAGGCATGAACTATTGATCACTAATGAGTGGATGATGAATCTATTATTGACATCTGAATTGAAATTAGCTTCAGATGGAATAAATCAAAACAACTGCCAATTGTGAAAATTGTTTCCATATATATTAGCAGCTTAGATTTATCGCTAAATTTGATGCTGGTCAGTGAAGTGAAAATTCAGTGCCATGTGCTTCGTCTAGACAGAAGTGAAAAATCCAATATATCTTGTTAAATGAATAACTGCATTTCATACATAGAACTACCTAACTCCGCTGTATATATTTCTTCCTGATTTTGATACCTTTCGTTATACTTTTAGGTCCCACTCCTTCTTTGCATGTATGTATGTGTGTGTATATATATATATTATATATATATATATATATATATATATATATATATATATAATATATATATATATATTATATATATATATATATATATAATAATAATAAATATTAGGGAATAAATCCAAATTTACAGGGAAAAAAAATCAGATTTAGGATTAAATCGATTTTATAGTAAAATATTATAAAATATTATTCGAGACAAAACCACTATTTTGCAAAACAAACAAGGAAAGACTTAATCAATACATAAAATTTTAATAAATAGTCAAAAAAACCGCCACTACAATCGTTTCTTGTCTTGATCGACAATCTTCAGGTGGACTTCCAATAATTCAGTGTCAAAATTTGACACTGAATTATTGGAAGTCCACCTGAAGATTGTCGATCAAGACAAGAAACGATTGTAGTGGCGGTTTTTTTGACTATTTATTAAAATTTTATGTATTGATTAAGTCTTTCCTTGTTTGTTTTGCAAAATAGTGGTTTTGTCTCGAATAATATTTTATATATATATATATATATATATATATATGATTATATATGTATATATATGTGTGTATATATATATATATATACGTATATGTATGTGTGTTTATATGTATATATATATATATATATATATATATGTGTGTGTGTGTATGTGTATGTGTGTGTGTGTGTATGTGTGTGTGTGTGTTATTACAAACAAACGTACACATTTACAAAAGTAAGGTGATTAGAGACTGTGCGATGTATTGGCCTTGTGTGTCTCATCAATCGAGGCTACACCGTAGAAGAGATGATTTTAGTAAAAGCACGCAGTGATACTTAAAGTAATAGACGTGATTCATGAACTTATATTTTCTAAAGTGTTCAGCTGATTAGATTTTCAATTTTGAGTCTGCTAGGACACATTAACGAGAAAGAAACTCCATATTGTTTGTATTGTGGCTGATCTGCTTGGACAACATAAATTAAGATCTCTTTAACTGTCAAGACGAATAAGCAGATAATTTGTTTGCTGATTCCCATGAAAATGATTAGTTGGCACTTGATCGATTCAGGGGTCAAGCATGGTTGTTCCGAATGAGGAGCTACCTAAGGTTTTCGAAAAATCGCTGTGTCTCAAAATACATTAGCGAATCATGTGTTATGAACTCAATCGTCAACAGGCAGGAGTTGCTCCCCTTTGACAAAGATAACATTAATCTGATACCCCCGTTCGCATCCAGTAGAGCGTACTAACAATAAATAAATATGTTATCGAATGTATTCTAACTGTTAGACGTGCACAGATAAAACGTGTGCACGCGAGATTTTGTGTGTCTGTGTTTGTGCAAGTGTTTTCGCGAGCGTGTGTGTGTGTGGGGGGGGGGTCGTGTCCCCGTTTTATAATACATTTTCCACGTTTTCCAGATTTTCATTTGTTATATGTAATAAGAATTACCCCTAAGATTCTCTTTGTTTCATGCTTTTATCATTAATATCTTAATTACTGCAAAATTTCCAACGGATAGAATTAAGGATTTTAGATTTGAGATTATCGACAAAAAAGGATTAGGTCTACTTTGTAAGCATAGTAGATACCGTTTAAATATAGAACTTCCTTTATACTTGACGCAAAAGGACGTACTTATGCACATTACACTTCTCTTATATTCTATAAATTTAATTGTGGGTATGATTATTTCTCCCAAAAGTATTTTAGTTGATAATCAAAGTTTCTTTTTCAGTAAACAGGGAATTTAGTAAAGAACAGAAATTTGATAATGAAATGATTGAGGTCTGATACTAAGGAAATATTTACACTTATAAACTATGTTGACTCTGTTATTCACGATCGTGTTATTTAAGCAATTGTGAAACTGCTAACTGATTCTTTCTCCGACCTTTCTTCAGCCACCTCTCTCTGCTGCTGCTTCTATATAACAGCCTGTCGGTCTGTCTCTCTTTCTCTGCCTCCATATTATTTCTGTTCTTTACAGACATATATACATACATATATATATATATATTATAGCTTATAATAGCATGGGAAGCTTATAAATTAAATATATTGTAACTGATAATGCTGCTCATTAATAAGTTATATACGTGTATAACAATTTTACTTGAGTTTTAATTAGTCAAATGCGTATAAGCGATTCTTGTATGCGATTCAGTGTATATTAAATAACGTAAAGCCTAACAATTGATCGATTTTCGCTAAATTACAATTATATAGACAACCAACAAAATAAATCATAAACAATATTAAAGTCACACTCTATTTGAACAGAAAATATAATGCAAGCGAACTGAGTATATACCTTCAAGCTTATCAAATTGTATCGTAATGAATAAACATCACGAACAAGGGAAGTAGAATTGGATTGAAATAATGTTTTACATAGAAACCACATCAAATATGCTTCGGGTTTTGTGGTGGATGATTCGGAAACGCTTTAAACCGTTCGTGAAGCGTGTTTTAAATGTATGACACAAAACGAAATATTGAAAGTATGAAAATTAAATCTCTATGAGGCCAAAACTTTGTCAGTATTTGACTTTGCGATGTGAAAGAATTGTAACATTTTCTGTTGAAAGATATGTAGTTAACCCCTGTCACATTTGAAAAAGATGTGGACGAGAGCATTATATTTCATAAATTAATTAGTATAAAATTTCTAAATCTAATCCTATAGTATTAAATTAAATTATGTAAAAGAATACGTTATATAGAAATATTGCATTAATATCTTCAAGAGCAGTAGATTTCCACGTAAAAGGAAGCTAAGTTACAAGTGCTAGAACATATATGTATATTCAATAAATAATCTATGGCATACTCAAAAGAAAATTACTTTAAATTCATAAATCGATATCGTGTCATTTACTATATAGGTGAAAGGAATTGAATTATTTTCTATTCAATGAGTTTAAGCTATTAGGCGTTTCAAGAAATAAAATATATATTGGTATGTGAAAAATTCATATGTTAAAATGTACACAGTAAATCATGTCGGAGGTTTGAAATCCTGTAAACTATTAAGGCACTATTTATGACGATAAAATTATTCATTTAGTACATATTAACAGAATTATCCTCCGGCCCTGTCCAAACAGAAACGGAACCTATTACATTAAAAGTAAATCTTGCGGTAGCTAAGTTCTAAAAGTCCATGCTTAAACATATCATCCAATTACATATATACATATCTACACACACATATATGCGT
>NC_043012.1:18674985-18698708 GCF_006345805.1 Octopus sinensis
TCCACCGAGGTCGACTTTGCAGTTTATCTTTTAAGTACCTGTTACGTGCTGTGGTCCATCTAATCGACTGGGCCAGTCCTCCAAAATTTCTGGCCTTGTGCCGAGTGTGGAAAACAAGTTTTCCTCAATTGTTTTAATATTATCGCATTCCGCTGCGATGCATTGTATATGTAAGGCTAGGTGTCCACTGTAGTTTATTTTACTAATTAATTATTTTTTCACGGGCGATGTAGATTTTCACTTTACATTTAAAAATTGTGATTCTTTGGAGGTGCTGTTTCATGTGTTCTTCTTAATTGTTATATGGAAATATACCCACTTTTAAATAATGATGGCAGCATTAAATATAATTTGCACAAAACCTTTTCTATTACATCGAAGCATTGCAAAACATTGCACGCATCATATGATACTTCAATATAAATACATACGATAAACTGCATTGTATATATTTACGCACGAGTGTCTGTGAATAATTTTCCTTTTCTGATCAGTAATTACTGAAAATTCTACACTTGTATCGCAAAAACAAAATAATGTATCAGCCTTTAGCTCTATGCCAGATGGCCACACACACATACACTCGATACATACAAACGCGTAAACATGCACACGCACAACATACACACAAACACACCTTGATGCTCTCCCACCTATATACTTATAATCAAGTATTTTACAGAAACAAAATATGTATGCACATCCTTTATCTGTTACTTGTTGTTCCGGTGCGACCACACTGTAGTTCTTTGAAGAAGTTTATTAGAACAGACCGACTACAAAAGAATATAGTAAACTTTACATGACCTTCACAACTTTATGAGATGTTGAAAGAGTATGTCTACAAATGACTAGACAATATTTGAGCGGTGAAAATAATTAACTGCAGAGAGACTTTCTGAACACCCTTCTTTAAGTAGTTTACAGAATTATATGTACATGAGAACTGAGAAATACTAATAAGCAGAATCCGTTGGCTTCAAACTGCGTTATCTGTTAGGGCTAGATTCAGTTCTTTTAGTTTACAAAAACAACCTGCAACGAAACGGAATTTGACTGTTAATTCTTGTTAGTAGGGCGGCCATATTCTGATTTGCACGTTGTCACTATCCATGATGTACTAGATTCATCAGGTGAGAAATGGTGATGCAGAATCCATCAATTGCTACAGGCAGGGAATTGAGATATGGTCGAAGGCGGGTTTCGGAAATTCTAAGTAGAAATGTGTGTGCTTTTATAGAAGAAGTTCTATGCATATTTTAGTTCCATCAGTTGTTTTTGTTTTGTTTTAGCCCAATATCTAGACGTTATGTTCATTGTTCTAAAAAAAAACAAAACTAAATGAAATTCGCTCGCATCGATTTAAAATCTATTCTACAAGTACCAAAAAGGAAATATGTCAGCTTGCATGAGCTATACAATTTCGCTGTAAACATTTACCTCAAATCTAATAAAAGAAAACTATATTTATAGTTGACGATGAGCTGAAAATAGTATATATTTTCAATACAAGGCAGTTATATCCTGCAATTATTTTACATTTATACGACATATTTCAGAAGAAAAGTACCAGCATATCTTAATCGTAGACTTAAGTAGAGTTAAGAATCAATATAAAGCCTACGCTTATAAATTAAACAATAAATATACAGTAGATCAAAAATAAGGAATTTGTTTTATTTTGAACAGAATAAATCAAAACATCATTAATCATGGTTTACAGCACTGCTTTCAAAAACGTTTCGCTTTCAATTTTCTATTGAACCTGAAATTATTGAGAGAAAATAAGATATAAACATACAATTAAATATTTGAGCTGAGATGAAAATATATTCTTTGGTTTCAGTTCGTCTCTTGAATTTCTCTGATATTTGTTTCTACATTCCTTATTTGAATTTTCGTTTGCAAGGTATAATCATCTCCCATTTCATTTTATAGACGAAAATAATTATGATCACTTGATGGTAGTTCGTTTGAAGCAAAACTAAATAATTAGAAGAAACGGCCGGGGATGAACAACTTATTAAATATAAATATTGTACTGAGATAACAGCTGGATTGCATCATGATTTACACTTTGTTGCAGTTTCTTTCTATATCTTGTTTTCATATTTACTGGTGGAATTAAGATTTAGAATACTAGAAAATATTTCACAGATGCCACAGTGAAATAAATATAATTCATGGATAAGCCATATACTGGTCACAAGATCAGAAAACTTTTGAAATTTGTGAATTAGTTGTTTCTCCTTGTAGCATGGACAGCAAATGTTTAGAAATATATTCATAGAGAATATATGCCAAAGATAATCACAATAATGTATGTGTAGATTATGTTTAATCTACAGATAATGTCATTAAAGTGAAAGCTCTATTAATCAACATTGCCGATTTGGTCACTACCGGCCAGAGAAAGCATAACAATAACTTAAATCGATGAAGAGTAGGAACAGTGAAATACAATGATCTCTCTCTCTCTCTCTCTCTCTCTCTCTCTCTCTCTCTCTCTCTCTCTCTCAATATACGGATATACGGAAACTGAAAGATGCCGTCGTATACATGCATGTATATATATATATATATATGTGTGTGTGTGTATGTATGTATGTATGTATGTATTATTTGTGTATGTATGTGTTTATTTTCCCCAGCATCGCTTGTGTGTTTACGTGGCCGTAAATTAGCGATTCGGCAAAAATCCCCATAGGATCAGTACTAGGCTTACAAAGAATAAATCCTGGGGGCGATTTCTTAGACTATGGTCACTCAATACGCAGAAGTAACGCCTCGACCTGGGCGAGTCCCTGATATCTTAGCTATGTACCTCAAGTAACGTTACTTTGGATATTATATAATTTCGAACGCTTATATTCACAATCGTACTCTGTCAGTTGTCATCATTGCTAACCATAGTCACTGATAGGCAGAAGAAACGAATAGAAGATACCAAGCATTTTTAAGAACAATCTGTATTGTATGCATATGTGTATAAAGCTGTGTAGTTAGAATGTTCACTTGGAAACTATGTGGCTTCTTGTCGAGTCACATTGCTTGGCATCTTGGGCATGTATAGTCTTCTATAGCTCCAGAGCATCCAATGTCTTGCTAGTGAATATGCTAGGCGGAGATGGTGTGTCAAATCCCGACATGTTTGTGTGTGTATGCGTATGAGTGCGTGTATTCATGTTTGTGCGTATCTGACCCCACCAAACGTTAAAATAAGTACTGCAGCCAGCCAGTTCGAGATAAACATTCGTGATGCTCGAGCATGGCGACGGTTTAATGACTGCCACAAGTAAAAGATATAGGTATGCATTTGTGTACATATACATGTGTGTGTGTGTGCGCGCGTTGAGAATAATTCGACTGTCGCAGAAGGATTAATTGAAATTCATATTAACTGGGATATGACGGAATTTTCTTCTCTTTTCTCTATTTTGCTACAATTCTTCTCATATTTGAATTATAAAATATTGCATTGCCTTTTTCCATTCAGGCAAATCAACTTATTGAGATAAACGAATTTTTGTAATACATTGATAATTTTAATCCACATCGAAATACTCATTATTTCATGCCTTCACGCTAACTAAAGTGTATTAATAAACAAAGAATAATGTAGCACTCTTGTTGGTGAATATATAGGAGATATTATCTGTATTCCTTTGTGGTTAGTTTCTAAGTCCCACTAGACAATATGTTGCCTTTTATTCGATTCAGAAATGCAGTCGAAATCCCTAGTCATGCATCTAGTGACATTCAGTAGACAGCTGCAGCCCAGCTAAATATATTTTCACATTGTTAAGGAAGCACAAAGTAATAGAAACAGCATGATGAATATTGTCATATAGCTAAAGATAATTTTAAAGCTCCCATTTATATGCAATATAATAAGAACTGTGAAATGAGGCTGGCATCAATATAGCCAGGTTAAATATTATTATGAAAATATTTACGGCGTCTTGGCACCTCTTCTTTATAGCAAATAATGAATAAAGCCAAATAGGAACGACCAACCAGACTGCTGTGCTTCAACTCGATATCGATTATCTTATCAGAGGTAGCATGAGCCTATCTTCAAACCAAGAAGAAAAAGATAGAAATGATTTGGAATGAGTTTCTGGCAATTTAACATCGTACAATGAAGAGAGGGATTCTCCGTCAGAAGTTATTTTCATACACAAACTTACACTTAGTTCATGTTATGTATTTGACAATGAGAAATCCTTTATGTATCTTCCAGATTCCATTTCTGGTTAGATGATAACTATAATTGAACATTATTACGCGAGTATTAGATACAAAATCTGCACCCAGCGCACATAAACTTCACACACATACATATATACTTATGTAGATACACACACACACACACATACATATATATATATATATATATATATAATATATATATATATATATATATATATATATATATATATATACATATACATAGAGACACAAGCATACACACACACATATGTATATACATATATAGACACGACGCACACACATATATATCTTATATATCTGCTGATATAGTATGTTTTTACCCAGGCTATTACCATTCATAATATTGCATCTGAGAAGACGCAAACATCTTCCTGAATGACGATGACATACTGTACGTCCTTGTGGCTAAGGTAGGTGAACATCGGTGAGCTCGAATAGACTGGTTATATAGTTAAGATCATTCACTCTGTCCTCTGTATCAATTAGCCTTATACTAATTGACACACAATGCGTCGATCATTCATAGATATTCGAGCGTGTAAATATTAAAATAAAACCTCCCCTAACGTAAGTTTGTTTGTCTTTTAGGGGGTGATTCAATATCTAAGAAATGTAAGCAGTTCTGTGATTTATTGTCATCTAGAGTAACAATGAGTGAATGAAGTTATGTTCATGGAAAACATTCAAGAAATTTAGAGGTTTTTTTTTTTTCGCAGTTTAGGTCAAAGTTTGAGACATAATCTTTTACTGCGGAAAAGATATAAGTCAAGTTGATCTTATTAATATGAAACTTCCTCCCAGGGAAATTTCGCCGCTCACTACGTGTGTCAGTGGAGCTCGACACACCCAGTTCTCCAATAATAGAAAACCATTAAATTTGATAAGCAGGTAGACGCAATTCAGCAGTTAACTATTAGCCTAGGGTTTTTTGGATATACCTTTGAATGTCCTGAATGAGCAGTAAACCGGTATATACCAGAAAATGTAAAGTTCATTAGTACTGTGTGATCTGACATATTTGTTTTGTTGTTGGAACTTGAATTCCGTTTTTCTTATCGTGTGAAAGCAAACAGTGCGGTTCGAAAGTAAATGGAATAATCATTTCTTTTCTACCCATAGTGACATCTTTGAGCTCTCCTCCAATGGTCCAATAGCGCTTGATAGAGCCTGTTACATTGAGTGCAAAAATATAATGATGGTAGATTGGTTTTTCCCGGTTATTAGTTGTTATTGATTTCACGATTTATTTGTCATAATTAATGTTTTTCTCAATGTTATGCCAACTTTACTTGAATATTACTCGTATTATACATTTTATGATATGACCCGCTAAACACAGTAATCATGCGAGTTATTCAGGTTTTAATTTTTCATGTTTGTGTGCTTAACTCTCATTACTATACTTCAATATTCACATCTAATCAAAGGGTATTGTTATAAAAATTGAAACCGTATAGATACAAGCATTAGTAAGCAAACACTCGTATAATCTATTCATTAAGAAAGTTAAGAGATGAACTGAAAAATTATAGCTAAATTTTGTGTGCGAGTCAAAACACCCTAAAATTATACAGAAAATGACATGTACCCAATTAGCGGTGTGTATGCAGAAAATTAAGAAACGTTGGTCGAAATATTAAAAAAAAACCTCTTCACAACCGAAAACAACTGCACAAAGTAATGCTAACACTTTTCGTGGAATATATTGAAAAGAAAACAGCTACTGTGTGCTCATTAATTCTATTGTGGATATACGTGTTTACGATATGAAGTTGCCTTGCAAATATTTTTCTTTTGCACCAACAAAATGGAAATTCTAGTTAATATGTTTCAGAAATGTCTACTACGATAGACAAGGTGATAAGTAAGTAAATTTCAATTGGTAATTAAAATATATTATAGGATTCTGTGATTCATTACTGAGAGTTCAAGTTGTACATGTCATGAAGATTAATCAGTATCTTGAAGAAAAATGAAAGAAACTACGCTGTCTGTGGATAGGCACCTATGTGACCATCATTTCTATAAGGATATTTTGAAATGTTACGAGTGATAAATAACCGTAATTGCTTCGCTTTCATCGTATTTTCCGACATTAACACATGAAATGTGTTTCTTCAATTTATGTTCCAGTTCACCAAATAAGGTATCTACTCTAAGTTTAAAAGATTCCTCTCGTGCCATAATCATGTACAATTTAGATTTTGTTTTCAAAATAGTCACGTCACGCAATTGAAATTCAAATACTACAACGTCTCAAATAGTTATGTCTGTACTCATTAAACCTGCTTATATTTTTCCCCACGGATATTACAGGTTTTCTGGCAATGATGCTTTTGACATTTGTCATAATGCAATGTTTCGCTTCATTCTGCTTTATTATTATTATTTTTACCCTGACTTAAATGTTACATATGCAGAGAGAAGATTTTCTGACATCATTTTCCGAAATGTAATATTGAAACAAGTGGTATAAATTGCTTGTTAGTATTAGGTCGTGTCCCGAATAAGAAACTGTTCAATTCATATCTGAAGATGTCTAACGATATATCTCTGTAAGAATTCACTTTGAACATTAGTGCTATTGAACACATTTATCAATCATAAATTACATATTCCAATAAATAAACCAACTTATTATGACTGAAGTTTACTTATGTCAACCAAAGGAGCGTAAGAATCAATAGCGGCCCAGCCTTACTTCAACAAAATTGAAATGAATACTTCACACTATCCTCCCCGATGCCCTACTTTAAAAGGCCATCACTATTATATTACCAAATCATGTACTCATGATTTATTATCATTACAATGCATTGAAGCTGCCTTACATTTAGTCCATATAAATTCCGTGACAGTCTCTAAACAGCTTAAATAATCTGCTCTCATACGTACGCCCAAGACACGCGCACACACACACAGATGCATACACACACGCACATATGATTTGATATGTGTTTGTACAAGAAACTGCGTCTATGGATATGATCATGATAATTCAGCTCATGTGTCATCGTATAATTTCAAATATATACTGTGTAAGTTTATTTGCTTCTGAAATGAAACTATTCTAAATTTAACAGAATGTCTGGCGTAAGCCTCGCTATCCATTACTTTATATCAATAATATGGCCTGATAGTAATCCAACTTATTTGGCAAATGACAATCAGGACAAATAACATTAAGACTATTATCATTATTTACATTATTTCAGTATAGATAAGTGTAGTTCACTTAATGATCTATGTTAGCTGGAAATGATTAATATGTGCGAGGTTAAAACCAACAGACAAATAAATGTCAATTTGAAAATAGAAAACACAATGTCATTTATTTAGGACTTTAGTTTCGTGTATATATCATAGGATATATAACAGCAAAGTATTATTTGTTTCAGAACTGGCGGCTACAATTTTTGGCAACTTATTTAATATTTTCATTGTAATAGGCGCTCTCAGGATGCCTTACGCATTAGTATTTAATTTACATAAGCAAATCAATGGTTACTGAACTTGTATGAAGTTAAGTGTAGATTTTGCTATTCTCTATAATTGCCTATATCAACATCCGTTTTGCTTTATATTCATGCTTAATTATTTATCTCTAAATACATCGGTCAACAAAGTATTTCCACTGTAAATAATTTGGTGCGAACCAGAAAATCTCTTTGGAGATACTTTTTAACCTACTCTGTTTTACTAATATTTATAGTCTATGAAATAATGTATCGGTTGTATTTGAATGTTACCATGTCTACTTTGCTTCTTAAAGTGGGTTGCAAGATTAGTTAGGTGAACAATGCTTTTAGCCATACTCAAGACATGCAGAGCTCGGACAGCGAAAACCAATATATTGGCTGCTAATTTTTATTGTTAACATAATTAGGATTTTTGCATAGGGCACAAGAACATTGCTTATCAGAAGTGTATTTAAGCAAGCAGTCAAATCTATCATGATTAAACGAAATTTAGAGTCTATATGCGAAGACATTGGCAATGATGGATGAAAAACCATTGGAAGGTTATACCAAATACAGTTTAGAACCGACGTCTCAGGAGAACTTTCATTACTGACTAAGCGGAAGGCAGATTCTCCCACCTAAAGATCGTAGATAGCTAAATTGAGTGACTCATTTTAAGTAGACGACCTTTTAATCGGGATTCCTTCACATATGATAGTTCCATAGCATCTGCCCGCAATGTCGTACAACAAAATTACTATTCAAACTAGATCTGCTGCACCAGTGGAATGTGATATTAGGTTGAACCATTCACCACTCTAATCTCCAAGATCTTCAATGATATAATTCGGGATATTCTTAAAAAGTTATACAACTCCATAGCATAAATAGTTTCCCCAAAATATTGGTCCAGGAAGACTTCATTACCGTTGTATGACATCAGGTACGAACGTTAATCGATTGCATCCACTCCAGTTCTCAACTGCTACACATTTTATCGAAACGAAACGATGAAAGATAAAGTTGAGTCCGGAAGAACGACTGCTAAACATCGTGTACGTTACAGTAACGATTTTTCCAGCTGTCTCCTCGCTACTACAATAAGGCTGGTTTCGCATTTTGGTATAAGACTAGCAATTTCGGGTGAGTGGTTAAGTCGATTGGAATACCCACAGTACTCAATCGGTACTTATTTTATCGACCCCGAGAGAATGAAAGGCAATGTCGATCTCAGCGTCATTTGAACCAAAATGCCACTGAGCATCTTGCCCGGCGTGCTAACGATTCTTCCAGTTCGCCGCTCCAATGATGCTGATAATATTTGCATAGCCAGAGTAAAAACAAAACGCTATGTTGTTTACACTACTTCGCGACTTTTACGTAGAAAAATATCATGTTTATTATAAATATATTTTTTTTAAACGATATGCAACTTTCTATGTTTTACGAAAAAGAAGAGCACAACAATGATTAGTATACACAAGCACCTCAAATGCATGCACATACTTACTTGTGTGCCTGTTTGTGTGTGTGAACTTGAAAATATGTATGTGTGTATATATATATATATATATGTGTGTGTGTGTGGTGTGTGTGTGTGTGTGTGTGTGTTCGATTGTCTGTATGTGTATGCATATATATATATATGTATGTGTGTGTGTGTGTGTATAGATGTGATTGTGTGTATGTGTATGCATATATGTATATATATATATATATATATATATATATATATATATATATATATATATATATATATATATATATGTATTAGTTGTTAGTGTAACTTAAAATTCCTGAGACCTGTCAATTGGATAACATGTCAATTCTCTATTTCTTTTAAAGTTCAAGCTATTGATGGGTGGATAATCAATCGTTTTTCCTTGCTTAGAACAGCCCGACAGCAAGAAATACAATTCCCTTGACAGATCTTGACGCCAACTTCCGTTACGTTGCACTTGATCGTTGTTTTGTCTATATCTTCCTTCAATTAAAAATATAGGGTATTGCCTGAGTAAACTTTGTGTCGCATTCCGACCATCATGAATGCTTTCTCGGAAACAGTTTTTTTTTTGTTATCGATATATTTTAATGATGGTATATTACGCCAATAATACAACAAATGAAATTTCTATTTCGCTTGCATACAGCTTGATATTAATCCATCAATGTCAATGAAATTTCTGTGTATTGAGAATTGTTTGTGTGCGTTTTAGAGAGAATAATAATTTCGTTTCCTATTTCGTTTTCTTTTTAAAATTGTATTCTCTTTTGATACCACTCAATCTGTTTATGTAGCATACTTTTTTAATACCAAGTTTCTAATTCCTGTGAGAATCGACTTAAATCTTTCTCATTTTCTCTTTGCAATGCCACAATTTTTTTTACAATATGAACATATAAAAAATTTTCATTTTTATATACGTTTGCATTTAAAATTATCCCTGCACGCCGAAGTGAACTTATGTGTCTATTTCTGTTTATTGCTATTAGAAGGTAAATAGAAAATAAGAAAAACAACATCTTATCTCTCATTTATATATATTTAATGCTTTTGTTTCTCAGAAGGCCAAGGGTGAATTAGCAGGTCAAGAGAAAATCTATTCTTTTTCCAATCATGAGTTTTATAATTTTGCTAACATATTCCTATGTTGGATTAACTTATCTAATTTATCAAAAGTAGGATAGTAAATAATATAACTAGTCGAGAATTCCACCATACGTACAACCCTGCTATATTTACTATTGTTATGCGCTATCAAACCAAGTGTAAATTATGGACAATACTATCAAAGTCGAGAACACGAAAGGAAAGCAAAATCATATTGCAGAATCTACCAAACAGAATACATGTTCACTGAATGTAAAGAAATGAATAAATTAAATATCGATACCTTTCCAGCAAGTAGCATATTCGAAGCGTTAACTGTTATGTTATTTTTGAATATCCGTTTCTTCCAAAAATGATATAGAATATTCTTGAATTTTATTTCTTAAATTTAGAAAATGAACATTTTAAGGTTTCCTTTATCCAAAGTATTTTATTTAATCGACACACGGTGGTTCAATATAAAATCACGTAAACTCGTATGGATATTAACAAAGCAAGTGTAATATTGATTATAATACCAATATTGCTGTTTTGAAAGAAGAGTAAAACCGATTCAAACAGTGCATCATGTGACTGAGAGTAGTATAAACAGCGACTGGTGTGATATTCATGCAAGATATTTTCAAATCCACTCCAGTAATGTTATAAAAGAAAAATCTACATTTAACGAATATGAATGAAAATCTGAGTAGGAAACGACTTCTTTCAAATGGAATATTGGTGTTATATATACGTAAGTCTCAGTGAATGCATTTATTTCATTTTAGATGCAATAGTTCACCAATAATTTCTATGGATTCAAACTGCATTGAACAGAGTTATGACTTATTTTCCAAGTAAAGAAACAACACTCTCCATTGAATATATTGCAATCATTGCGTTGGATAGAAGCTTATGAAACCATTTTAACAAATTCCTGTAATTATTTAAATTAAGACGTAATTTTTAGATTTGACATACCTAAGTAAAATTGATAGTGAAAAGAAATGTATTTCCAATATATGTATGTCTGCATGAATATTTGATTAAATTTCATGCAATGTTGTACAATGAGTTTCAAACAAATTGAAGGAACTTCAACTAGTCTCAAAACTACAAATGATTATTTTGATAACTGCACACGGTTATGAATGTAGGCACATCACTTGACAGTGAATGGGTAGATTTGATATTAAGTATAATAATTTATTTAATAACTAGATTATCAACCACATTTTGAACAACAACCTTGGACATCTTTTTAAATCCCATATGACAAACTCTAACGGAAATGTTTATAAAAACAAATAACAACACAGCACCCATGACTTTCGGAAACATTTGAAACATGGGAAAGACTACCTGCATCAAATGTTAGTTGTCGGGACATTACATTCTTCAACACTTCCATGCTTCCTGAAATCCGCTAACAGTAGACTTGATAAGCCTTTTAAAAAAGAATTAGTTGTAGTGCACCTGAGCACAGTATACAACAATTTCCTTCTTTATATACTTACACACAATTTGTAAAATAATACTTCGGTTATTTCCGTTTATGCACAAACACACAAACACACAGAGACACGCAAACACACAGTCTGATACAGGTAGTGCGTGCACGCACACATAAACACACACAGTCTCATACAGCTATGTGCATATACAAACATACACAATCTCATACAGTTACGCGTACACACACAAACACACTTAAACACGAAGTTTCATACAGTTATACGCACGCAAAACACACACACACACACAGAGTCATAGGTTTCATTTATTTATTTTTAATATTTGGACGATAAAATCGAGGAAAAAGGAGGGTGTACCGAGTACTTAGAGCAGTCTGACATTTTCAGTTTCATAAGGGAGGAGAAGGAGGGTATACCGAGCGAGTCAAATTGACTGACTCGTGTCAGTTCTGAGTCCTGCAAATCGATTTTATTCATATAGATTGCTGCAAAGTCTGGCACATCGATAGGTGGAAGGCGTAAGTCGATTACAAAGATACCCAACCCCAAAACGAAAACACTGGTCTCTTCAATTCTAATTTTTTTCCAAATCGGCTGTTTTCATTAATTAGTACTTTGCAACTACTGTTAAATTGTATCTTTGCGCTGCCTCATACCATCTTGTATTAATGTCCGAAAAAGATTTCGTGGAGATTTGGACCATAAAAGGAAGGAAATTCATTTCAATAAATGTTTTACGTAAACAAATCAATTATGAATATCTTAATTAATTTTAATTTAGATTCTCAAACCGTCAAGGTTTGGAAATTTTTCTCTAAGTTGGAACTAAAAGCTTTCTCTAATCTGCACATAGCCCTTTCCTAGATTCACTTATCGAGATATAACTGTGAGCTAAACCTGACTCAGTTGCCACAGGATCAGGAGTGTTCTCTCTATGAGCTTATTGTACATCCTTGGATTATTTATATCTACGACTGCTCGAAGAACTTTTAGTATGCTAGAAAGTTGCATATCATACATTTTCATTCAGCACTCTGCCTTAGAGCAGTTCACAAATATTAATTTTATTATTCAGCAAAACAATGAATTGTATAATTCCATAAGTCATCCATCTTTTTGTCTGCCGACCTTAACTGAAATTTATTTAAGCCTGTTATAAACTGAAAACGCATGAATCACAGTGCAATGTCTCTACACAGACAATCGAGAGATACATAAGTGTCAGCAGACTTTACATACATTTAAATAAATCACACGCAATATGGACAAAGCGATAATGTCTATACAGTCTCTTGCTCTGGTATAAATAGAAGACACCGCAATCACAAATAACGCTCATTATATTAGGACGTGTTGAATAACATAAACCAAGATCTATATTTGTAAAGAAACGACGATAAATATTGCAGGAACATCTTCACAATATTCCAATCAGAACCGACGTGGTACTTACGCATTCTAATGAATAAATTATGCTAGAAATACACTACTGGGTTACTTCTCTTTAGGATTGTTAACTATTTATGTATTAACTAAATTTAGTGATGTTTAAATAAATTACTTTACATGATACAATTATGTTTTCAGCGAAGTATCTTCATCAGCTAAACAATTTTTCATTTGTAGATACATAAACTTTTGTCGATGCTTCTATACACAACATAGAGGATTAAACAGCAATGGGTCCATTGTATTATTCAGGAAATAGTATATTACAATGAAATTCGTTCATAAAAAACAACGTTCGTACACATTAGTGACAATATATATCTAAATGAAAATTCTCCGTCAAATTAGTTATTTAAAAAAATATTACTCAGTAATTTTTATTTAACTTACATTAATATCGACGCCTACTTACCTACACAATTTCATACGTAGTAACGAAACAAAATAAAAAAAATAAACACTTCCGGCTGATGTGATAATGCCACCAATAATCACTGTAGCTCAGTAAATCTTACTTTCTACAAACCGCTCAAATTTTCGGTTGCCCTAGCATTCAAAGTGCTGAAATTCCCTATCGCATTTCGAATTGAGAGTGAAAGACAGAGTTCTATCTGAATAGATAAACTGATGAATTCCACTGATCTTCTTTGCTTATGTCGGCTCAAGTGATATGATGCAGTAAATCTCGGTCATGCAGATAATTATTTTAAAATATAAACAGTAATCAGATATGAATATGTAGATATGCCACAGAGGTTTACACTTAGAAAGCAGTTGAAAAGGACAATATAAATGAGCGCTGGAGACGAATGAAAATATATTCAAAGCATAGCTAGTGAATGTATATCAGTTTGAGAAACTATGATAAAATATGTGCTATGAACACGACCTGATTAAACCAGTAAAATTTAAATTAGATGTCGACTTTATGGAAAACCACGTTATATTTATTTCCTTAGTGTCGAGAAGTTCTCGAACAAAGTAAAATAGTATTATAGATTTAGAATATACCGACGGTGCTGGTTCTTCACCGATATGATTTTATAGTGCAATCGCCATTGGTATTCTGAAATATAGATCAATAGCTTCTCGGCGAAAGAAAACATGAATCTCCTTTTAAATGCCATAATTTTCTTATAACATAAATGCTTGTCACAGATATTGTCATTATAATGATGTATAACCTTACTTCTATAAAATACCCGTAATCCTTTCAACCTACATTTTAGGTTATTGAACATATATTCAAACACGATTTATGAAATGCTCCTGATCATATAAATATAGATGCATAAAATAGATCAAACTTGTAGATAATCATCTTTCTTTTATTTCCGTTATATTCCTTTAATATATTATCTCACTTTCGCACACATTCACTCTCACTCTATCGTGCTAAATATATATCTATATATTCCTCTCACTATATATACACACACACATATATATATATATATATATATATATATATATATATATATATATATATATATATATATATATATATATATATATATTATATATATATATATATCTATATCTGTCTATATATAAATATATATAAATATATATATATATATACACACGGACATATACATATCTGTATACATATGCATGTGCGTGTTTGTGCCTGTATGTGTTTTCGTTGTTTGTTGTTTGCGTGTGCATGTGTGCGAGTTTGTGTATGTGTGTTTGTCTGTCTGTCTGTGTCTTCTTGTGTGATATTGGTCATCCTCAAAATGACGTACATAAATATATTCGCTTCGGTGATCGCATCATTGAAGAAAAAGATACAACGCCCAAATCCGGCAAGACGTTGTTGCCACAATTTGATGCAAAACTCTCGCTTTTATATGGAATTTGTCTGAGACGATTTATATAGCATCGGACGTTGTGTGTTCATATAAAATATTGCATATATATTGAAGGCTATATACATATGCAAGGAAGCGTACTCAGGTTTACATTCGATCACAAACATATCAGCATATATTCATACATGCCAGCCTATACAGACACAGACATATACTGATATATATACATATATATATATACACGCACACAGATACATACACATCCTACCACACAAATATACAAACAGGCATTTATTTATTTTCATAGCTGCGCAGTCGAGAAGTTCAGATCGCTTTACAACATGCTTCCGGAAGCGATCTTCCCTGTTGATAAGTCCTACAAACCATGAAACATTATAGGCGCGAGATAACAAAACAATTTTAGTAAGAAAGTAGGAAGCGTAAAATTGTCGGAAGTGCGATCATTCAGGGGAAAACTTTTGTATGTATCTATGTATAACTGTATGTACATGTATATATATATATATATATATATATATGCATTTATGCGTATATGTATATATAACATGTATACATATATATATATATAATATATATATATATATATATATATATGTATATATATACATATATATACATATGTACATATATATATATATATAATATATATATATAATATATATATATATATATATATAATATATATATATATATATATATATTATATATATATATATATATATATGTATATATATATATATATATATATATATATATATATTATATATATATATTTGTGTTTATATATATATATATATATATATATATATATATATATATATATATATATGGCTTCAGAAATGTCACTCATAGTCTAATAAGCTCCTAATGAGAGTTTTTCTGTGGACTTTTCCCTTATTGAAGCTTTTGTAAACTCCGCACTCCACATTCTTAAAAGTACTCGTGTCTTCTCTTTTTTGCCTCTCGGGTTTCGTTTTCCATACAGTGCGTGCGATTATTTGTTTATTCATCTACAGTACTCAGCGAATTTTCTTTTAATATAGTTTAATCCATGTGTTGTACAGTGCAGTACAGTAATATTTCAAAATTTATTAAACCATTAATTTTTAGTCGTGAAAATGGTTATTTTACCACAGAAATAATTAAAACCTAATACATATGAATACGTATCAGCCACAGAAACACACAATATACTGGGGGTATATTTGCATATATTAGCCAGAAAAATCCACGATAGGTGAACCGCCATATGCCGAATGGTTGCTCTATATACATACAAACACACACACACACACACACACACACACATACACACACACACACACATATATATATATATATATATATATATATATATATATATAATATATATACACAAATATTCGTCATATTTGTACTGCTCAGTAGATGGCATAAAAACTTAAAAATACGTTAGAATTACGTATATTTTCTCTTAGCTATCACGCCAGGATTATTAAACACGTTCTTGCAGTCGTGCCCGTTCGAATCAAGACTGAAAGATAATATACTAAGTGGGTGTAATATTAAAAGCTGACATTTATTTTATTACTGGTCAAGCTGTATTTCACACACACTAACACACACACAAACACACACACGCGCGCGCGCGCGCGTATATGCGTGTTTGTGTGTACCGAATGATGTTCCGTTTAACTTCGACCCTCTGTATGAAACTAAAGTAAAAAACAATATGCTGGGGCCAATAAATGCCGCAATTTTTGTCTGACAGGTCGCTGTCTTAAAGCGACGAAATATTTTGACAAATTAAACTTTAATGTTGAAGTGAATCGAACGGCTTTTGTGTGTTTTTTAAATGGCCTACAAACACCGTCCACGCTGCAATTGTTTATTTAATAGAATAGGCGGGAAATTCGAGTCCAAGAGATAAAATATATCTTTCATATAACTATAATAGGTTCTTCGTAGATTGTAAAACGATATAACGTATTCAATGAATCAGCAAGATAGAGTCTATGAGTCAGCATGATAGAGTTTATGTTAACTAGTGGTACAGTATGGACAGATTTTCGAAATCCAAAGAATCTTTATACATTTATACAGTTAGGAAATTTTACAAATACACTTACTCAGGGAGATATGATATACCTATTATAATGGGTAATACTACATGTACTTTTCATATGTTTTATAGTGTGATCTAACTCTTTGGAATAACAATGTTTGCGGTTGAAGAGAGCTTTAAACCATCTTTTATATCAATTATACACTGATGTAAGAATGGATTGTTTATAAAGCTTAAAACACGCGTACCGCGATGTCCTTAGTGTTCTGTTTTTAATTTTATTTGATATATAAATATATGTCTACATATTCAGAAATTATATATTGAGTAAAAATGTTTTCAGAATTTTGGAAAAACCTACTTTTATATTTCTTCAAAACACTATTAATTTTGAAGAAATAAATTAAAAGCCACATAGCGTGTCTGTAAGCCTCTCACTTTCTTATAGGAACGTTGCCATGTTCTTTTCTGACAATGTCGTCCATGATCATGCTAATATGTGAGGTCAGAGATATAAGCATGCAGTTTATAACATCTGCTTCACTTCCTTCTTTGTGGACAGGGCAGATTATTCCTTCTTTTAACTTCCGAGACTCGGAGTTTTATCATGGCTACCGAATAATTCTCACATATTACATTTACAGAGAAATTCCTCTCTTTACATAATATCATAGTCTCTTTCATTATTTTGTCGTCTTACCCTTTTTATCAATATATACATATACATACATGCATACATATATATATATATATAAATATATATATATATATGTGTGTGTGTGTGTGTGTGTGTGTGTGTGTGTGGTGTGTGTGTGTATGTGTGTATACAGAGAAGAATACACTGTACATTCAAACACATAAGAGATAACAAAAATAGGACATCTGACTCACTAGAAAGAGCAGTTAAACCCCAGACCACTAATTCTTGTAATTCTGAAAGTGAATGAAAAACAAAAACATTTACCCTATTGTCAGATATCCTATTTCTTGTTTATCTCTTATGCGTTCGAATGTACACTATATTCTTCTCTGAATAATGTATAGTCTATTTACTAAATGTTTCCTTCTCACTAGACCACTGGTAACAAAGAATTTTTCGATAAATATTTTTGCTACCCTAAGGTTTTTTAATTATAATATATATATATATATATATATATATATATATGTTAAATAAAATGAGACAAAGAAGCCATAGCTATGTGGAATATTCAAGACATTTATAAAGTGAAAGTGTGTCTTACAGCAATTTCTGGGATTTTAATGGTATCCCTACCTCAGACACGATGTGAGATGGTTAAATAGAGGGACATTTTTATTGTTCAATATAAGAAGCTATTTTAGAAAAGGAATAAATAAGGAGATAGAAGGAAATAGGAGAATGAAAGTAAAAATAAAAATTACAATGTATTAAGATGCTAAGTTGCAGTTCCACTATCCAAGAACACACACACACACACACCCACACACACACCCACACACACATATCCAAGAAAAAGAGTGTGTAGAAGTTGTAGAAATATTTCTTGCCCATGGTATGTAAATTTCGATAGGAGTTCATATTTTGTAATTACAAATGGAAAGTGTGGAGATGTAGATTCCATATGCTGTTTATTCACAGGGTTCTTGTGTTGTGAATGAAGCGTTTCATTAAATCAATGCGTGCTGTTGTTCATTTAAGAAAATCCATGGAGGTTATATTGTGTGCAGCATTCTTTAATATTCGTATTATAGCAAATGCGTAAATGAATGCCTGTTTCTATTGAACACTATATTTTCGCGAAAACTTTATGAATGAACTTATGAAATTAGAATTCCCAAGCACAATACATAATGTGTCTGTAAAATATTTTACAGTGCCTTGTGTCGTTAAAGTGACTTTTGCCATTTTCACAGGTGTCTCGTGAGACAAACGAGTATCTTCTTTTCTGCATGTGCACTTGTCACTGTTAATTTAGTTTGTCTGCAGTTTATGGCAGAAAGACAAATTCTTGCCCACTCAATTACTCATCGAAAACAAACAGCGAGTGTACATGAGTCTTATGTCATCTGTGCTACACTAATGCCAAAAATGTTGCATGAATCAAAGCCGCATGTATTACACAGAGCGGAGTAGGTAGGTTTTTCGCTTCGATACATGTATAATGTCGACGCATTATACATGTATTGAAGCGAAATCTAAAATCTCCCCTCCATCTAATTTGAAGAGATTCAAGATGTAAAGTAGATATGAATGCATAGTGTGGTAGGATGCCTCCAAAACTTGGATATCTATAAAATTTTTACCAAAGAATGAACAGTTCAGGGATAAATTCCACTGATATTTGAGATTCTAATCATTATACTTAGATGCATATATACATACATATGTTCCAAAACCACCGGCTTTGACACATTCATAAGTACACACATATGCACCAGCGTGCCCACACACCAATACACACATATATATGTAAACATACATACACGTTCCTGTGGAGATAGTGAATTATTACTTACATGGTTAGAACGTGATAGAAGGAGACAAAGTGGGAGATTTATAATTGCCTGCATCCAAAGTTATGTATATAAAAATTCTACACATACGCATTAAGGGTACGTGTATAATTGACAGCAAAATACATACGGTATCAAAAGTAGGATTGTGGCAGTAACAGTTGTTGCTTGTCTTTTATTTGAATGTTTAATCTTGAAACATTTGAAGCACGTTTTCTCCATTATTTGGAAATATTTTTTTTTAGATTCACATGCACTTAATTCTAAATGTATGGGATTGACTTACATTTCTTATGCATAGATAACAATTGGATCATAGTCACTGGTTTGTTTTCGTTGGTCTACTTGCATACATACATTCATGCATGCTTGCCTGTATATATATATATATATATATATATATATATATATATATATAGATATATATATATATATATATATATATATAATATATATATATATATATATGTATATGTATATGTACAGGTGTGTGTTTGTATGAGTGTGCTTTTCTATGTCGGCATGTATGTTGTATGTGACTGATTATGTTAAATTCGCTATTAATTGATGATCTGGTAAACGCTTAACGTAGACATGTAGTCATACAGGAATTACTCTCAACGGTATGTTCACATGTATGAATATGCCTATATATACATGTGTGTAGTATGGGCATCTATCTGTATTTGCATGCAAAATATTTTAATTCTATGCTGCCTAAACTTTCTACATATTACCATTAAATTTCGATCTATATAAAGCTATAATGCAAAATTAGGCGAATTCTTTGGCACAGGTTTTTAATTTGGCATGTAGCAAAAATGAAACATGACATATAATATTCATACACCTATCTATGTTTCATCTAATTCAGTTACATTTCTAAGTTTTCATTTTAATTTGCTTATTACATGAATGCTTCTATAGCAAAACATTATACATAATAACACCATTTTATAATTATGTTCAAAAAGCAAGCACTGAGATAGAATAGATATAGACATTCATATGTAGTTACAATTTGTTGGCATTCGAGAAATACATTTTGAATGAATCCAAACTAATATGCGATAGATAGATAAATGTATGAGGCAAAGTGAACATATTATCTCAAATGAGATGGTTAAACACAATAAAACCATTTCTCATGTATTGCAACAAAATGGTCATCATATGGAAATATTTTCCATATATCTGTAAGTATAGCATTTGATGAAGTTACTGGTGATGAATTTGGATAGGATAGCTATTTCAGCAAGATATTGGTATTTATCTTTTGAAATGTGGTTAACATTTTAACATGTGATTAATTTTTGTCATTAAAACGTGTTCACTTTTGGCATTATAAATTATATGAATCATTTGAAAGAAAACCGCAGGGAATATTCGAATAATATTTTAATTACTATTTCTCACTTAAATTAGTATGTATCTAGTCTTATTGAAATCTTCACTCTTGAAATTGCTCTCGTTCATCTAACCTAAGTAATTTTATTTAATTCTTTGCAACATTCTCTCTCTCTCTCTCTCACACACATTCTCCATACATATATATATGTGAGTGTGTGTGTGTATGAGCGTGTGTCTGCGCGTGTGTGTGTATGTGTGTGTGCGTGTGTATGTGTGTGTGCGTGTAGAAAGAGGGTGATAGACAGAAAAGAGTAAGAGGTAATCCCTCTAATAATGCCTGATAACATCTGCATGCGTTTTTCTTTAACAAGAATGGAATGATATATCTCTTTCTAAGTTCATAGGAGACTAAATCAGATAAGAAAAGCTATTGTAAAATGTATTAAAAAAAGGATTTCACAGGTTTTTATTGACAGCATCCACATCCCAATAGCTTATTAATCATCCGCAGTACTGTAGCCCTATATACGTATGTTTCACTCTGTTGCATTTTCCCCATAGATATTATCTATCTATCTATCTATCTATCTATCTATCTATCTATCTATCTATCTATCTATCTATCTATCTCTTTCTCTCTATATATATCTATCTATCTATAGTGGTAACCACTATAATCTGCAGTGGCGAGCAGTCAACGCGTTGTTCTGAGGCTGACCAAAGAATTTTTACTTTTAGATATAAATGGGGTACTTAAATGTACTTATGTTATTTGCTTCGGCTTTTTTCCCTGGGCGCATGTAAGTATCTTATTTATATTCTCTCGTAAGCTCTACTGATGACGAATAAATCTTTTATGAGATTAATTCCGAAATTGATTCAATATAGAGATAACGAAATTTAAATATTCTAACGGTTAGTTTGCTCGACTTCAGTTCAATTTTTCTGCAGCGAGTAGATCATATGTGGAAAATCAGCATATTGGCTTTGGAATAATTTTCTTTAGACCTTTCTTATAATAATAAAAACAGTATATACATTCTCTCTCTCTCTCTCTCTCTCTCTCTCTCTCTCTATATATATATAATATATATATATATATATATATATATATATACGAGGGCGCGCTGAAAATTTCCTAGCTTTAAGGTAATCGTGAAAAACTTTTCTTCATTTATATGTTTCAGTCCTGAAGTTGTGACCATACTGGGGCAGCACCAGCATAATCATCGACATCGGTCGCTAATGCTGCCCTGTAGTGCAGGAGGTGCCAGCAACGGATAGGGGTAGTAGAAAAAGCGGAGGAGCAGCGAGTCTCCTCTCCGTTCTTCCATAAAACTCTCACCACACCGCCAGATAGATATTTGTCACATACGTGTATAATATCTTACTGAAGTGTACTTACTGAAACTTTTATGTATTTTAAGTTTTCGCTAATTTGAGGGTTTTGTAAAGTTTGAGTTGTGTTATCTCATGTTTTATAAGTATGCGCTTGTGTGGGTAAGTTTTCTTTGCTGACGATGTATTTGTTCTTATTTTCTATTTGCAAATTATTTTCAGCTTGTTGCTCTAATATTCATTTCCCCTTATTTACTTCTCGTTTTGTTCAGAATTTTCAATTTGTCCCTTTTTATATTTCTTTTATGTCATAGGTTATCTGTTCGACAATGATCCAACCATGACTCTCTCGTTTCAGTTCTGATATTGTGTATACATAGGGCTGATTTGGAGCATATTTACAACGAAATGTTCCTCACACGTTATTTCAGTTGAAATATTAAATCCGTTATTGTTTTATAACCTACGCATAAATTTCCAATAAGAAAATACGATCAAAAATGTATTCCATATTATATTTAACTATTCAACACAGCAATCAATTAATTTCACACAGTTAAGTAATTAAATAAATAACGTTAATATGTTTGCTTCAATTTCGTTTTCTCACTTTTTTACTTCCGTGTTATAATTCTGAAAAGCATTTCTTCAAAATATCAAAAGAAATATTCATTGAAGTCTGTGGAAATCAGCACTCCATGTTATGACGAAACGTGCCAGTTACACTGCGTAGTTCATTCGCTATGAATAACTTTGTGAACTACAAGTATTGACGTAGTTACAATATGATGTTCAAGATACACGCTACGATTTCATAAAATTCCAGGTCTAAACTAAAGCATCTTAAAATATGCACGCACTACCTACAAGTTTGAGTACGTGTATACGTATACAGTATCTATGTATCTATCTAAATATATATATATTTCTCCGCGTTTTCTCTCTCTCTCAATATATTGAATATATACATATATATATATATATCCTTCTTTCCTTCTTTCCTGAGCGTCCAATAATACTATATTTGTTCCACGTCCTCGCGTTGTTGTGTTTTTTTGTGCTTTCTTGTTTAGATTAACTATATATGTGTATATATATATATGTATGTATATATACATATATACATACAGAGAGATAGAGTGAAAAAGGATATATATATACCTATAGGAGAGAACGAGAGAAAGAGGGATAGAGACATTCGTATAGCAAGTGTGCATGTATGTATTCTTGTTTCATCTTATCTTCTGCATATACGTTAATTAAAACATTTACTAATGTATGTCGTTGAACAGCGTAAATATCGTCTCTAAAAGAAAAAATAGATTTGCAACAAGAGCTGGTTTAAAAAATATGTTTCCAATATCGCGGCACTTGCAACGTTGTGTCTGTCTCAAATCTACAAGGCAAGTGAATGAAAACTTTTCACATGGGGAACAGACATCAGAAACATCA
>NC_043012.1:18701308-18803808 GCF_006345805.1 Octopus sinensis
CATACAATACCATACACATATACATATATATATAGACCCACCATACATACATTACATATATATATATACATATACACATACATATATATACACACATACATATCAACAATGAGGGTAAAGTTAATTAGTATTAATCAATCTCACCAGTTTCAGTATGTAAAAGGACCATTATTTTTTGAGTAAACAATGTATGAGAGAAAATATTTTCTAAGTAGTGGAAGAGGCTAAAAAACTTTTTTGGCTGCTATTTCTAGAAAGTTCAGTATGTGGCAAAGTAATTTACATATACAAGCGTGCACATACAATATGTGAAAGGTCTAGGAGAAAAGGTAATTGGGGGTGCTAGGGGAACAGTGGGATTGGGGGGGTTTGTGGGTGGGGTGTCATCAATCTGGTTGCCGGGTAGGTCTATAGTTCTTGTAGTTTGCATACTTCTTATGCATGCAATTTGGGGAGTTTCTGAGATTTTGTAAGGAGAGGGGCCTTTGGCGAACAAGATCTCTAGGCTCTCCGAAATGCAGAGGTCACAGCAGGTATGGCCTCCTGTGTACGAACGCGCCTTCTGTAGTAGTTTCCACTTGGTCTTGAAGGGGATATGAACACGCATATCTATAGCAGTGGTATCTCCCTTCTTACGAGGATTAGCATAGGTGTATGACATAAAATAAATGTAAAAACAGTGTGCTATCCTGTTGTCTCTCAAAGGCATTATGCTATCCGTTTCTCATTTGCAGGTGTCTCACAATGTCGAATACGTGGCAGATTAGTGAATAGTTGTAAGAAATCTCATGTTTAAGCGGATTAAGCAATAGTCGTCCTGGTGTAACTGCTCCAAAAAGTCTATTCGGAGCAGTGACTAGGTTTCCCTCAATTGTTCCTTGAAATTCAACGTACAAGAATGCTTCTTATTAAGAATGTCTTCCAACTTAGCAATTACATGAAATTCTAATTATAGTGTACTCGCTATGAATGATTTTTTAGTAAGTTGAAAATCTGAGATTTAAAATTCCCAGTTACTTCTTGGTTCGAGAAAGCATGGAGAGGCTCTTTTAACGTCTCATTTTTATTAGATGGCTGTTCAATCGTTACTCCTTAAGTTTACTGTAGAATATGAAAAAAAAAAAGAAAGAAATCATTCCGTGCTTCTCGACTTAATGCAGGTGATGGTAGTAACGGTTTTTGAGAGTGTGGGTAGTTCATTTCTTTGAATTCCTTTCGATATTTTTCGATAGATAGCAAAACCCAATAATATATCGATACATTGTCATGTATGGATTTGCCTCACTCTGGAGAAAATTGGATGTAACAAACAAGCGGATGTATTGGCGCCTCCATGTATACAAAATAATTGACAAACATTGTATCTGAATATGGTACACGTACAACCACTTGGTTATTCAGGGGTGAAAACAAGGCAAGCCTGACATTTCAATTTAAGGTCAGTTGTTATGGGAAGAAGCTACTAATAAATATAGATGAATATAAACGATTAACATTTACATAGATATGCACATTTGATCATCTAACAGGAGATGCAAGCATAATTTCGCCCGTCTACTGTATTATTAATACGATTTCAGTTTAATATCTCGTAATGTTCAAGTGGTAGCTACATACCTACCTACTACCTACCTACCTACCTACCTATCTACCTATATATATATATATATATATATATATATATATATATATATATATATATATATATAATATATATATATATATAAATATAATGTATTTATGCATATTTACGCGCGCCATGCAGTGTCTCTCATTTCCTCGGCTCATTGATCCTTTCAGAGATTGGAATTATAGTTATGCAGTGTCCAACAATCACAACACACTAGATGTATTGGTGTGCTTGACGGTCTAGCGGACGATGACCCAAGCATTTCCTGATTGCTGGTGTGCTAAATGTTACCAATATTACGCACGAGCATTTACAGCAAATACTGAGATATCTCAGCAACTCCACAAAAGAAATGAAAGCACAGATACATTAATGGACATATACGCACACCTACAAACTGACCCATGCACGTAGATGTGCATACATACGTAAACACAAACACACACACATACACACACGCACACACATTCAACAGTTATAGAAAATGGTATGATGTTATGCATTTTCCATATCAGAAAGCATTAGCGTCTTGTTGCTCATGTTCTTGCAAGCACTTACCCATTCACTAAAAATAAATACCCGATATTCCAATTTAATGTATCACAATGTGTACATATATCTGAATGAACAAGGACGTAGATAATTACAAGTATGTCCATCCATATATAGATTCTTTTCTTTGTACGCTTAAATGTATCGAACCAAAAAAAGAAATGCAAATTCCTGCACTACGTATTCTTGATGCATGCATGCGTCAATACACATTCCTCAGATGTGTCAGTCTTCATAAATATAATTGCATGCAGGTGCACCTGCCTTCACACACATGAGTATTTACTTCCAATATAAACAGAGAAATATTTGCAATGCTATATTTGTATTCTACACCTACACGCACGCACGCTCTCACACATACACACACATATATATGTGTAATATATAATATATATATATATATATATTTATATATATATATATACACGCATGTATACTTACAGACACACTGACACACACACACACACTCTTATATAAATATATATATATATATACATGCTATATATATATATATATTATACGTGCATACATGGGTACAATACTAATGTATGTATGCTTATATATGGGTGTGTACCTATGTCTATTTTTGTGTATCGTAAATCTTTTATTTCATGTGATTGTGTACGTGCGTATCGTATCATTGTACAATACACATGATTGTGTGTCTATTCGTGAGCATACATCCTGTTTTTATTTATTCATTTTTTTATGCACAAAAAAGAAACCAATGGAATGGATATATATCACATTGCATTGAAATGTATACCATCTTTAACTGATAATATCGATGTTAATTATTAGTTCATGACACTTTTATATGAATTATTTCTAAATTTCAATACCAGTTTGATAAGGAAATTCATTAAGGAAAAAAAGAATTCAGATTATCATAATATTGACTTTTCGGAATTTTGCTAAACAAAATTTATTTTCTCCTCCTACGCCTTATCCTAGCGATATTGATATTTTTATTTTCACATATTTCGTCCTTACATTAGTTATACCAAACAATCTATATATCTAACTATGCATACATGCTCCTAAATACACGGGCGCGAACACAGATATACGCATATACGTTATACATATATATATATATATTATATATAGATATATATATATATATATATATATGCGTGTGTGTTTGTGTGTGCATATGTGTGTCTTTTCGAACGCAGTGGTGGTGGTCTGCGCTATATGGGAGACTCGTGCTATACGAGAAATGTGAAAGATCACTGAGGATCTGCCGTAGGGTGTATAATATTAGATATCCCGGACAGAGAGTTAATTCCACTGGAAGACGGCAGGAGGAAATCAAACGAAAGATAGCAGAGTTTTAATCCTCAATGTATTTGTCATTTTGTGAATGTATATATTTATGTATGTATGTAGGTATGTATGAATGAATGTATGTATGTATATGTCTGTTTGTCTGTCTATCTATCTATTTATCAATCTATCTAAGCGTGTGCGTATATGTATGTATATATGTGTGTGTTATACACACACACACACACACACATATATATATATTATATATATATAGATATATATATATATATATATATATATATATATATATATATATATATATATATTGTACATACACGTGATTTTCAGTTAACGGGATTCTGTGTGTTAATGTGTTCCTTTCTACGTATCGTAATACGGTGAGTAAATAATTTTTTCACCTTAATTCCGAAGAATCCAAGTACAAATAAGAACATGATTACAGAATATTTCTGAACCGATTTTCAATTTGACATTCGATGTTTGGCTGTCTGTTGCTCAAAGGCTAAATTCACATGATACAATAGTGACAGCCGGTGTTGGTGAAATTTCGTCAACCGATATAATCTCTGCAACCGCGTGGTTTGAGGTTTCTATATGTGTGCGCGCTTGTCTGCGTGTGCGTGTGTGTGTATGTGTGTGTGTACGTACTTTGTGCGTCTACATTCATATATATTCGTGCCTGTTCTGTATTTTGCACTTCTTGGTAACCGATGTCTGTTTAGTTATGTCCCCATATGCAACAGTTCGGCAAAAAACGATATCGGTGTAATAAGTATCAAACTTAGAAATTAGTATTTAATAGAATGCACCCTTCAAAAGTGGGAACATGAGAATGTGTCCTTTTGAATATTTACTGTATGAAGTTCATTTATTCGATTAATTAGAATGAATTGTTTTATTTGCAGAAAATATACAACAGAAAAACGTGACCAATATGAACCATTGAAATCAATCACATTGATATTCCTTGTACTGTATCGAGTCATGATTGCGATGAATTCTGCATTCTTGAAATTAATGCAATTACAAAAGTCTGAATGATTATGTATAAACTCACCAGCATCCTCTTTATCTTGATTTTGCTTTTCTCTATACAATTATTATAGAGATAACCTATGACATGATGCAACACTAATAGTGACCAGACACTTTGTGATTACAAACATGTCACTATGTTTATATTAGCCAGTGCTAATTATGAAATGTTAGGACGTCGCGGTCGAGATTGTGGGATTACGGCTTCATTTTACAACAAGTCTATCGTAGAAACTTACCTGTTATTGGTTTCCAGATAATATAATTCACAATCCGATTAGTATTATAAATCAGAATCCAGATTATGTTACTAAGACATAAATGATTTCTGACAATTATAACACAGGAGATGTTATATAAAACAGCATTTATGAAAGTAACGCCATTTTATTGGGAGAGTCATAATTAATTTCAGTGCATTATATCTATTTCACATTAGTTATTAGGGGAATATATATATTTTATATGGTTGTATTAATGAACACTCAAATATGTTAATATTAATGGAGTATTGTTCCCCGAATAAGCTTCAAAAACTCATCAACTGTCAAAACGCTCCAAGTAACGTAATATAAAAATAGACAGAAATATTTCATTTGGCAATAATATAAATAGGTAACATACCCAGATAAGTGTCGACGTTATAATTAACTATTATACATTTTGCATTATTCTTTATAAATTCTGTGACTACAAACATTTCTTTTTATGATGCTGGGCTGTGTTCAAAACAAACAAAAGCAAAAAAATCATAAAATTGAGTAAAATGACATGGATGCCAATATCCCCGAGTAAAAATGGAACATAATTACAAAGAACACTGATATTATTGTAGGAGACAATACTCAAGTTTCCTTGCTTTTATACTTTTCGAGTGAAGTATGCATTGCGTTCCATTGCAAATTTCTTTCAAATAGACTTTGACAAACTGATTCTGACAAGGTTTTACGGAAATCTTTGTTTAACTTATCGACAATATCCATTATTCCAGGAGCGATAATTGTCCATTTTCAAACCAAACAGCGTAATTCAATAAAGATATTGTCACTGAACCACCTTATGTTGAAATCAGTTCCCGTCAAATATTATTACGCAATTAATGAACTACATTCAAGAGGGAAGTACTTGAAAATTGTAGTTTTCAGTTTTTGTGTTATGAATTAAACTATTTTTTGTACGCTCACCAAGCGGTTATTACTACCGGGATAGTGGTGTGAAAATGTAAAACTGTTTCCCAAGTACTCAATTTATTTTGATAACAAAGTATTTAATATGCATTATTCCATTTCAGCGTTTCTAATGCTTTTAGCAAAAGCTCCCACGTGAATATTTTTTCAGTGTGAACCCTTTCTGTGATATAGAGATTCGTAGCTTCTCTTCACCTTCAAAGTTTAGACCATTTATTAATTTATTCCTTTTGATGTGGTTTCAATTTTAGCATCGAATTCGACTCAGATATTTCCTTAGTATACTTGAAAGTCTTCATAATTCCTATATTTTCAATGGACAAAAATAATCTATAAACATATTAAAAAATCAAAACGGAGTGCTAATGACAATCGCTTAGGATTATAGATGAGGTAATGAAGTTCATGCTGTTCAATATTAATTATTGTATATGTGTTCAAAGTTAAATTAGTTAGAAAGGTCAATATTTGGCATGATACATTCTAAGGCAGCATTTATATAGGCAAAAATGAAAGAATTCAATATTGGCTAGAATTTTGCATTAATTTGGATTAGTAGTAAACTAATTCATGTTTAAATATCGAGCTTATCATTCCGATAATGACACACATCAACACAAACAAATCAGAATACAGCAATCACTTATACTATATAATTCTAAATATTGTTGTTTACTTTATTTGGGATAGGATACAATATATTGTAAATGAGTGGGCTGGTAAATTTATATGGTAATGTATATATATATATATATATATATATATAATTTAACAAGATACAGTTGTATAAGCTATTCAAATGTGAGGTGCATACTTAGGCTGGAGTAAAATGCACAGACAACAATTATGGATGAATACCAACCTTGATAAAGAATTACTGGCAGAATGATACTCGGTTCATATATGCAGTTAATTAGACCCGACTGAGTATAGAGTCCATTCTTGAGCTATTCAGACATGTAGATTTTATCAAATAACCATTCCATAATATTTTTCGGAAGGGGAAGGTTCCAAGAGAGGTGAATTAAAAATAAATAAGTAACAACTGATGGGAAAGTGTCAGGTCATTATAGCTGTTTCTAACGAATTTTTATTTTATCGATTAACGCATTGTATCATAATAAAAAAAGTTTTCTTCAGATGAATACATGGATCTTACAATGAAGGACATTGAATGTACATTGCTTTTGTCAAGCTCAGTCTGGTGCAAAAGCCAGTCGTGGAATCACTAAATATGTATGTGCCGTGGATTTCGAATTTTTTTCCTTGTCCTCGCTTGTAAAATTTACGTATTCATCTGAAGAAAACGGCGTTTTATAGTGCTATAATATACTCATTGCCCAATGATAAAATGTGTTAGAAACGGCTGTAATGAACTGACAACTGTCCATCAACTTTTATTTATCTATGAATGAATGAATGAATCAATAAATCAATCAATGAATCTATCTATCTATCTATCTATCTATCTATCTATCTATCTCCTCACACACTCTCTCTGACTCTCTCACAGTTGTATAACGTACTTAAATATGAGGTCCCTACATAGGATTCAGTAACATGCACACACACACACACACACACACACACACATGTATATATATATGATTTAAAGTAAGTCTCTCTAGAATTCACCGGATAATACTTCATACAAACACACTCATACACACACTCAAACGCATATATGTTTATATATATATATATATATATATAGAGAGAGAGAGAGAGAGCTATAGAAAGATACCCGTTTGTGAATGTTAAGTTTTGTGAGTTGGAACTGTTAGAGAATGTGTTTTGTCATCTATGTTTTGAGTTTCAAAGTGTAAAAGAATTGATTATTCGTGTTGTTTTCTTTTTGATCTTTCTGTGAGTCTTGATGTTTTAAAGACACCATCAGCTTTTCGAGTAAATAAGCAAGTGAAATTTCACAACGTCCTGATAACGCAAGCCTGATGATATCATTTTATTTGCAGCAATAAGAGTTGTATATGCAATGCGTAATGTAACATTGTAAAACATTTTCGCAACACCGTGCAAAACAAATACATGTTTCTGTTTTACATAGCAGGTAATAAATGCTGTTGGCATTTAGTAGTTATTGAACCTATGTAAATCTTCCTTTTACAATGTGTACAATACTGTTTTTTTTTCTTTTTTATATAATCGCAGAGGAAAGAATATTGTTCTTTAATCGGATTTAAATAACAGTATTATATGTAAATTCAATATTGGTGTAGTTTATAAACAGAATTCTATTCGATTGATGTAAGGTTGAATGACACCTATGAATAAATAACGTTCGGTAGTAAACGTGCGTGTAATTGATACATATATTGAAGTATCGGAACAATGAAAGAATTGCCCGAAATGATTGAATCTTCTATTCAGGTAGATCCCCTGACAATCCAGATTCAAAATACAGGTGGATTCCCTTGCATTTCAGAGCTACACATTCAATACAAGAAGCACCCGTATTGTACTGGTGATGATGCAATTCGCAGTAGAATATTTATAGATATTTGTGGCTCTAGAAATCAATATTGGTGAATCAGACACTCTATAGCAATTTATAGATAATGGATTTAGTCATAAACTGCGTATAAACACCGATATTCAAGGACAGTATCATATCTCTACATTTAGTAGTGCGATTAACCAAACTGTATAGATGCGTGTGTGTGTGTGTTTGTGCGTGTGTCTATGTGTGTGTTTATTTATATATCTATATATGCATATAATGTCTTACATGTGTGTATGTGTTTGATTTTACACTGTTTATATTCGGCCATATAAAGACGACCGTGAACTGACGATAAAATATACGAATTATTGAAAAGACCATATTTATCATCGTTTAACACAAGGTAGTTACTAACAAGAAAAGATGCATTATTCAAGAAGCGACGTAGATGTTCTTCGTGTAATCATGTAGATATGTGTAGCGAGGGTAATAGTCCCTGTTTGATATATAGCGGAGAATACTTTTCGAAATTTTTTATATTTGTTCTAACGGCAGTTTACTTCTATCGATACTGGCTCAACAGGCAACGTCTATAAATCTCAATCCTCGTGTTTGTATTATAAGAAATCAATATGCAGCTATTAAAATATGTTTTTTTCTATCTATACATGACTAATAGAAAGCAATTACCGCTTTGATTTACGAAAACCATTCATCCTTGCATTAATTTCCATAATAATCTTTTTTTGTTTAATCTCCCTCTTAATTATAGCTTTCAAGTGCATTATACTTCAACTCAAAAATAGGTTTCGTGAATCTCAGTACAATTGCTCTCTCAAGAACAAATATTGAATCTTTTATAAACTGAAATAATTGTCAAACTGTTGCGACGAAATTAATCCCACTTTGACTAATGTGCACATACATTAGAAAAACATTAATTCTCCAGTTGATAAGATGCATTAAGATCGGTACATATCAAAGATTGCTTTGTAATAATTTAGTAATTATGATTCTTTTCTTTGGAATAATTTGTTGTTTTCATCATAAAATAATGCAAATTTTAGTAATGATTAGTAAAATATGTTGATTTTTATTCACTAATGCGGAACAAGAGTATCGTTAACGAAGTAGAAACTTCTGTTACTAACAGACATTCATAATCAAATATGAGCGTTGCGTGTTCATAAAAGCGTCATTCCTTATTGTTTGAGAATGGATGCCGCCATTACAGTTATTCCTCTTGTATTTCAAATCCTTCAGTTTTCTTATAGAACAACGGTTTCATGAGTATGAACTACAAAAGTAATTAGGGTTGGTTTAATTCTAAACGGCTGAGTAAAACATTATATTTTACAGATGAAATATTGGAGACAATGAACAATGCACAATTTTAGAATAAGCTTTGGGCGGAAAAGGAAACAATTTCTGAAGTAGAAAATAATTGAGCAATATTTTCAAAGAAAAGTATGAACGCAGAACGTGTCCAAATGGTGTATACTAAAGAGGCTCAGTGCCGATTAAAGCAGTTAAAATCTGTTAATTATGAACGAGTTTGTAACCTTGTCCGTCTACTATGAAACTTTCTATATCGAAGAGACTCACTAACATAATAACCCAACATTTTCCTTGAAACACATAAAAAAATTTATAACACTCTGTCATAGATATCAAAATAAAGATATTGAGTTAGCATCGGTCCTGGCTGTGAGAATAAACATGTCACTTTTTGAATCATGTGTATTATATACTAAATGAATACATAAAGCATTCTGCAAACGCTATATGTCATATCTGCATATATCAGTACCACATCACTTACATGCTCAAATATTCACCATGATTGTCTTTGCACACACAATCACATGCACAGATTCTCACGCGAACGCAGTGAGACAATGAGACACACATGTACACAAAGAAACATATATGCATGTGTATGTTCATTTATCTATCTATCTATCTACCTACCAACCTATCTAACTCCTTATTACTATCTCCTTCTCTCTCTCTCTCTCTGACTCTCTGTATATATATATATATATATATATATATATATATATAATATATATATATATATATTATATATATATATCATCAGAGAATAACAGAGACAAAACATCATTCAAGGGATATTTACGATCATTGTACTATTCTAAATTACCAGTCAATGAAATTTTAACGTCATGTAAGAGTATCTTTTATATACTCCAGGTGGAAACATTTAGCATTCAGAATTTTCTTAATTAGATTAGCCAGAATTTTATATTTCGTCGAGGTTTCACTGCAGTCTTTATGCTTATTGATTATTCCATAATAATTTATACATGGCTTCATACATGCATGTCTATATATATATCTATCGACATCTCTTTTTGTTTCTCTCTCTCACTCTTTCCATATATATATATATATATATACATATATATATATATATATATATATATACACACATTTCAATGCATACATATATACATACATACATGCTTACATACACACATACTTGTATATACATGCATGCATATATATGTAAGTAGGACTGTGGAAGACGACTTCCAGCCTATGACATCGTGCATGCAGGGTCAGGACCAAATACTTCCAATAACAGCCGTTACTTTTCCTCTTCCGTCACACAGGAGAACATTTGGAGATGCAGAGAAATTGAAACTAGAAATACACCCTTGTTTACCAAACATTTCAAATGTATACACCTGATTGTATTTTAGTGATGGCTGCGCTCATGAGTCCAGTTTTCACTTTTCTTTTTGTGTGTAACTAAGTTCTCCTAAAATTTCACTACGCTTTCAATATAAAGCGTTAATTACAAACTCCATTTTGAAACTAGTAAATACACTGTTAGCAATATATTGATCCATTCTTCAAAGCAATCAGGCTTTTCAGGCTTGACTGCCAAAGTTCTATTAACCTAGGCCAAATTTCTGTATACATAGTAAGTATACTATGGCGATGATTAGAACAATGGAATTCTGTAGCACATATATGCAACAGACAAGGTCAACATATACAGTTTGAGTGACTCCAATACATGTACAGCGCATCAAAATTTCTCCAGCAAAGAAACATGTGCTGAGGTTAAGTGTTATACTTAATAAAATGGTGTATTTATAGAAACACTTCCACACACATGCACACATATAGGTATACACACACTTACACACACATATATAGGTGTACATATATATATATATATATATATATATATATATATATATATATGCATGTATATTTATATATATTTTATATACATATATATATATATATATATAGGTATATATATTAATGAATTTATATATGTATATATTATTGTTATGTACATATGCATATATACACATATGTATGAACATACCTACATGTATACATACACATGCATACATGCATGCATATATCATACAAAAAAATGTACAATCCTGTCATTACGCCTTCTCTGGATGAAATTCCTTAGTAACAGAATATAAAACTACTGTCAAATTTGACGGCATTTGATTCCTCCTTCTGCATCGCGGTAACTCTCGCGTATATACACACATGCATACGTGTGTGTGTGTGTGTGTGTATGTACTTATACGTATAGGGAAAGTAAGAAGAAATAATTGAGAATGCACATTGAATATCAAAAAATAAAGGCTATACAAATATATGCATATATATATATCTATATATCTATATTATTTTTTTTAATTATTTTTATACATTCTAGCCCTAAGGCTTAGACCATGCCGGAGTATCAATCAATGCGTTTTCTGTGTGTTCCAGCATGTGTAACATTTTATTATTCTATGTTTCATAAAAAAAAAATCATTTCCCATAGAAAACATTTTCATTTCTAAAACTTCATTTCTAAAGAGTTCTGCAACTCTTTAATACCATGTTATTGTTATTTGCGTTAATGTGGTATATATTTTTACAGTCGGTTGTTAAGAAGAGAGTCTTAATTTGCATATTCGGAAAGCAATAATTTCGGAATATCGGATAAATCTATATGCTTTGAATTGTTTCGTTTAAGCTCTTTAAATTTTGTATTCTTGCGTTTGAAGATGATTATTATGTCGTATTCTTTCGATTTGGTATATTGATGTCTGTAACATGTTACACTCACCTCTAACTCTGTGGCATTTTTCGGACAAGGAAGAAAAAGTAGCAAAATAATTTGTGTTTGCTTCATTCTTTATTTAAATTCTAGGCGTTATGTTTGCACTGAATAAAAATCTATTTCGAATTTTCAAATTAATTTGCTTTAAAATTTTCCAAATATTAATATCATGAAAATAGCTGTTAAGCCTCTGGCTACAGCGTCTTTAATTAATTGTTCGCCGAATATATAATGCTAAAAATCAATTGCCAATAATAAGTAGTAATGCTATGTATTTATTGGCGACTGTTGGTGTGGACAGTCTGTGTTATATCGCCAGAGAACAGAATTTATCTCTTTGATTGATCACCATTATGTGTCACAAGTTGACCTGGCTGTAAACTGAAAGTCAAACAGCCTTAGGTTACTGGATATACCCATTTTCTTTTCGTCGTATATTTTGTGAATTGATCTGTGTTGAGAGATAATGTAGCGACACAGCGGCAGTAAATGATTTCGAGGTCGAATTTGCACAGAACACTTTTCTATTGTGAGCTGGAATACCCGATATCATTAGTTAAAGCCATTAATCAGCTGTCAACATCAAATACACGAAGTATATTTAATAGATTATGCTGTCTTCAATAGCAATTTATTTCTTATCTTTTTCTAACAGTCGAGCAGAATGACAAGTGTTTCACAAATGTGTGAAGTCGTGCGATCAAAAGAAACTACTGTTTCTTTGTAAATGCACCGTAAATTATATATTATGTATCTTATAATATAATCTCTTAGAGGAAGACTATCGTAATTAGCAGCTCAGCATACAACCGGGGCTTCGATGTCTGGTTTAGAAATGAAATATTTTAAGGCCCTGTTGTGTGTTCAGTCATAAAATAAAAGGAATTATACTTATTGGTGATTTGGCAACATAATTCTTGCATGTCGTACCTTAACGAGAAGGTAAAGTACACGCTACTAATCTCACCCCAAATATTTTCTCCCGAACAATGAATAATCCATAACGATTTCATATAATTACATTTTGAGTTTCCAAAAGCAGAAAAAAAAAACGCTCAGTAACATTAATCATTAGTGAATATCGCAGATTGAAGGTTGAAATATGGTAATGCATTCGTAACAGAGGACCGTCACTATAAACGAAAATATTTAAGCCATTTTTCTGCTTTGAAATATACGGGAAACGGGGTGTGAAGATGAAGCAATCCCTATGCATTTGAAATGAAACAGAGATGGTTCTACCAAATAACGAAACAGTAAAGACTTTGACATTTATATTTACGGTTATCTTTTCTTTTCTTTTTTTATTTGTTTCAGTCATTTGACTGCGGCTATGCTAGAGCATCACCTTTTGTCGAGCAATCGACCTCAGGACTTATTCTTTTGTAAGTCTAGTATTTATTCGATCGGACTTTTTTGCCGAACCGCTAAGTTATGGGGACGTAAACACGACAGCATCAGTTATCATGCGGGTTTTTTTTTTGGGGGGGGAAGGAAACATACACACACGCATACATATATACACATATACGACGGGATTCTTTCATTTTCTGTCTACCAAATCCACTCACAAGGCTTTGGTCGGCCCCTGGGTATAATGGAAGACACTTGCCCAATGTGCTACGCAATAGGACTGAACCCGTAACCATGTGGTTGGTAAGCAAGCTACTTACCACACTGCTACTCTTGCACCTACTTGATGAAATTTTCCTTTTGATCTCCGATACATGACAAAAGGAAAATATATATTTGATGATATAGGATCTTTATAGGGTGCATTGTAAAAAGCTTCCTTCTCAACTGCATGATCCCTCGTACATCCCACTCTTTGACAACTTGCACATATGGTTTCTTCTATAGCCTCGGGCCGACAACGGTCTTCTGAGGGGATTTCCTAGATGAAAACTGAAAGAACTATTCATATATATATACATATATATATATATGTGTGTGGTTTGTGTGTGTGTGTGTGCGTGTATGTGTGTATGTGTGTGTGTGTGTGTGTGTGTGTGTGGTGTGTGTGTGTTTGTGTGTTTGTTCCCCCGTGCTTGACAACTAGTGTTCGTGCGTTTATGGTCCCCGTAAGACCGTAAGTTAGCCGCTCTGCACAATAGAGCGATAGAATAAGTACCAGGCTTTCAAAATAACTCCTTGTTGGTACCAAATCATGGCTGCAGTTAAATGACCGCGATAAGTTAAAGTTAAAGGATATAATATATATGTATATATAGCATGCTAGAAAAGTTATAAGAATACAAATATAGTGTGGTAATGGAATACTTGAGAAATGTATACGTTATACAAATATGAATTGCAATGTTTCGAAGTAAACAAAAAAAGGAAAAAACTGTGGGTTTCAATCCCGATCTATAGCAGCATATATACGTCTTAAATCACTGTACCCTCCCTTAAATAAACAGATTCTAAGAATAATTTGAAGGTTTAAAAGTAGCAAACATCGGCCAAATAAATTCAGGTTTATTACATTTTTTAAGATTCTGAAGAAATAGGAAAATATCATACTGTATTTCTATTTTCATTGCTTTGACGTATGTAAGCGATGTTATATATATATACAGTTTGCGAAAGTAGATTTATATGTACCGCGCTATTTCCTCCTTAACATCGGAAATGTTTTAGTGTGAGAAGCTACTTGTCAAAATCTTTAGAGAAAATATTCACACACATATATATATATATATATATACTTGTAAAGTGACATACAGATATACATACATGCATCTATATATATAGAACGAATATATTTATATATGTGCATATATGCATAATTACATGTGTGCACACACACATACACAGACACGCACATATTCTCTGTAATTGTAAACAGTGTAAATACGCTGTAACACTTACAACCATGCTATACCTGATAAATTTTGAAATCTTTATATTAAAATAGGTATCTGAATATCGTTACACACACACACACACATACACACACACATATACATATACATATATATATAATATATATATATATATATATATATATATATACATACATACATACATATATATATATATATATGTGTGTGTGTATGTGTGTGTATATGTGTGTGTGTTTGGAGGCGCAATGGCACAGTGGTTAGGGCAGCGAACTCGCAGCTGTACGATCGCGGTTTCGATTCCCAGACCGGTCGTTGCGAGTGTTTATTGAGCGAAAACACCTAAACATCACGAAGCGCTGGCAGGGGATGGTGGCGGTCCCACAAATTTCTCTCACTCTTTCTTCTGATGGCCTGCTCGGTTAGCCAGAGGCGTGGCGTCATTTGAAGGTTAGCACAATGCGAAGCGCATCGTGACCAGTGATGTGTATCAAAATCTGATAGCCTGGTCGGTCATGGTGATATATGTATATATATATATATATATATATATATATATATGACATATATATGCTAACTAATGTGGCGGTCGCATAGAGGATGATGTAACTGTTGCTTTTTGCCCCAGGAAGACATCTCCATCTGGCTAACGACACACTATCTGTGTTTGATTAGTATTCGTGATCGGAGATCACTGCTCCCTGCTCTAGCCTTACGTGATACACATAGACCCCGTTTCTGGGTAGTTACCCGTCTCCAGTGTGTGATGATCACCAGCTATCGATGAAAACTCATTCCACTCACAAAGTACTATATGCTTTTTCCAGTAACAAACTGTCACCGATCTCGCAAAAGGGAAAATAAGCTGTTTTAAATCTCTGAGCGAGTGGTAAACAGTAACTACATAAAATATATTTGCCAAACATTAATCGGACACAGACTGTGTGTCGTCAGCCAGCTGGAGATATCTTTCTGCAGCTAAAAACTACAACAACATCGTCCTCTATGCGACCACCGCATTTAGTCGCCAAATATATATCATGATGCCGTACTGTTACTATATACGGATCTAGCTTTTTCATTCGCAAATTATGCATTTTTTAAAAGACAGTAAAATATCTGAAAACCGGCTATAATAATAAAGTTTTCCAGTCTAATTACTATGACGATATGATGTGTAGAAAAATAATATTGGAGGAAAAAGTTACAGAGCTTTAAAAATCGAAAATAATGTGTATATTTAGCCAATAGCGAGACAAATATTCGGCATTTAGTGGTGTGAACCTTAAGGTTGTACACTGTGAAATTTATAGTTCGTGAAATGACCGCTCCATTGTAGGCTTCTAAATAAACAGAAATACCTAATAAAATCGACTTATACCATCTGACTGTTTCTTACTCTTCACTGATTGTATATTTTAATTATATATTTTTAAATTTATAATAATATATTGGTCTGCATATGTTTACTTTCTGAGTATTTCAGTATTATGATTACTTGTCATGTATTAGTGCACATTATTAATATATAAATGCATGTATATGTGAAAAGGTGGCGTCTATCTCCAGAACTTCAAATCTGAGTAACGTTTTCGTGCTTCGGTCTGTAAACTACGATAAGAATAACACTGGTAAACAAAGAATTTGTCACAAGAGAAAAAAAAAACCTGTATCTTATATGTCTTTGTATGCAGAATTCAAAGATAATATGAGATTATCTGTACAAAGCTCACATATTCCATTCGCCTTCATTATGCCAAGAAACTGTATAAACATCGCAAACAATTTTTGCTCTATATGCAAAATATGTAAAATATAAAGACAATTGCTGAAAAATATCTACAATGAAATTCTAAATGTTCAATATAAATTTTTAAGTAAATCTCTTTGTGTGAAGAATCAACATAACATGCGGTTGGGACACAACACAATGTGCGGTTATCATGGTAACAAGAAGTTAATGCCTTACTGTCCCTTGATAGGCTCAAATTACCCCAAATTCCCAAATTTAATTCCAGTTAAGATCAGATTCTTTAATTTACGAGATAAAGTAATTGGTTCACCATAATCAACATTCAGAGTTGCATCGATACACCAAAATTGAAAGAAACCTGAACAAAATTAAAGGGGGCTCATTTTGCGTATGAAAAGAACTAGATCCCTATTTCCTCTCTCTCAGAGGTTTAATGAAGCCTATATATATATATAATTACACACATACGCACAGACACATATATATATATACATACATACACCTATACATACACATACACACACACACACATATATATATATGTGTGTATATATATATATATATATATATATATATATATATATATATATATGTATATGCGCACGAATATGTATGTATCAATAAGACGCTGAGCTGGCAGAATCGTTAACGCACCGACCTAAATAGGCATTTCATCCGTCCGTACTTTCTAAGTTCAAACTCCGCCGAGATCTACATTGCTGTTCATCTATTCAGGGATGGATAAAATAAGTACCAGTTGAATACTGGGGTATAATATAATCAACTTATTCCCTCCACCAAAATTGCAGGTCTTGTGCCAAAATTTGAATCCAATACGCATGTATCGATATATACAAATACTAGTATATCTGTTTTTGGCCAAATAAAACTAGCAATTGATATTTTTTTCTAAAATCACTTCTTGTGAGAAACTGATGTGTGTATGCATGACGGCGTGCTTTTTTTGTGAATGGATGTGTATGAATATATCTTTTGTTTACTTATCTGATGTGTATATGTGTGTATATTGGTGCCGTGTAAATGGACTTGAAATAATGCTTCGAACTTCGAAATCAGCAGAGCGTGAAATTTCAGCAGCTGAAGCCCTCTTAGTGTATTTATAAACTTTATATCTCTTTTCGCTTTCCTCCCAAGTTATTTTATTCTATTTGTTTATTTATTTTTCTTATTTCGATTGTATTCTGTTTTTTTTTAATGTTTTGCCATGTTTTTATTCGTTTAAAATGTGTCGGGATTGTCACGCAAATTTCTTTAGAAAGTAAATCTATTTTAAGAAAGGAACATATTTTTAGAAAGAAAATCTTCTGACCAATTTATTTGTTTATTTAATTATATTTAACTACTTCCCGTTTCTTATCTCGGTTTCTCTTCATCTACAAAAGTTGCTTCTTTAAAGCAATCCGTAAATGGTAACCTGCCGAATAAAATTATTGTATGGAGTATACAAAAAGACAGATGGAGCGTTCTGGAGATTAGTGAAAACACAGCGTACACGCGGGCACACACACATAACATATAACACACACACACACTCACATATATATATATACTCTTTACTCTTTTATTTGTTTCAGGCATTTGACTGCGGCCATGCTGGAGCACCGCCTTTAGTCGAGCAAATAGACCCCGGTACTTATTCTTTGTAAGCCCAGTACCTATTCTATCGGTCTCTTTTGCCGAACCGCTAAGTGACGGGGACGTAAACACACCAGCATCGATTGTCAAGCAATGCTAGGGGGACAAACACAGACACACAAACACATACACACAAACACATACACACACACACACACATATATATATACATATATATACATATATAAAACAGGCTTCTTTCAGTTTCCGTCTACCAAATCCAGTCACAAGGCATTGGTCGGCCCAGGGCCATAGCAGAAGAGACTTGCCCAAGATGCCACGCAGTGGGACAGAACCCGGAACCATGTAGTTGGTTAGCAAGCTATTTACCACACAGCCACTCCTGTCTCTGTTTGTCTGTCTGTCTCTCTCTCTCTCTCTCTCTATATATATATATATATATATATATATATATATATATATATATATATATATAACGGCCACGAACGTAAAAAGCACCATCCGTTCGTGGCCGCTGCCAAACTCGCCTGGCCCCCGTGACGGTGGCACGTAAAAAGCACCATCCGATCGTGACCGTTTGCCAGCCTCGTCTGGCACATGTGCCGGTGGCACGTAAAAAGCACCCACTACACTCACGGAGTGGTTGGCGTTAGGAAGCGCATCCAGCCGTAGAATCATTGCCAGATCACACTGTGCTTTGTGCAGCCTTCTGGCTTCCAAGACCCCAGCTGATCCGTCCAACTCATGCTAGCATGGAAAGCGGACGCCAAACGATGATGATGATGATGATGATGATGATGATGATATATAGGCGCAAGCGTGGTTGTGATGTGTGTACCTTGCTTACCAACCACGTTGTTCTGGGTTGAGTCTCTCTCCGTGGCTCTTTAAGCAAGAGTCTTCTAGTATAGCCTCGGGGCAATCGAAGACTTGTGGGTATATCAGTAGAGGGAAACTGAAAGAAGCCTATGAGTATATCAATTTGTGCGTGTATTTGTGCCTGTCTTTATCCCCCATCACCGATTGACAATCGATGCTGGTGTGTTTACATCCCCGTAATCAGCGGGTCCGAGAGAGATCGATTAAGATCTAGGTATCAAAAATGTTTTGGTGTCGATTTGGTCGACAAAAACCCATGAAAGCGGTGCTTCACCATGGCTGCAGTCACATTACTGAAGCAAATAAAATAATAAAAGTATATAGATTTATATATATCCGCCATCGCTTGACAACCGATGCTGGTATGTTTCCGTCCCCGTAACTTAGCGGTTCGGCAAAACAGACCGATAGAATACGTACTAGGCTTACAAACAATAAATCTTGCGGTCGATTTGCTCGACTAAAGACAGTGTTTCATCATGGCCGCAGTCGAATTACTAAAACAAGAATATATATGGGTACAGAGCATCACAAATAGTAAATAACACGAAATACGAAAATATGAAATACGGGAAACAAATGGAGAGCAAGACAATTAACTTAAAGAACGAACCTTAATCATTTTCCTAGCTGACTATCTATTTCTAATTTTGAGCATCGCCTGCGTAATCAAATCATTCGTTTTCGTTTTTCATGCTATTTATTGCTTGTGACGCCCTGTTCCGATATAAACATGCATATATATATATAATATATATATATATATATATATATATATTATATATATACATATATATATATATACATATATATATATATATATATATTATATATATATATATATTATATATACATATATATATATATATATATATATATATATAATATATATATATATAATATATATATATATATGTATATATATATATACATATAAGTAAAACATAATATCATGAATAGCGATAGCGAAACCGATCGATGTATCAAAAAATTATATTAAAACTATATAAGTGTGCGTATTTTCCATTTTTAATTTCTTATATATATGTATCTGCATAATGTACTCCTTATTCCTTCGGAATTAGGAATATGCAGCCTTCGAAACATATGTCGAGAATAAAGGATATTTGTTAACTAGTCGTTCAACTCCATTCTTTCATATACTTATAATTTAAAATACATTTTAAATATATATATATATATATATATCTATATATATATATAGATATATACACACACACATATATATCTGTATATAGACACGCACACGTTATTTTTATATCTATCTCATACCATTTTATTTATACAATACACTAGAGAATAAAGAATAGGTAAAACGATTTCATTTTCCTTTTCATTATCGTGATTATAGGTTGGCATTTGTAACATTCATGCAAATTTTTCTATACGGGAAATGACAAAAAAAAGAAAAAACAGAATAAGATTGAAGAATGTATGGTTCATGGTTTTCTGCTTCAGGGTTCAAAAATTGAATAGACTTAATAATGCTCAACCTGGCGACATTTACTAACACTTGAAAAACAATGGAATTGCATATACGCAATGTAATGTCGAAGACTGGATATTAAACATCAAGTTTAATCTCACAAAAGATGCTAAATCTCATTACACAGTATGCTTTTTTTGTTTAGTTTTTATCTTCAACATCTCAACCTATAGAGATATTATTCTACATGCATAAATGCTTTATAAATGACAGGGGGAAAGATCCCACTTGGGTTCATGTAATACATTATAGGAAATAACTTTCAGTGTAATGAGAGACGAAAATTTTATAGCTAAAAATATATATACTTTGCTTCCATTTGCAAGCACGCCAAAATATATGTGTAGTTGATCCTTGACATGCACACAAGAGGATCCGCCTCTCTTCTGCATGAGGGTATATTAATCAAGATTATTCTTCTGCAAAAATCGGCTATATTATACCCATATACGAATGTAGACATAAATACATACATAGAAAGATAAATGTATACACATATAAATACATAGATACATTAATATATATTTACGTATGTATGTACTTTTTATATTTCTTGACTTGTTGCAGGCATTAGACTGCGGCCATGCTGGGGCACCATCTTGAGAAATGAATCGACTGCAGTTCTTTTGTTTTACGCTTGATACTTATTCTATCGGTCTGTTGTTGCCGAACCTTTACCTTACGGGGAGGTAAACACAACACTGGTTGCCAAGCTGTGAGCGGGTAACAAATAAAAAACACAAAGACACACACACAAGCACAAACACACACATACACACACATACACGTACATACACACGCATACAAACATACGCACGCCCACAAACACACACACACACACACATACGAGGGGGAGTTGAAAATACAGGATGATTACTTAATGATGAGTTTATTCAACATATTCTCCTCTCAGATTCTTACAATTTTTGCAGCAGTCCTTCAGGTTTAATAAGACCTGTATGCGATCTCGTATTGTTAGATCCCCATCCAGGCCTTTCTAGCTAACCCTTAAAGCGAGAAACATTTCAGCATCTCTCGTTATGTGTATATATATATATATACATACATGTATATATTAATTTTTAATTTTAAACTTTTAATTTTAATTTTAATTTTAATTTTATAATATATATATATATATATATATATACATATATATATACATACATATATATATATATATATATATATATATATATATATATATATATATATATATATATACACACACATATACATATATATATATGTATATATATATATACATTCATTTTTAATTTTAAACTTTTAATTTTATAATACACACACACATACATACACACATACACACACACATACACACACACACACACACACACACACATATATATATATATATATAATATATATATATATATATATATATAAGAAATTGAAAAAGGAAAATACGCACACTTATATAGTTTTAATATAATTTTTTGATATATCGATCGGTTTCGCTATCGCTATTCATGATATTATGTTTTACTTATTTGAATATGTATTTTTTCTTAAGAAGACATTTTGTCCATGTTTTGTGTGATGAAATTCACAAAAAGAATGAATGACTTCACAAGTAGATAAATAAAGGGAGGTAATTGGTTGTCGTTATTATTGTTATTGTTGTGGGTAAGGGAGAATATATATGTACAAACAAAGACAAATTTCGAAAACCTTGTTTAGTGAGTGGATATATGTCCAGTGATGTAATCGTGAATTGAAATATGTAAAAAGATAAAAGTTGGTTATGTGTGCATATTAAGACGTGTTCTGTATTTTTCAATGAAAAACGTTTCTTTATTTAAACATTCTAATGGAGAGATTGTGTCTTTGCCCTGGTAGAAGGGGAAGGCTGTGAAATTTGGTTTTATGTTTTTGCACATTTTTCTATATGTTCACTGAGAGGAATTTGCCTGTAATGCGGGAAACAGATTTGGTATTTATGTAGAATGGTTCTCTTTTCAAGGTCATAGCCGTTTGTCCAATATAATTGTGTCAACATAAATTAGGTTCTCAGAGGCGCAAGTGAAACTACTTTTAATTGTGAACCACTGTCCTTGTTTGAAAAGGGAGATCCGAGCTTTCAAGCAGGTTGGGGCAGGTTCCACGGTTTGGGCGTCCACATTTTTCACCGGTTGGTTTCGTGTTTGTTTTGTAAAGCTTCGCGTTTGTTAGTAGTCTCTTTAGCGATTTGGCTTGTTTGTTGCATTTGATGAGTTTGTGTATTTTCAAGATGGCGTTCATTTTTGGATCTCTAGTTGGTAAAGGAAGAGTTTGCACAATAGTGGTGATTGCCTCGCTGTTTCTGGTGTTGTGTGTGTAGATATAAATAGTAATGTTTTGAGTTGAGGTGTGGTGTTATGTTTTGTTGTTCTTAGTGATTTTGTGTCTAATTGTTAGACACGTTTAATTCCCACGTCGATAAATCAGGGTGGATATGTATGTGTTTGTATATATATATATATATATATATATATATGTATATATATATGTATGTATGTATGTATGTATAAATGTATATAAACACATACACACACAGACACAAACGGAGACTCATGCATATATGTATACGTGTATGTGTCTGTATTTGTTGCATGTATGGTGGGTTTGACTGTGTGTGCTGATGTGCTCATATATATAAAGTCAAATAACTAATACATAATTTCCATATTTGTCAAACACCTCCTCTTTTAGATTACTTTTCGTCATCTTCTTTCATGTTTATAATTACATAAAATATTTTCTTTTTTTTTTTATTTATAATAAGTGTATCCCTTCTGATTTTAACTCAGCAGAATTTTGCTAACGTGTTGAATACATATATTTATATACTTGTGTGAGAATTAACACATGAATTTTAATGCTTTAAAACTTGACAAGAGCCATATACCTCAATACTTGTACATACATACGAATACCGCCTTTATATATATATATAATATATATATATATATATATATATATAATATATATATATATATAATATATATATATATGTGTGTGTGTGTGCGCACGTGTGTGCGTACGTGCGTGTGAATTTGTGTACAAGTGTGTGCGTTGTGTACGTGTGTGTTTATCGGAAGGAGTTTCACGCATAATCTTTGTCTTGAATTTGGTAATAATAACTTGGCGTCAAAAGATAAGACATGACAAATCACTCGAATACATTGAATAGATGAAAATACCCTCTGGCATCAACAGGGATTTCTATATAGAATACTGTTGTGTGAGTGATCGGCATTCGAAATATGAATACAGGTTTAATGGTACAACAAAAGTAAACAATATTTACTTGAATACATGCTAACAGCAAATGTAAAATCTACGCTATAGATATGTTTATAACTGAGCTTCTCTTAACGATGTTCTTTGTAGCCCTGCTTACATGCATATGCATCCGCACATAATCATAATTACACATTAGCAAACAAACAGACTCTTATATACCATCATCTGCAAACACACACACATACACACACACACACACATTGCTACTAATGTAGTGACCAGTTTCAAATTATTCCATCTAAAATTTCTTCCTTACCCAATGCATTTCACATTCTCAAAACACACATGTCACGTATTCTTCAGAATAATTTTGACGTACGCTCTATAGAATAAATGATATTTGTACGTGTATTTAGAGATTTAATTCAAAGTAAAATCACATATCCTTCAGGTATATATTTAATCTATGCATTCCGTTAACATATATCTATTCAATTAGGTTTGTTGAATTTATTCAAATATTTGTATCCGCTTCTGTCGTTATCACCTAAGAGTTTTGACTAAGCCTCAGCGTTACAGAAATATTACAAAGAAATAAATACAAAATCAGTGAAAAAATTTGAGGAATCAAGTTAATATATCTGTGAGGATACTACGATGCATTTTCAGTCTCAAAATCTAACTCTCTAACGGCAGGCAATGCCACTGCCAGTCTTAAAAACATTTGTATGAATCGACCAATTCAAGTCTTTTTCTGGCGCTAGACCGAAGACCTTGTCGTAATCGTGCTTTTTTTCTAATCCCGCGTTGGTCAATGTTTTTCATTTATTTCAGGCTTTTATAAAATATACCTCATCATTATAGTGCTAGATTGACTAAAGCCTTAAAAGATCAGGCAAGATGTCTTTTATTTCTGGAATTTCTATGTTTCAAATTATTATCTTGCTGGTGATTAAATGTCTTTTCTTGTGTAAATTCTACTACAAGCAAACGTCTCCGAATTAATTGTGATATAGCAATCTCCAACTTCATGAAAATTAAATAATTCTAAAAGGCTTCTCTTTCGCTCTTCACTTATTGGTAAATGAAAGAAACAAATTAGAATTAAAGTTATATATTAAATGAAAATACAACAGTGCAAACAATTCAGCTTTAGGAGATTGTGCTACGTGTTATGCGCGAAAATGTCAGTCGCCCAGTAACAGTTTGTCAACTCTACTTGATCTAATGTATAATCCAATGCCTTCTATTTTCCATATTATCACAAACAGGCTGAATACGGGACATCATGAACAGTAGTGTCTTTTTTTCCTGGAAGACAAGGGCATATGTCGAAAAAATAAATTATTTACTGTGTCTAGTAAATCGTTGTCATATAACGACACAGTTTCGTTGTTTGAACTCCGATGTTGTTGATTTAATATGTCACATCAGATTATCCAGATGTATCAGGCTTTTGATAAGAGACCTTCAGGATGTGTGCCGTTAAATAACGCATTTCTATTTCAAGCTACTCTGCGTCAAACTCGATACTGCCCAACTCGAACGTATCCCTCTCCATTAAGCATATAAGAATGGATGTTACTTTTAGCTCGATCACGTAGTGGCTCCTCATTTACTCGACATTACGAATAGGCCTGTCCTATCAAGCCAGGCTAAACACCCTAAGAGAAATATATGATCTGGTCTATGTGCTATTTACTTCTTTATTCAATTAGAAAGAAAATTTGTTCAAAGTGACAAAATGGGTGTAAAATAGTAATAACGCTTAAATTAATGGGAACTGAATACTGCAGGAGAGAAAAGATGTCATTTTATTGAAGATATAATTAATAATGGGAAGTAGGCGATACTGTATATATACATATTTGATGAATATATCGTATTATTTTCTTAATAGTTGTCGGTAAACTATTAAAACACACGGATATCATATTTCCAATATCACAGTAGAAAGCAAGTCGTAAAAACATTGCAAATAATTAGTGTCATAATTGGTAGGAAAAAATAACGTGTTGTTTTTGGATAAAAGACAATTTTTGAAAGAAAACAAAAAATTCGTGTCGTTTATGAATAAGAAACTACAACAAAACGAAAGAAATATTATTGAACTAATATTTACCGAGATGTTTATTTCCTTCTTTTGATAGATCCTTCACAATTATCGTCACTTTGTTTGGCGTAATGCCGATATATGTATATATATATATATATATATATATATATATTATATATATATACGTACACACAGCCGTTCATACCCACACACCAGCATAAGCACAGGCATAAATTATCTTACATATACACACACAGGAACATACACGCACACACATACAACACACAAATAAACACACAGACATATTGCGTAATGAAAGTCGAAAAAATATCGCAGATACTCATGCAGGAAAAAATGTGTTCAGTAATTGTACTTGAAAACAATCCACAAAATTTAACCTGTCTTATGATTTAGCCACATGTGCTACCTCACTCTCTCTGTATATATATGTATACATACACACACACACACATATGTATGTATGTATGTACGTATGTATGTATGTATGCATGTATGCATGTATGTATGTATCTATATATCTATCTATCTAAATATATATATATATATATATATATATACATGTATACATAAATATATATATATGTATATATATATATATATATATATACATACATGTATACATGAATACATACTTACACGCACACACACATATATAAAAATTAAACAAATCAATCAGAGAAATGTTTATACGTTACCGATATATGTACATATATATATATATATATATATATATATATATATATATATATATATATATATTATATATATATATATATATATACATGTATACATAAATATATATATATATGTATATATATATATATGTATATATATATATATACACATATACATATAAACATACATATGTATATGTATATGTGTATGTATGCATATATGTATGTATCTATATATACATGTACATACAGATTACAGGTGTATCAATACCAAGCAAGATAGTGTTTGATACATCAGTGGCGTGACGTGTATCTTCCACAATGTGCGTTGTCAGTAGCACAATTGCTCAACTGAATTTGCAGTAGCCAAAAGAAGTGGAATTAAATAAACCGTGGCACACACTTATGGTCTAAGAATTTGCTTGTTTCAAAGAAACATTAGCTGAAAGAAAGAACTTAGCATGGCCAGTAGCACATATTGTATCAAAATTCTTTTCTACTCTAGGCACAAGGCTCGAAATTTTCGGAGAGGAGTCCAGTCAATTAGATCGACCCCAGTACACAACTGGTACTTAATTTATCGACCTCGAAAGGATGAAAGGCAAAGCCGATCTCGGCTGGAATTGAACTCATTTCGCCCGGTTTGCTAACGTTTCTGCCACCTATAAAGGCATACTGTATATTTATACGTGCTACGTGTGTGTGTATATGAGTGTGCGAACCTGTGTTTGTGTGTGTGAGCGCGCGCATGTATGAATACACTCACCCTTTATTCGTACACTTGGAATTCAAGTTTTAGCGTTCTGTTGTTATTTATTTTCCCCAAACATCTCTCTCTATTTTTCGTTTCTTGTATTTTTGTCATAACTGTATAATGCATTTTCTAATGCCCATTGTAATGGTATTTGCTTTTTATGGTATTATGGAGTCGTATGTCACAAATTTTATGAAATTAATATTTACCAGAAGCGACTTTGGAGTCATTCGCTTCCTATTCATTATTTGATACCGCATACGTATTTTAAAGACATTATCATTCTGCTGGCGTGTTTTCGATTCTCTTGCCCATCTCTGTATTCTTTCCTTCAACTAAACATTTCATATCTTGTTTTCAGTGAGCTGAATAAAGAGACATTATCAGTGCATCGTCTCCGCTCGCGCTATCTTTCTTTTGCACATACATTGTCTATTGGCATACGTTGTCTAGAGACGATTGTGAGGGTGTCGTGTGTATCAGTAGTATGCCATGCATCATTCCTTCTCACTTTCCAGCTCTCAAAACCTGGGTGCCTCTCGTGTCAAATACCGGGAGAAACAAGATATTATATGTATTTTTTCACGATTTCATGTACACCAAAAATCTACTAAAAGTAGATCATGGTACATGAGTATGACAATCGTAATAATATGTGTAGCACACAAGTTTTGTAACCAAGCATATTATACATAGATTCGAGAATATATATAATAAATGAAAAGAAACCATTTTTTAAAATATTTTTCTCAAAATATGATAACAAAATTACATATGAATGGAAGATGAACATATTGGGACATAAATGGTTCTACTAAAAGAACAAAAAATATTTAGCATCTGCAAATCAATGAAGTCATCACAATATATTTGATCACTTGCACATAACTTGACTCTACAATAAAGAAATATGACAAACAAATGGAGAGACAAATACTAAATAAAAACTCCAAACACAATAAGATACCATGAAATACATCAGGCTCAATATGCAAGGAAATGATAAGAGAGTAAAAAAAGGAAAGAGAAGAGAAGAAACAGAGAATATGAGAATATTACACAAGCTTTTAAATAAGAACCAGTCCAGCTTCACGTGATGCAACATTGATCATAGAAACAATGATACCACATACAAAGGTAGATAGATTAATACACACACGCACATACATGCGCACATGCGCACACACACACATAAACAAGTCCCTTGTAGTGAGCGACCGGCCGATATCGCTCTCCTCTCATATCATTAACATTTCTGAAAGGGTGGTGAGATCACGGACAAGCGACTTTCTTGAAAGCCACAGACTGCTTAACCCCAACAAACATGGGTTCTGTAATGGGAGGAACTGCCTAAAGTAGCTCTTGTATTACCTTGATGACATTTTGAGAGATTGAGTCAGAGCTCGAATACTTATGTCATTTACCTTGATTTCAGCAAGGCTTTTGACAGGGCGGAACATAAAATCCTCTTGAAAAAACTATCTAACGTTGGTATCTCCGGAAAGATACCCTGGACCAAGAGTTTCCTGACAGGCAGAACCCAACACGTTGTAGTCGAAGGAATAAAATCAAATCCACCCAACATTAGTAGGTGTGTTCCACAAGGCACTCTGTTGGGCACACTTCTTTTCATCATCTACATCAATGACATTACTGATATCATCAAGAACAGTAACATAAGAATCTTTGCAGATGGTTCCAAGAACCAGACGGTCATGAATGAAGTGGGTGACCGGGCTGTCATCTAATGGGCGGAAAAGAATAATATGCTGCTAAACGAGTTCAAATTTTAGTTAATCCACTTCGGAAAAGAAGATACTCTGGAAGTCCTATAATGCTTTCCTTCAGGTGAAACTCTCAAAGTTTCGTTTATGAACTATTGCACTTTTGAGACAGTTATCGGTGCAATTGTCTTTAGATATTTCTGTGTCTATATGATATTACTGCTAGCGTTGGCGAGTGATTCATCTTCCGCTACCGATATAGACAAGAGTGCTTTTTTGCACCCTGATCCAATATGAGAGTTTCCCTCATGCTAACGGCCGCATATTTTAAGTTCAATAAAAATTTAAGTGGGGGATAAATATTACCGTCTGGTATTAACAATGCTTCTGTCCCTATTAACTATGTGTGTATGTTACTTAATTATCTACATTACTTCATGAGTATAGCCTCAACCACTAGGATGTCTAGAGAACTCACATGTATTTTAGCTGATGAGTACGGGACACGTTTATATGCTGTAATTTTTTGCAACTTTTAATAAAGCCTGTCCTTGTATGAAACGATTGTACTAAAAACCTATCCATTCTTGTTGCTTCTTTCTCGCGTATATATATATATATATTATATATATATATATTATATATATATATATATATATATATATATATATATATATATACGACTAAAAAGCTATATTAGAATCACAGGAAAGACAGTAACTGACTATGATAAATTCAATAGTAACGCCCACAACAGATGCGCATGTGCTACTGGCATTTTTAACAAGTTCTCTACCGGAAATGCATCTATCTGCGGAAATGAATCCGAAAATTTACAACATTAAATGACATATATTGCTTCTGTGGCTTTGGTTGTTTCAGTGAGAGATCGTGAGGAATTGTAATGGAATATCATACAATTTAGAAAGTCTTTAAAAATTGAAGCAAAATATATTCAATATAAGATATGAAAAAATATACAAACATAAAAGAAAACGGAAATATAACTTTTAGTAGCGCATTTGAAAACGGGTGGTGTAAGGTGATCTTTTTATCAGAATTCATTATATATATATATATATATTTGTGTGTGTGTGTGCTTTATATATACATATAAATATATGAATATGCTTATATATACATATAAATATACCTGTATTTGTTTACATATACATACATATATATATATTATAATATATATATATATAATATATATATATGTGTGTGTGTGTGTGTGGTGTGTGTGTGTGTGTGTGTGTCTGTATATGCTTGTATATACATGCATATATATTTATATGCTTATATATACATATACATATATTTATTTATATGTTTATGTATATATATATATATATTTGTTTATACACACACACACACACACACACACACATATATATATATATGTATGTGTGTGTGTATGCATATCTTTATAAATAAATAAATAAATATATATATATAGAATACATTCATACATGTATACATACATATATCTACACATATGATAGGAGATATTGGAGAAAGAGAAAATTTAAAGATCTTCTATACGTTACGTGTTTCCATATGTATAATATTCTTCTGAAAATGTTAGCACTTCCATCAAGAGAAATAGGCTATTTAGATCAAAGCCATAATATATATACAAAGATATCGGAACATATTAGGCTGGATAACACATATGTAATAATAGATTCTCAAGTCTATTCCAAAAAAACATATCAAAATATCTCAACACTAGCAAAAAGTGGATTGGATTACGTTAGATCGAAGAAATACATAATGCCTATGCCATCATGGCCTTATGCGACTCGAGGTGAATTCAATTCAATGTAATTGATCTATGTGTTCAGAACTGGAAATTATTGAAGAGTAGATTCTGCGGCAGTTCATTATAGCGGTAAGTATCTGGAAATGCACGCCACCTTGTCCCTATTTAGAGTGTCCATGAATGAAGCACTCTGTTCATCGCCTACAATGAGCAGAAATTTTCCTATTGCCACGGAACAATAAGAAGGAGATGAAGAATGGTGAGGAGAAATAGAATGTTGCAGGCAGGAAGATGATTTAAAAAATGGAATAACACCAACAGCAGAAATATGGATATCCTAAACTGGGAGATGGATAGCCTTTCACAGAGATGTGTTAGATCGCGTTTGAATTTTGTCATGCCACTACAATATACAATTTATTGCGCACTAGATATTCTAAAACTGAATTCCCTAAAGAAAATCATTATTCACTCATTTGTATTCACGTATGCATACATACATAAACACAGGCGCGTAAGGACACACACACACACATATACACGCGTGCATGTATATGTATACATAGAGAAACACGCAATACCATAATGATCTAATGATCAATTTTGTAAGGTACATTACAAGACAGATTCTACGCTGCAGCACCAAATTCATGTTACACTCCGATATTTTAATAATTGAGTAATTTCAGAGAGAAGGTATATGAAATAATACAGTTATTTTGTATTGTCAATATAGTTTAGGTTACAAATATGCAATTCTCGTTAGTTACAATCCACTTTGAACATACTTCATTGCATCGTGATGGGAACTATACAGCACAATTTCAAAATACTATCTTATTTCCTTTTAAAAATACTATACTAGTGATTATTGCAGCTTAAACATATTATAATACACTGGTGTTAAATAAACCATTGAAACACTGCATCTGATCACACTTGTCTGAAGACGACTATAATGTAACCGAAAAAGAAAATACCATATATCTTAATAAGATTTCGTTCTCTGCCAAAGACACAATAATATCCTGTGTCTTCAATATTGAATCAGTGAAATGCATCGGCTTCAAGTTAAATTTGTTAGTTTCATGACAGGTCTTATTTCGTATTGTATTTTCACCTATAGACAAAGCGTGCTTCTCATATAAGAAAATTGTTCTTATCAGTCGAAGTAATAGATTTTACGATAGCCTTTTACGATATGCAATTCTCGCTTTAGATTTTAGTACTTACCAAACAAATCAACTTATTTTAATATACGCTTTTAGCACCATCAAACATTTCTATAATGGACATACGGCGGGACACTCGAAGTTATTTATTTAAATACACCCAAATATGTTCCTTCTGAACAACGTAATACTGCTTTGAATGAAGGACAAAATAAATTTACGAAGGAAAGTCATTTATTTTACAATTCTTCATGATGATTTTAACATTACATAGATGAATATTTGGAGTCAAATATCAATGAACACTATTCTCTTCTCAGTTATTCACATGAGCAAAATTACTACAATAATCACTCTTGAGATGGGAAATTTATTTCCTTCATAAGAATGAAAATGCGTTGAGGCTTGTTACCTTATTCTAAATTAATACGCAGTAACTATCTAAAAATTACTGCGATATAGAACTGTATAATGTTGTGCCTTCGATGACAAAAAATTATATTATACGTAATAATTGATGACAGTGCATCTGCAAAGTTACCCAATATGCTCCAAACGGCAAACAAATTCCCTTATCTGACAAGCTCGATTGCAAGCAAAACAAATAGAAGAGAATATTTTTAGTTGTAGAAAATTGCAAAATGACAATTGTCAGGTTCGTAAAAATCTCTGAAATTCGACCGTAAAATGTTGATATTCTTTTAGTATGTTATTCTGTACTTATTACCCGTGTGCTTACATATTTGTAACTTTTTGGTGATGACCTCTACTTAACGTGTATTCTTTCATTTATTTATAATAATCCGCCACGCAGCCTCGTGCACAGTAAGTTCTTACATTAATATATAAGCACTGTGACTCCCCACCGTTTTCTTTCTTTCTCTCTATCCCTATATAATCCTTTATATTTTCGTTTCTCCCCCTGATGTCTTGCTGTCCTCTGCCTGTTTTTCTGTCACTCGCTACTATTTTTCGTTCTTTTTTCCTTCTCCTCACTCACTTTGTTTCTTTCCCTCATCCTCTTTTTTGTCCCCTCTGCTTGTTGCTCACACATGACTACAAGCCATTCCTCTCGTGTCTCACCATTGTTTCTCTTCTGTTTATTCCATATCATTTAAAAACAATTCTCCCAAGCGTTACACACTGCAATTCATCTTGGCCTAATGTCCCTTAATATTTTTTTTCGTGGATTGCTTACTTTGTACATCCGCTCTGTTGTTGCTTGTTTGGTCGAATCCTATCTCACCACAATTTTTTATATATTCAAAATTGTAGATGATTTTGTCTTATGTTTTCCTATCTCGTCTTTGAACGCACGAAATAGGGAGTAGTAAAGCTGTCGATAACTGACAAGGAGTTATTTTCTTTTGATATGTTTTCCTGTACTTATCTCTCGTGTATCTACGTATTTTCCCCTCGTTGGTGATGTCCTGTATTTAATGTGTATTTTTTGTTTATATTGAACACCACGCAGAGTTGTCCACAATAAGTTCTTACACACACACACACATATGTGCGTATATGTTTGAAAGACTCCTATTGTTGAGAATAAAGGCCACAATCTATAGTATTTCTGGACATAAAATGTGATACAGTAAGATCCGATAATTATCGGGAGAGGTGGTTTTTAGGGAAGCATAACAAAATGACATGGAAGACGTTTCTGGACTAACTACATGAAATAATGATCTGGCAATAGAAACCTGACAGACTGCATACATTCAGCACAACGCAGCAGGAATTAGTGGTTGATGAAAATGACCGCTAATATAAGCTTGATATTAACGATGTATAGTAGCTGGTAGAAATCAAAAGCTCTAGCAAGGCTCTGCTTCAAATTTACAAATGAATATAATCCATGTAGTGACCGGGGTTTGCTACAGCTAAGTAATATATTTGAAATATTACTTGAATAGTTTTATTTAAATGCCGGATGTCTTGTATTGAAATACACACCCAATATTTGCTGCAAATATTACTCGCTCGGTGTTCCGTGCATTACCAGCAGGAATATATGATATTCCTTTATTTCCTGAAGCTATTTATTGATCGATTGTGAGGATGTAACGCGTCTATTGAGGAACAGAAAAAGGTATACTCATTGATTAGTGCATATTACACCAAACAGAAGTAAAATTATCAATATCAAAGCCTGAATAATTTATTCCGTGCCGTTTTGCCTCTTAACCGCCTCTGAATATTATAAAAGATAAAATGTATTTGTTTCTAACTCTGTTTTAAACAGAGTAGTATGAAGTTTAAGTCTTATAATTTATTTTGAACACTAAATCCTATATTTATTCTGAATACTTTTGATTATGAACATAGAAAGCGATAACCCAGCAGAGTACATGTAATGCAATGTATATTTATAATACAGTTTCTCTGTATTAGCTGCTGAGAAGGAATTATGAGTTATCGCTATTTTTCCGAATTTCCCTAGCGGAGTTTCAACCAAGTAGCATTTTCCAAATATCCTTTAGATGACCAATCAGAGCGAGCTTTGTTTGAAGTATGTTAATATATAATTTAATGAACTGAATATTATATCCTCCTGATCCTATGTCTATGTAAGATCCTAATATTATAACTATCTTTAAACATTCTGATTTCAATCGCGGCAAATATATTCGTTTCCATAATTCTTCCTGGATGTTTGCAACATCAAAGGAAGTTTCATCATGGATCTTTAGAAATTCTTAGATCCAATCGGTTTCCGGTCTCTATTGAAATAATTTCGATAATGTTTCTTTAATCTTACATAAATCTCCATCTATTAAGATTTTGCGATATATTTTATGGGTATTTTATGAAAGCAGTAGTAATACTTCAATTTCTAAAGTTGGTTAGAAGGTTGCTGAAGGCGATTTGTAGACTGATTACCCCATCGAATAGCACAGTATATACCCGGCTATAGCTAATCCCTGATTCATATTGTGGTTTTCGTTTAATAGCTAATACTGGTAATTTTAGCCTGTTAAACATCTTTCATTTCTCTGATACAGAAATACTTTCAAATTTACAGTCCAATATATTCGTCTCAGCAAATATGTTTCTGTTCCTTCCTTTATACAAATCGCAAGACTGCTGTAAAAAATATATCCTATATTAATCGATATAATTTTTTTCAGTTCGTTATATACCGTAAGTTCGAAGTATGTAAACTTTTAGCGCGATGTTATCTGCGAGCAATTTTTGTGTCCAGATATCGAATGCCATCATGCATTATCTATTCAATTATGAATTAAATTAAATTTTTAAAAGTATTCATAATTTTAATATTATTAACAGATGATTTGTCATACTATACACATTAATACTGCATAATATTTTTCATAGACTAGCATAAATTTGTGTTAAAACGTGAAGCACCTCGCGTTATGTGTAGCTATAAAATATAACCGATTCATTCAGATAACGTGTAAATCTTTTTCAACAACATAAACGCGATAAATATTTATACGTGCCGTACAACTATATAATATACGGAATCAGTTCAATGGATAATCCGGTTACGGTTTATATAGAAAAGGTTTTGTGGGTAATTCTAGTGGCCAACATGAGTGCTTCAGTTTGTTAAAGATTGTGTCTCCGAAATGTTGATGACGTAAGGTCATCTATGACCTTGACTTGAAAAGGTCGTCTGTTAAGCCTGGCTAGCATTTTCACCTTATTCACCTGTAGCTATAAAATGTGATCGAGCATTTGAAGTAATGAGTAACTGTTATTGTATCAGAAACAAATAGCATTCTATGTGGCCTTTTTGTCTTTAAAGAACCACAAATATCTTGAATTTCACAGCCGTCAGCACGTTACAGTTCTTTTAAGTTGAGTTTTACCAACTACAATTTATATTAGTGATGTATTTTATTAATTTTTATGCAACACACTAATCTCCCGAATGTTTTGATTGACTATATATAGAAATCTATATTTATCAGCGAATAGAAATTACAAAGTTCACAGCTGAACCGATTATTGCATGTTGTCTTGCAAAGATTTTAATCAGTACTTGGTGGAACACACGATGAATGAAATACGAATGTCTTGGAAATCTTTTTAGATAATTTCATCTCTATTATGGAAACGGGGAATCGGAATATTCTGATGTCATCCGTGCATTAAAGGACGGATATTAATTACTTGGTAGATAATAGTCAATTCCTTGCCGTTGAGAACCGGCAGAATGAGAAATGTATGATTGCATGCTTTTAATGCTAATGTTTATCTATGCTCCATTGTTATATTTTTCAATATTGTGTAGAGAAGCTGGAATCTCAGCAATTATTGGATCAAAAGAAAAGCCGATTGATATCAAGAATACTCTTTTTTCTACCTAAATTATTGCAACGATTATGATTCTGTAAAAAAAACGACGTTTCCCGATACAATAATGTTAATAGCATATAAACTTCGAAGGGATATATAATGAAGCTGTAATGGGATGAAATTTTAACATGCACCATTCAGGAATCTGACAGAGTTCCTACAATTAAGCAGAATTAAGGCAGACCTCTTATACAAAATCGACCAATAGCAAAGGAAATATCATACACAATACAAGACGCAGTTTCACTTTACAGCATATTGGTGTAGTCACATAAAAAGGTCATACGTGTTAAATCTTTTAGTTTAACATATTATAGACACTTCTTCCTGTAATAAAAAAGATTTTGGGATATCTCTCTATCTATTTACTTATGATTTTATATGTATGCATTTATGTGTGTTTGTGTGTATGTGCGCATGTGTGTGTCTCTGAGAATATATTGTTTCTCTCCGTGTTTCTTTTCTCTGTATCTTTCTGTTGAGGGGTGTACGCTCGAAACGTAAAAGACTTGTTTTATTTATATTCCTGAGCGCCATACTAATACAATTGGCTACGTCTTTGGTTTATTTTCATAAAGCTTCCCGTTATATATATATATATATATATATATATATATATATATATTATATATATATATATACATATATGAGCAAAACACCCCCCCCCACCGTCCAATGGACTGTGTTGAATCATATCTGCTGAATAAAAAGCAGTGTTTTCTTTTCATTAAAAAATAATTAAGTATGCCTTTATTTCAATAAGATGTTTGGTTTTGTTAAACAAAGTTAAGGAAAAACAAAAACTTCTTCAGAAACCAAATAGCCTTTCCTTCCTTCATGCAAAGTTTGAAGAAAATATCTCTGTTGCATCTTAATTTTGGGGTCTCTTAAATATACTGCATTTCGTGGCATTATTTCAACCCAGCCGGCTTTTTTTTGCGCAAGCTGCACGTGCATTTTGTCGCGTACGCGTAGTATCGATTGCAACAGCTGATGTACTTGCGCGTACAAATGCACGGACCCACGGCTTTATTGATCGCATTCTCACCCGGAATCCATTTTTGTAATTTCAAGATTCATACACTCCCTGATACCCTCGGTTTGTAGATATCAAATTTGAACGCAATTGGATGGAGGATGTCCGAGATCCTAGAAGACACAGAGAGAGAGAGGACGGATTTTATATAATAGATATATACACAACCTGTGTATATATATTTGTGTGTGTGTGTCTGTGCTTATCCCCCCACCATCACTTGACAACAGATGTTGCTGTCTTTACGTCCCCGTAATCTAGTCATTCAGCAAAAGAAATCGATAGAATAAGTGGTAGGCTTACAAATAAAAATTCCTGGGGGCGATTTATTCGAGTAAAGGTAGCGTTCCAGCATGGCTGCAATCATATGATTGAAACAAGGAATATAATAAAAAGAAAAGAATCGAAACAGAAAAGAATATATATATATATATATATATATATAATCATATATGTTTTTTTATGTATATATACGTGTGTTTGTGTTTCGCTGGGAAATCCCGTGAGACAGCAGAGCCATTGGTCAGTGTAGATTTAGCCGCCGGTGCTTTGAAGTATATGCATTCTACATCAGACAACTCGCGAGACGCTTACCGCAGTCAATGGTGGTCTGAACAACCCTTTCACTTTAGGTTTCATGTGCTAAATAATATTTGTTATAAAGGTTGCTTCTGTAACTAATAGTTTATAATTATGCCACATCACTGCCTGTTAGGCCGCTACTATGCTGTATCGGATTCGTTGATTATTGATCTGGCATTCGGAACCTGGCTAGCAGCGGCTGATGATCCGCAATTTACACCGAATTATGTACTGTAGTTGTACCATGTGTAGATGTGTTTGGTAGAGTTCCTGCCTAAAAATTGCAGTGGAATGAATCTTAAGATAAGAGATAAAATTCAATTTAGATCAATGACACATAATACTAATAGTACAAATTGAAAGTTGTCCGTTTCATTTATTTGGCATAGTAACGTCACTGTTATAATGTAAGTGGAACAATGTTATAAGAAATGTATGCTTGACTGATTCAAGCATGTGGCAGATAAACCCTGAAATATGCTGGATATAGTTTTAAGTTTGTAAACAAATCAACTAGATTAAAATTGCCTTCAATCATTTTTATATATAATCCAATAATATATTTCATTTGTGTGTCTTCTGTGGATACCTAATCATATTTTTGTAACATACTGTCATTTGTATAAGATATATATATATATAATATATATATATATATATATATATATAATATATATATATATACGCTACAGAACGAAAAATTAATTGCCATTCGTTTGGACACCGCCAAAAGCTTGTATATCACCTCTTACATTGTCACAAAGACGTATGTTGAAATGCAACCCTTCGGAGTATTTAATATATGTTCTTCAACGCTGAAAATATCACTTGTTTCTTAGGATTAATGTGTTTTACACGTGCTGTTTTAAGTATTTATCTTCTATTGTACTGTTCAATGTCAATAAAAATACCGCTGTTGTTTCTCAGGTAAATATTCCGCTCCATTATCGTGGGCAACATAGGATGTTCTTTTTAATACCACAAATGGTGAGATATGGCACCTTAATTTAATGCTTTCACTGAAAATTAATGGAACAACACAAATCGATTATCGATTATTGGTTAAGATTTCCATATCAATGGTATTAATCACTATCAGCATTAATTTTCGGATAAAGGAACCAAACCCGCTGATAACACTCGTGTTTCTCAATTTAATGTATATATATATATATATATATATGTGTGTGTGTGTGTGTGTGTGTGTGTGTGTGTGTGTGTGTTTGTGTGTGTGAGTACGTGCGTGTATGTATGGTATATATATATATATATATCTATTTGCACACAAATATATATGGGGATTTATTATGTTTATGTATACATACAGTCATATATGATACATATTCATAGAGTTATATATGCATTATACATATTTCTTATATATGCAAAGATTTTTAGTTCTGTGTACGTTTTTGTGTGTTTGCATGTAAACGTATGCACAATGTCCTACGTGTAATGGACCCAGTGTATCTTGACACGTCGCTATTTAAGAATAATGTCTAAAAACTTGTTCACGTTGATTTTATTGCTTTTCATCCACTAATGTTTCCCTCATAATATTTTCATTCATTGTTCCTAGCGAAATATGAAATTCAAAATATCATCCGTAGAGATTTTAATAAGATTTTGGCTTGTCAATCTACAAAAATTCAGAAATAAAAGAGATTGTGTTTTATGAATAAAATGTATTTGAATTGAATTTGAGAGGAACCAAAAATTACACGATTAGACATTCGTCCTGCTTCATTTTGATGTATAATTCTCTAGTCTCTACGCGAATAGTACTTTTTATGTTCTCGTATACATAGTGTGTATATTATCTAAGTAGAAAGAAGAGTCGCAATGTCACATTTATTACCTGAATTAAGGAAACATAATTTCGCATGAATTTAAATGTTAACATTTCATAGAAGAATTAATAAGCAATTACAACCTTTCACCTTGAAACACTGTTTGCATATTTCAGATTCATTTATTATATATTGGAAATGTAATGTGTTACCATTGATAGACAAATATAAACTACTCACATGTCCTTAGTGAATCTGATATCCTAGTGAATCTCATGTCCTAGTGAATCTCATATTGACAGAAGAGAAATCTCAAATCAGACTTGACCGAACAGAAAGCTTCAGACACGTTCATTTCGAGATTTTATATTTTTAACACTACATTGTGCACTGAATTGCATTCCTTCATTTTCAAAACTCTAGGTTAAACTGTGACGGAAATTCAGCTGCTATATCTTGCAAGGGAAACACTGACTTCAAGGATGCTAAACGACTATTATATGATAGCAAATGTTGAAGAATGCTTAAGATACCAGCTTTCTCAGAGCTAAATGACATGGGATAACTATAGCTCAATATAATAGCAAAACTAGTCAGTATTTGTTAGAGGAAGTTGTGAGGGAAATTGAAAAAAAATGAGAACAGTGAGCTATAACCGTGATTAAAAGTCCTAGACTTAAATTTCGTTAAAAGAGTAATAACTCTTACTGCAGTAATCGATTATGATTATTTAGGTAATCCTATGGTTTCATTTTCGCTTTTGATAATATCTTTATATTTTATCGTCAACAAATGGAATACTAGCAATATTTTCCACACGATATTATCTACTATACCACTCCTTGGACAAATGTGCTCATTTCTTGACACATATAAATTGAAAAGCATGTTATGATAATAATTATTCCAAATTCTTGCCTGAATGGCAGCTTGGGGTTGGCGGGGGTGAATCGATTACATCGACCACAGTGTTCAACTGGTACTTATATTATTGACTCCGTACGGATGAAAGGCGAAGTCGACATCGCAGAATTTGAATTTAGAATGTAGCGATGGGCATTTCGTCCATCATGCTGACGATTCCGCCAGAGTATCGCCTTTATGCTATGATAACAATATTATTAAAATATTATGATTTAATCAACTTGTATAATACTCTTTCTGTAGTTGCCTAATATATTGTTTCAACTAGCATGACATCATAATTAAAACTAAAATTGTCGTCTAGTAACTTTAATAAAAGTATCCACTTTAGTGCATGCAATGAGGATCATTTAATTTTTTTTCTCTGAGCGAAAGATTTATACATGCGTACATAATTGTATACATATTTACACATACTTGTACATGCGTATGGGTGCATATATACATACTTACATATATATGTATATATAATAATAATAATAATAATAATAATAATAATAATAATAATAATAATAATAATAATAATAATAATAATAATGATAAATGTGAACAGCTGTTTGCAACGTTTCACCAAAAAGGAGAATTACAAATGTCACTAAATGCGACTAGTGTATCAGAAAACACTTACATTGCTAAAAATAAGAGCTAAAACGTTGTAATGCACATGAAGGAAAACTATACACACATGCACACACGTACATACACGCACACACACACACAAACATATATATATATGCGTGTTCATATCTGTGTTTGTGTGTATCATTGGGACCACAGTTCATAATCGTAATAATTGTTTTCCGATATCTTAATACAGTAATAAAAGAATTTGTAGATACTTCGATTCGAGAATTCCTTTGCATAACATGTTCATTGCAACATCTCAGGAACAATATCATTCATTTTGGGATATTTCTCTGAATTAATTAGTTTTACAATATTTCACTCTAAAAAAAAAATTAAATAATTGTACAAGTCTCATGATAAAGTTTCCTACCAAGACAAACGAAATAAAAATAATTACTTTAAAAAATGATCTTGTAAATTTCAACCATTGGAAATGCAGTTATTGTATTCCCTACTTTATCGGAATTTAAACAAATACTGATTAAAATTATTTCTTAAAACTTTGATTTCTAAACCTGCTTCCATTCTATACCTGCAACAACTGTTTAATTTACATGCAGTTCAATATGTACACTAAAATAGTTGTGCAGCAATCTCAAATATGATTAGTAAAGAAACAGATAAAGTATCGATTGAACATTAGCATAGCCAGAAGCAACACTCTCTTTGGAATTTAAAATAGAGAAAAAAATGACTTGGAATTTTTGAAGGATTAATGTTTTATTAAAGAAATTACAATAGCAAAATCACTTTTTACATTTTTGTAATTCAAGTTCATTAAGCATTGTAATTGAAAACAACAAATATTTTTCACAAAAAGAAAAAAATAGAACACAAAAAAAAAACAAACAAACGAAATAACGTAGATTGATTTCTCCAAGTGAGCTTAAATATATTAGCAAGCAATGTTATTCTGGAAAACTAAATCAGCTATGAGTATAATTAAAAAAATAATAAGAACGTTAACTAAATAACGTAAAGTTAAACTGATTTTTCAACAAATTATAAGATTTAATTGTAAATTAGACAAATTGATATTTTATCTACTTTAGATTCCTTTATTTGTATTTTGATTCTCTAAAATGTAAACAGTCATGGAACGATCATGTCTCAAGATTGGATACGATTGTTTCTTATTTTTTAATTTTTTTTTGCAATAAAGCAGCAACCGAAGTAATCATTGACGTTTAGTTACTTTGCTTTGATAAATGAATATATTTATTTAAATTATTTATTTAGGAGCGATTAAGTGCAAAATAATTCTGAATTTCTGTTACATAATATGTGAATTAATGGCCATTGTTTTTTCCCTTTTATGTGTCAAAATCTCCCAAGACAACAAGCGCTAAGGAAATATAAATTGTTATCACATCATTATGAAAGCAATTATATTATAGCATTTGAATGGAAGTATTATAAAATGTAGTAATATGTGGTAATATAGCTACTGTCTGAGACAGAAATTCACTATATATCATATTAATGATCTTTCAGAATAACTTTTCGTCAATAGCAACGGGAAATAATTATTAAACTCTATAATAATAAAACTTGGATTTATATTTTAATTTGCTCGATATCAAAAGGAGAATAAGTATTCTTTCGCGGCAATTGAAATATTGAGTTATTTCCTTAATTTTGGTCTAAATATCGTTAAAAAATTATGCAATCAAAACATAGCTAGCGCTTGAAAGTTAAGAGTCCAGTGACCTATTTATCTTTCAGTAATATAGATTAGAAAAGAAATATTAAAATTTAATGACGTAACAGCAGTAACCTGCATTGAAATCGTAAAGTAATCTGTCATTCTCATTACTGTTACTGGTTAAATGTGATTGTCATCCCATAACCACAGAAATAATCAAATCAAAGTGCAGTATATTTTCAAACCAGACTGATGTATATCATAACGTTATATCACTAGCGAAAATACCGAAATGAGATAACGATTTCAAGTGATGATTATCAAAAATATTGTGGAATATTAGTTAGGTAAAATCAATAATCACAGCGACAAAGCTATATCCAATGCAACTTTAAATATTTTTGCAATATGGATGAGACAATTTTTAAGATACGTTCAATTTCGTGAGAAAACAGAAAGAGAGATGCGTTAATGAATTTTAGTAACTTACATACATATAATTGCGAGGTTAAAAAATATGAATGGGAGTGTGCTATCACTCTCTCTCTCTCTCTCTCTCTCTCTCTCTCTATATATATATATATATATATATATATATATATATATATATATATATATATATGTATATATATATATACTTTATTTTAAGCAGCAGAAAATTCAACACTGGTATTTGAGTACTCTGGTATTGAGTACTCTTTTTCCACCTTGTTTCACATTTATGTGTTTACTCCGGTATATATATATATAATATATATATATATATGAAATACTAACAAAGAGAAAACACAAAAAAGCGGGGACGTGGAACAGGTATAGTATTATTGGACGTTCAGGAAAGGAAAAAAGAAGGAGCATTTAACGTTCTGAGTGGACGGCTTCGTCAGAAACATAGAAAACGGTAAAGTCCAAGGAAGGGAAGACGGAGAAAGACATTCGAGTACTATTTTCCCACCATGCTTTGTAATTAAGTGCTCACCTGTATATATATATATATATATAATATATATATATATATATATATATATATATATATATATATGTGTGTGTGTATATTGGCAGGGCTGGCCTGCTAGGTAGCCGGCCAGAATGCTAGACTACTGGTTTTAAATTGATATTAAAATTAATATTAATTTATCTCCCTCAATTTTTATATATATATATATATATATATATATATATATATATATATATAATAATATATATATATATTATATATATATATAATATATATATATATATACTTACAGGTTAGCACTTACATGCAAAGCAAGGTGGGAAAATAGTACTCGAATACTAAACGTACGGTAAAAAACTTATCTTGAAGCTGAAAAATGATCTCAAAGCTGTTACTCAGAAACGTGTTGATTATATATACATCAATAATACAAAGGTGGATATTAATTAAGAAGAAAAACAATTAAGTTGAACAAAAAATTAAATGAAATATTTTGTAAATATTTCTCTGCAGTAGATCTCAAGCAGTAGTGCGTATGGGTGCAGAGAGTCAAATATTTCTCTGCAGCCATAAACAATCTTTTTCTGAGAACTTTTACTATATTTTCCAAAGAAAAGAGGGACAGAAGAAAAAGGAACATATCCTACCTATTTGAAGACTGTGGAAGTGTTTACAAAACATTTCATTTAATTTTCACTTCAATCTAATTGTTTGTCTTCTTAATGATTAGCTACCTTTGTTTTACTTTTCGTTGAAAAAGACGAAAAGACTGAAACCGGTACAAACCATTACAAAATGTACTCCATGATGAAATTATTTTAGCATTTTTTATCTTGTCTTATATTCCTTACAGACACACAGGCACAGGCACACGCACAAACACATGTATGCCAGTAAAACAAGATTTTTCGTGGACTGACGGGGAAATGAAGAAAACTATGTCTTAGTATGATGAAGACAGAAAAGAAGGACATAGATTAGATGATTCACTTTCGCGAATTTGTACGTATTGAACTTAGAAAAGTGCCAACGCTAAAACATGACGTCTTTTGATCAGCTCTAAATCACGATTATGGACCGATTGCTAAACTATATATTTGATCCGGTTTCGAAAATTACGGTAGAGGACATATTATGATATTTCGTAAATTACAGGTTATTTAAATGTCCAGACATTCAGTTGAATGAAAAGTTAGAGTTAGATGTATATATGCAAGTATGTATATATATATATAAATATATATGGGTGTGCTTGTGTGTCTGCATATGTATGTGTGTATGCATATATATATATGTGTGTGTGTGCTACTTTCTCGCATTTATGATTTACTAACGATATATGTGTTTCTTTTTCGGATTTATAATTTACTGACAATATATATACATATATATACATACCGTGTATGTGTGTGTACGTGGGAATATGTGCATGCATATATGTTCTGATATGTGTATTCATGTAGAATCGTATGCAGAAATAAATTCATACATACAAAAAAGAAGCTATAACATTTTTAATGGTTGATACTTTTTTGAAGTAGTCATTAATGAAAATCGTACGATGATTTTTACTTTTTGCATTTTATTACATAGAAAACGTTCAGTATTAGTATGTTTGCTTGTTTATTAGGTCAATGTCGTCACTATTTTGATGATTTAATCTGCGATTTATTGGAAGTGTGTTTAGAAGGTCAAATTATTGAGAATATATAGTGAGCTATAACTTTCAGCTATTTTTATAATTAAATCTTTTATTTATTAAAAAATCTCACTTAAATTGAAAAAGTCATTTTTCTGTTTTCCATGCTTCGTTGAATCAGATATTTACTCAGGAACAGTAATTTAAGGATATTAACAAGTATATTAGTATATCATTAAATGTAGAATGCCAAATTATACTTCGATATTCGCAATCAATCGGGGACACACGAATACACACAAACACACACATACAAATCTAAAATCAATTTGCTTTACCAAATTCAACGGGGGCGAAAATATAAATTTTGTTATAATTTATTCTATGAGGTCATGTTTGAAAAAGAATCGATTTAATGTAGGTTCTCAAATGAAACTTGCTACGAGTGGAGATTATTAGAAAATGTTTACATTTTGCTTATAATTCGAAGCTAGTACATTCTTTCATTAACATGTACAGTTGCATAAATTATGCATGAGATAGAGTTGCCAGAACTGACATAATTTATACTAACCGGCTGTGTTTGTTTAGCCAAACTATGAAGATATATTTATATAGGGAGACATTTATCCCGTTGTTAGATATCCTTTTCTTCGTAATATCATTTTACTTCTAGTTCGTATGAATATTCAACATGCAATATTATGCACAATACGAGAAAATATAGTAATTTCCACACTGTAAGTTTGATTAAAGGCAAATTTAAGACAGATTTATTCCGTGATGTCTCCTCATTTTCAAAGAATTACATTTCATGATTTTTAGAATCTGACGTCTGTTGAAGGTGAGAGCTTTAAATAAGGTACTTCAAAGAATTAGATTAGAGCACTTCAATGATAAGTTTCGAGCACTTCAATGATAAGTTTCTTTGAGTTTTCTTAGGCTCCTTTACAAATCTATTCACGTAATGATTAAAAGGTAGAGGAACAACGTGAGGTTGGCGGCGGGCATAGGTAGTACTGTGACTGCGTACTCATTCCTAAAAAAAATATAGGACTATACGAATGATGCTGTACTTGGTGCTGCATACATAGACAGACAGACATATAGACATACAGACACACAGACAGACGCACAGACAGACAGATAGATAGATAGATAGATAGATAGATAGATAGATAGATACATACATACATACATACATACATACATATTCTCGGTGTAAGAAGTTCAAAGAAGTTATGTCCGGGAACTTACAATAGAGAACTCAAACATAAATCTGAGGTTGAATAAACACTTAACGCATAATCGTTAGTTCGACAGCACTCACAACAAAAGGTCAATGGAGCATACACAATATAAAGAGTGAAACATTGAAAAATTAAAACCTGATACATATTAAAATACATAATCGCAAAATATTTACTCATATAAACACTTATACACATTCAAAATTGTTTCTAGTGCAGAATTTACTTCCAATTAAAGATTTTTATTTTTTTGTGAAATAGAATAGAAATCTTTATTTTAGCGTGGCTGCATAAACGTTTAGTTTAGATAAGATATGTTTTCTTTCGTTTCCATATTCTAGGTTATACGGCGGAAGCTCGCTGTGGTGTTTTGGAATCTATGATATCAATAAGAATGAAATCAATGGAGATGCTTAAGTTTGTGAATCAACGTATTTGGTGTAATTGCCGCATCAGTTCATGGCATAGAAAACCATAGGATGAAGTGCTTCATAGGAAGGCTGGCGTTAAGGGTATCAAAACATTGCGCTAAGGTACCTTTTCTCCTCCCGATGATCATCATATGAATGACAAAATTTGACAAACGGTCCCTCTCTCTGTCTCTTTATCCCTCCCTTCCTACGTACAACCTTTCTCTTATATATGCATGTAAAAGATCGTTCTCTGGGCTTCGTAAATTACATCTGAAACGCACTGTAGACTGTGTAGCAAACTTATGTTAAAGATATAAGACCCCATAGGTAAATATTTATTTCATTTGTTTCAGTTAACTTATAATTATATTATAATTGTGGCTCTATTAACAATATTCTCCGTGCCCACTATAGTCTCTTTATATACTTAAATCAGAGGGCAGATGAATATGTTATAAGGAAGTTATCCCAAAAATCTAATAAGATCTCTATCTCATCAATTTCGAAATGAATCCTCTACTAAGAGGTACATCGTAACATTAAGATACGTAAATAAGATTCAGCTGTTATCACGCTGCGGGGCATATATATCTCATTTGTATATGGTAGTAGTGTGAAATCACGTGACCTCGCAGTTCCGATTTTCGTCTGTCAGCGATATTATTACGTGTCTTTTTATGCACCAACAGATCCTCTCAAGGCAAGTAACTCTGTGTTCTGGCACAATTTCCAAGTTGGAGATCAATATTTCACACAGTATATGTTCATAAGAATGCTGTATATTTAAATGACACTGTGTTTAAACCAGATACTTTATGTAAGAGTTTTATACCACAAGCCAGTGAAACACACATCAATTACGCAGTTTTGGCGGTCTTTTACCATGCAAAACGGAATACATTTTACTCAGGGGTTTGTCATTATTTATACCAACATATGCTAATCAGGGACGAGTGTGCTGTTATGGTTCTGTTTATAGATATAATGTGCTATGTCCTTGGGAGACGAACAATGAATTGGTCAGGTGAAAATAAAATTTGCAATGTAGGGACCAACAAGAATGTCAATCTATCAGGAAAAGTAGCAGCTGCTATGTCTGTGCATACACACACACACACACACACACACACACATATATATATATAAATATATATATATATCTTCCATGTATTCATAGATATTAGGAAATTCTTCGTAATCTTTATTATGCTTTACAATCCGATGGAATTATATGGAGAAACGTTATGTTACGGGAGTGATTTCATCGGTTTGAGACTAACTGATGATATCGTTTCACATATTTATCAGCGTTTGAATTATATTTTCTATAAATATAGAGAAATGGACCTACTTCTATTATGTTCTAAATGGAATATTTATGGAGTATGCATGAATGTATATTGAATAAACCAAATGATCAATTCGTATCACTCATCGTCGACATCTACAGTCTAAATGACAAGAACTCAAAGTGGTCTCTATTCAGCCGTTAAAATTTTGGCCCGGTTTCGACATATACGTAGAGCATCATAGATTAGGTATAAATACTAGCGTTGTACAAATAGCTCCATGAATGCTTAGTCGGTGAATATAAATTTGAGCGGCGGCCAACAGCAAACTATCGTATTTTATCTCGTGGTTGTACTTAGCTAATTATAACTGCATTAATAATACATTCTATTATAGTCGCAACGCATAATATACTGGGGTAGGAACCGACACCATTGTTGCACTCAGGGCAAAGACGAACTTTGCGGACATTGAACTTAGAATGTAAAGACGGACGATATGCTTTTAAGCTCACCGTCTAAACTATATTAATAATAAATGTATTTTTTCTTAATGCAGTTTTGAATAATTTCCATATATACATATGCGTGTGCGTGTATGTGTATGTGTAAATATGTATCTGCATGCGTTTGAATGTGTGTGTGTATGATGTGCTCTATATGCTTCTGTGCGTTTGTTTGCGAGTAAATTTACCCGAAATCATATCCATCAAATGAAATGTTATTTGTTTTCCACGGAACTAATTATGTATACGTTGTAAACATTTACGGATAAAGCAAATATTTGTAAATTCAACAAATTCGTCGATTAGCATGCTCTCATAATAATCCTTGAAGCAATTATACCTATCTATCTAACTATCAGTCAGTCCACCCATCCATCCATCCACCCATCCTTCCATCCATCGATCCATATATATATATATATATATATATATATATACAGGCAGATAGACGTGCATACGTACATACATTAATACTTATCCATAAGTAAAAACATAATTAATTGAAAATTAGTTATAATATGAATTATTTCTAACTAAAACACAGATTTTATCGTTCACGTACCAAATTTTACCGTGCATTGAAATGTTCTTGGGGAACAAATAACCACTTTAATCTATTCTGAATTTTGTAATTGCTATCTTTCGTAGTAGAACAAATTGGTAGATTTTCTTTGTTGGTCATAAGACAATGCATTTTGGTTGTATCGCATCACTTCAATATGAACTTAGTGCGAGCCTTTGCAACTGTTGTAACTGCAGACACATAAATTATAATGTGATCCTCTGGAAACGTAGTCTGTCTACTTTGAATTGTGTCGACTGATTAATATTTTGCTACACCTGTCCATTTCTCAGTCATTGTTGCTCAACAGACAGCTACATGCAAACCCATATACGTGCTTGTGTTAGTGGTTCGAAGGGTCTTCACGTTTGTGAGTCTGTAGTAGTAAAAGCTCATATGCGTCATGGGATTTGTTCTCTCTCTATGCGAAAATACTACTTTTGTTGAAACAACAATGAATTGCGTGAAATATTTAAAATGAATAATGTTGCGGATATTTCCTTTGTTTCACAGATGAATTAAATTGCTCTTAGAATTCGTTATGTGTTGGTTATATCGTGATTTTCATAGTTACGTAACTAAGTGCAACAATGAGTGCAGTTCGAACGTAATTCTTTCGATACAATGAAGGAATATACACAACAGCTGCCGATTACGCATCGACAAACCATAGATATTGTAGGTTTTGTTTGAGAGTTGATATAGCATTCACAACAAATGGACAATTCCATTCCAGCGCATCATGTATTTGTTATTTTATACAGGGACGTAGAAACAGTATCGATTTTCTCCTTTCGCCTGCACGTGATGGAAATTATACCGGAAGATTCCAACAAATGTTTCTTATGTTAAAATCTTTTGCCATTAATATTTACTCTAATTCGTGAACATAATTTTATATAGAGAAATATGGATAGATAGATATTGATATTTATATACACCACAGTCATACTCACAAACACAGACACACAGACACGTATAAACACATACTTATATACATACATACTAACATACATACATACTCACATATAAATATATACATTACACGCACACGCACACATATATTGACAGATTACATCATCTGTAATATAAGTCGTTTTGAATGTATATAGATAATTGCATGATTTTAATTATATGACAGAAATATATTCGGTGCATAATCCTGCTTCTAGTCCCACGCGAAGCCTGAAACGCGTATGATATCCTGTATTATGGCCGCGTGCGTTACTCTTACTATTCGAATTATATTGATTTATCATTCTAGATTAACGACCATTTTAACAGATAATGTCTAATCTTCGAAAATGATATTTTGAAGTGTCTCATGAAAATTTAGCCATATAAGATATATATTTGTGTTCTGAGAAAAAAATCATGTCTAAGTCAGCACTGAACATGAATCGGCAAACAAATTATTAAATAGGCAGTTAATGATCACTATAAAACCTGTCGAAATACATTGCAACAACGTACGGTCAGCAAAATGTGGATAGTGAAGAAGAAATTCGGTGTTCAATGAATCCCAAGTTCCAAGATGTTGTTCATTATTACACTCCGTACAAGTCTCTAATGACCTTCTCCGCTCCAAGTACACAACCCATCGGTACATATGCACACACATGTACATACGTAAACACACACGCAGATGCATCGACATCAATATATACATACATATATATATACATATATGCATATACATACATGTATATATATATACACATATACACATTTATATGTATATATATATATATATATATATATATATACATATATATATACAGATATACATAAAGACCCCCTTCGGTCATGAGTGACCATGGGTTTGCACCTAGAAAGTTACCCTCCCAGGCACAAGTCTGGACAAGGTGTTTATGGAAGGCCAGCAGTCGCCCATGCATACCGGCCTCCCTCTCCACGCCACCAGTGTTGTCCAGGGAAAGACAAAGGTCGATACAGCTTAGCACCAGTGACGTCGCAACTCATTTCTACAGCTGAGTGAACTGGAGCAACGTGAAATAAAGTGTCTTGCTCAAGAACACAACATGCAGCCCGGTCCGGGATTCGAGCTCATAACCTCACGATCGTAAGCTCGATGCTCTAACCACTGAGCCATGCGCCTCCACAGATATACATATATACATACATATATATATATATATATATAATATATATATATATATATATATATATATATAATATATATATATATATATATATATATATAATATATATATATATATATATATATATATATATATATACACATGTATATGCATCGCTGTGTTTGTGTACATACCGATATTATAAGGGGAGATGTGCACACTGAGAAGATAAATGAGAGGGCAAGTGCAACAAACGTAGACCAGATATTAGAAATTATTTTGCGCGAACAAAATCAATATCGGATGCAACTGAAACAGTAAGCGTTATAGGAAATTCAATACCAACAGCAGCATCAGCAGCATCTATATGTATAGCAGCAGCTGCAACACTAGTAGCTTTAGTGAGAACAAGAATATGTTGGATACATAAATAACAGCACCAATTTTATTACACCAGTAATATAGACGGCCAATCTAACGGAAATCTGGAAAAGCAGATACGTTTCTGTGATTATAGATTTAGACTCTCTTAGCATGCCTGAAACTGCGATATTGTGCATGTCAAGAGATTATTATAGTAGCCATGTTTTACTTAACTATGAGACTATGTTCAGTTTTAATAACAGAAAATACAGGGAAAATGAGTTTTATTCTCCTGCGGTAGGGTTAGAGTAGATTAATACACCAAGAGTATCATCGAAATAATTTGCTGAAAACAATAAATTACTAGCCACGAAATAGAAATAACACCCGTATATAATCTGTGAATATTGAATAAACCTGTAGCACTTTTCTTACAGCAAGGAGTACAAGGCATTCTGAACACCGTAACAAGAACTACTTATCTGTACAGATCCGAGAGAGTATTGCGATACCTGCTGTATTTGTTTTCGAAACACATGTAAGTTTTATATATGGTGCATTATCTCTTTAAAGGGGGACTATATCTGAGAAATATACTCTTAGCTGTCAGCTATATAGACATCAATGTTATCCACAATAAATTATTGCGTTTGTAGTGGAAGCATGCTGTCTTTGCATACGTAGTACTAAAATAGTCGCAAAACAGCAATATTATATATCTGTGTTGGTAGTGGCAGAGTAAACGCCTTCAAATTCGAAGTTTCCTGCTTAAAGAAACAAAATGGAAGATTACTACAGATACGTGAAATTTAGAACAAAATCTCAGAGTTTGCAAGCCTTAATTATTTTAAGGCCGTCTTGGGGCAAGACAAAAGAGGAGCACTCCTCCTCCTCCTCCATTACTACTACTAATACTACTACTACTACTACTACTACTACTACTACTACTACTACTACTAATACTACTACTACTACTACTGCTGCTGCTGCTGCTGCCGCCGCCGGCATCTATAACGCCTCCCCCATACCCCCACCACTACCACGACCAGCACCACGAACACCCCATACCCCCACTACTACTACTACTACTACTACTACTACTACTACTACTACCACCACCACCACCACCACTACTACTACTACTACTACTACTACTACTACTATTTCTGTATACATAGATTAAGTACCATTGGTCTGGATAGTTTTTATTCATAAAACATGACATGTGATACAATATTAATATCATCATTAGAATATGTCTAGAATTCAGATCTTACACATTGCTGTATCATGCACTCAAGAGTAAGATTAGTAGACTTAGAACCATTAAATTAATGAAATGCTTTTGCAGAGAGAGTTTTGAGAATGTGAGAACTTTGTTGTGATCTCATACATAAATGAGTTAATCAAATATATAGATGCATGCATGAGGTTATGTATACATGCATGTCACACACACACATATGTATGTATATGGGCGCTTCTATATATATGTAGACACACACACATACCTTCCAATGAGTGAACTGGTTTTGAAACTTTCAAGTATTTATATATTTGATATCCTGGCTGCCATCCTTTATTTCCAGAAAATGTAATAAATAAAAACATATGTTAGCACACATTTGTTCACTTACATTATGCCGCACTCCCTAGAACTTACAAACACATGAGCGGTCACATACACACGCAAAAACACACATATGCACACACGTGCACACTTAAAGAGAGATGCACAAACAAAACGTACGTGAATGCATTCATATACTTGCATACACACACATACATATATGTATACATACTGGCATACATACATACTTACATACACACACACACATAAGCGCATATATACATTCACGTTAAATCACTGGCGTGCTTACGTGTAGATACAGTCATATATTTAGCCATATAGACTAAGTGTCTGTCTCTGTGGGGAAACTGTTAGTATCGGTTGTTTAAGCAAGCAGCAGATTGAGTTAATGGCTTCTATGTTTATAGTTTATAGAAGGCAATAATTAGAGAGTTTTGGTTAATTTCGTTGGACGAGAGACAGATATATGATGGCAATTATTTCCATTGGGCAAAAGCATTAAAGAAAGATCAATAAATAAATACATTTACAAAATAGTCAACATCATATATTATCAGGCTTCAAACCAATGTCCTCATTATAACTTTCATCAATAGAACCCGCATACGTGTTCATCCGTGTTCCTTGACATAGTCTCCGAAGCCATCTCTTTGCTATTCGCATGACAAAAAGGCACTAACATCATCACCAATGTGGTGAGAATAGGATCAAATAATGCCTCTGATCATATCCTAAAATTTGTATCACATAGTCTATACAGTTCTTGATAAAGAATCTGAAACAACTAAATTATCAAGATTGGAGTATCATTTATCATAGGTCATTTCGTTCAGCAAATATGGCCCCACTATCTCATCTAATAACACCGTATTAAGCACCATTAATACCGCCACATCATCACTCATACCTTTTTAACCCCGACGGAATCAGCAGCAGCTGACATGACACTTGCAGTATCAAAACGTGTACCAATAACACAATCACCAATAACAGGGTCATTAGCATTTTGAACAAAATAACATGAATAACCACAAAAGGATAAACATTATTATTTGGATGGGAAAAGTGATGATTTTGTTAACGAGTACGTTCGTAAGTATATTTCCGGTACGCTATTGGATGCGTGTTATTAATTGAATTAGGAATTTCTCTCTATTTACCAATCCTCTAATTTAGCACTTCACTCTTGACCCAATCACATAAACAGCTGCCACGCAGAACTGGGTACAAACGCAAACATTCTGTCCAAGCAATAACTGACTTTTTTACATTCAGCGACTTATCATTTATGTTCATTTCCGTACCTCTTTCACGTTGATGCGAGTTCACTGATTTAGTGGCATGTTGATGACAACGAAATGCATAGACTGGTGTTGAGACATATACATGTGAGCCGTCTAAAAATGTTCAAAGAATATGTAATGAATAATTCAGAGGAAATTGATTGAAAGATTTCAAATCAAGGTCTTATAATTAAATTGCTTTGTGACTATGTTCTGTTGGCATATTCAACACTATGACGGAGAAATGATGAGTACACGTTGAGGGGATAGCTGTGATCACGAGGCATTTCAGGTACTAGTTACAAGTATGTTATAAATACAATAGCGGTGTTGTGCTAGCATAGTGAAATGAATAAGCAAACGTTTATTCAAAAGTATGATTAATATTGAGCACGGATTGTTATGAGAAATTTTGTAAGTATAAATATCGTCAAATATTCTACGGGAAAATAATAATTTACAGAGATATCAACATATCTGCTACTGTCATTGATAATGAGCACATTTAAATTCAGTGGTTCCCATTTGTGTACATGACACCAAGTGAGTGACTGAACGTTAATGTACTTCGTATAATTAAGGTGGTTTGTTGGTAAAATCGTTACTACGCCGGGCAAAAATCTTAACGGCATTTCCTCCGCCTTTACTTTCTGAGTTCAAATTCGGAAATTGCCTTTCATATTTTCGTGGTCGATAAAATAAGTACCAATTGAGCACTAGCATCGATCTCATAGATTAAACCCTTTACACAGCACTGCTTTTCTAGTGCCAAAACTTGAAGTCAATATACAACGTGTTATAAAAGTAAATATCTACAGTAAACATTCCTAGTACCCAATGATACATGTTCTATAAGTTGTAATGACAAACGTTATCGTCATTGATTCCTTGTTGAAAAGTCCACGAACTTACCGACGTAAAATTTGCTTGCTTTTGGAGGAATCACCTGTGTTGGAAGTATTTATGTCAATTACTGTTTTAGGAATATCTTCTCACGCTTTTGCCCCGTCATGATCCCCTGAAAGAGCCCTCGGCGCTGTCATTCCTCATCTAAGTTATTAAAAAGAGCAAACAAATAAGAGGAAGAGTAAAACTAAACGTTTGTAATATTCAGAATTTAAATAAAACAAAGATTACGAATATTTAATAGCTTGAATAACTTGAATTAATTTATTTGGTTGAAAAATTTGTGAGCATTTTGAAAAAAAAAGTTAATTCCGTTAAGATGGCCTATCACGGAAATATGCTAACATGACAAAAATGTAAATATATTTTCACGCACGGCAAACACATATTAAGCAGAATATGTGAGTGACTTAATTTTATCTTTTATTTTAGTTTTATTTTGCTTGAACAGGTTTCCATTTAAGAGCTGAAACTGCACCGAAGGGAAATGAGAAAAGAGAAAGGAAATTCATTTTTTAATATATTGTTTAAACATTTATCCTATTGTTTTAGCAAGATCAAAGAATAAAAGCTTTTAAAAATAATCGCTTAATGTTACACTTACAGCATGCAATTTGATAGTTATTGGTACTAAAATATTGTGTGTGACGAAACCTTTGATATATCATAATTAATAACACAATATAACATACACATATATAGAATCTTATACACACCACCTACACATCATTTCGTTGAGATGACGTTTGCTACACAAACAAATATTTTGTTAATAGCCACACTTTAGAATTCGCAATTATTATGGAACACAATACTACTTGATGTCCGGTACTGACTTTCTGCATAACCTGACAGGTGATAATTGGTCTGTGTTTTAAAAATTCTGTTAGAAATTCCCTAGTGTTCTGACTGATTAATGCAGGCATTCACCGATGTTTAGTTGAGCGTGTCAATAAGAATGTGTTGGCCTCAGGAGAATCACTGCGGTCCATTTACTGTAATAAGTGTCAATCTAAAATTATTCGCTCTATGTACGAACACATTAGAGTTGTATATTGTTGGCCATTACTTCAATATCTCAGAGAGTTTCAATAGATCACACAGAGGAAAAGAGCCATAGTATAACATGTGTGATTAGTACACGAAGATTGATGGCAGTTGCAAAAATAGGACAAATAAATGCATGCATTCAATTAAATTTTTTAGATTCTTGAGATTAAAAAGAATAAATGATGTACTCACTAGTACTGACTGTTCTGTTTCGATGATTAAGAAATGCGCACTCGCATATCGTTGCTGAACAATATGCATTATGTAATACAGGATGCAAACAGGTCAGTAGTTTGAACAGCCTCAACACTTTAGATAAGATCTGTATTCTTTAGATTGCCAAACAGAAAGTATAGGTCTTGACATTTTATCTTCCAGTACAGTACGCATTAGAACTAGCACTTATCAGAGTAACATCAAACGTTTCTCTTTCCCTTCCGCTCTCACTATCTTCACGAATTATACAACTCGATATCTATGCAAGTTTTCTATTCCATTGATTTCTAACATCTGAAAGGCGATGTAGTGCTCATATACACAAGACAGTCCAGCATCTTGAATCTTTCTCCTATTCTCATGTTATAATTTCAATGTAGTACTGAACACTGTGATTCTTCATGTTGTTGTACACGGGTAAATTGATCAGGTGGCAGAATCGTTAGCATTCCGGACAGAATCGTTAGCGGCATTTGTTCGGGTTTTATGTTCTGAGTTCAAATGAACGGTTAAATAGATTATTTTCGCAATTTAGACCTAACGATGCAGGGCGTCCAGCTACCTGATATATATGAATTAGTAATGTATCCTGCGAAATAAACATTCGAGGTAAATGGTTCACATTCGCATTTATTCATAAAATACGATCTGTGATTTTCACAAATTCATGTGAAAAGGTTAAACAGTGGTTTAAAATATGTAATGTATTTCTTGGGTAGGCGATCATCTAAATGTATTTCTTCGGTAGGCGATAATCTTTGCCTACGCTTTACCATCCAAATAAAGTTTCCTTTTTTATAAGCATTATTTAAGAAGGGTCTGGCTGTGACTTAAATGCAACAGTTAGTTGCCATTGTAATCCGGATATAGCAGTACTTCGGCAGGATATATATTATATAGTTCATCGCAGTCACTACCTTTCAATGTGACAAAGCCTTTATCATGGGTATTAACAAAGGGCTTTGTATTTTCAAATGATAGAAACCCAGTTAAAATTATATATACACTTGCCTAATCTTACAGGGATATATCTTACATTCTCAAGTCTGTTGTCTACTGCCAGTTACTTCATGTGTATGGATGGAGGGAATTGGCTAAAAGAAGAGGTGAATCTGAATCACAAAATCAGTATCTTTCTAGCGACAACAACACAGCATGATGAACGTTGCTATTCATATATATATTCCTTCGAAAAAAGTTAGATATACTTACATAAATTTAATATGAATTTACAGCCACGCGTGACACAAATAATAATTCATGATATACGAATAATTGCATGCCATGCTAGGAATGCCTAAAACCATATATTCAATAAATAGGTATGCATAAACATAATAACGTACAAACGCATAACCAAATATGCTTCAACAAATATACATTGTCCTATACAGAACCACATAGATGTATATATGTATCAAATATTTATCTTTTGCAATTAGCTATACCCTTTGTATACATGAAATATATGAATTTCCGTGCTAGAATTTTCTAGAAAGGTTTATTTACATGACACCACATATCAACATCTTCTCCGTTCAGGGAAAAATAATGGAATAAACCATCACGCAAGTAGACTCAAAAAGAGACTATTAAATCGTAGTTTCCAAGGTATTCTGCAATCAAGGTATCGATTTAGTATTCGTTCCCGGTAGTTTATATTTATCGAATGCTAACAACATAACACTAACCTATCTCCTATTCAATAAATATAATTCTGTGTGCTACAGGGAGTGCAAATAACTTTATCGGCGTCGACATGGTGGTTATGTTGAGAAATTCACTTTCAAGGAAACAAATTCCAGGTTCAATCCATTTCTCAACATCTCCAGGAATTGTCGATTCATAAACTTTCGGTCGACTGAACCAATTCGACTGAAATTTAGTAGACAGTAGACAAACTTTGTTCCATTTCGTAACACGACATTTAACAGTTATTTGAAGCTGCAATTTAGTCGCACAAGTTAACAATCTAACATTTCCAGGTGGCCTGCCTACAAGAGTCTGCAAAAAATCAATCAGTGAGTTACACAAGTCTTCAGCATGAGTATAATTTTATTATCGTACAATCAAAATTGAAGAAATTTCAATGAAGCTGGTCGAAATTTTACGTAAAAGAAGCTAAGTTGATGATTAAAATGCTTTAGAGAGGTATACAATAGGCTGTACTTTCTAGAACTACTCATGTTTTCCGTTTAGTAGGTTTCTTGTTGACTAAATTATTGTACTAAAATTGCACCTAAAATCTCTAATTCCTAAAAGAAAACAACTAATTAATATAATATTTCATTAGACATATTTCCACCAAAATGGGGAAAATCGAATATAAATTATTATGGCGTTAATATGTGCAAAACTTTCTCTAACCATCCAAGAACACAATGGTATATTCCAAAGAAAGCATATACAACAGAAGAGTTTACATGAAAATAAGCAGTTTATAGCACAACGTTTTATGGCGTCGCTTGTAATATTTTAGCATGGAACATGTGAATTCAATGCTATTATATACCTTATCCAATTTCCTTTTACTGGTTTCATTCAGGAAACAATATTTCACAGAGAACAATATAAAGTTAGAAAATCCAGAAATTACTTTTTTTCTTGTTTGTTTATGTTTAAAGCTTATTATAAACATGGTGATTATTTCCTTTTAATCATGCTAACGGCTCCAGACGTTTATTCACAACAGATTCTATCTTGCAGAAATTCATATGATCATATTGTATCTGCAAGAGCCATCAGACCTGCCGACAGGAATGCTAAACTCGAATATTCATTAAACTTATAAATAACTTTTCTTTCGAAATATTTTCTTATTCCCACTTGTTTCTGCTCTTCGCTGAATTGGTTTACCGTTGAGACATAGTTTTATGTTCCATTAAATGAGCAGTGAGTTCAGCGAAGATCAACATTGTTTGAAGAAGAAGCAAATTTAATATTATGCCGAACATTCTTAGTTATATAAAGAAATAGTGAATTACAAGACAGTTTGCTTTAAAACAATTCAATGAGGTAGAATTTTTTTTATTAGAGATTTATATTCAAAAAGGACATACCAAAAATAGATAACCATTAAAAGTAAAATAATGGTAAGAATTTATGTATGTATGTATGCATGTATGTATGCATGTTTGTATACATGTTTGTATGTATGCATGGTTGTATGCATCTATGTATGTATGTATCTATCTATCTATCTATCTACCTATCTATCTATTTTTCTGCTTGCCTATCTGTGTGTCTGTCTATCTGTCTGTCTATTTATCCATCAAGCTGTCTGTCTATATGTTTGTATGTCTGTCTATCTATCTATCTATCTATCTATCTATCTATCTATCTATCTATCTATCTATCTATCTATCTATCTATCTATATATCTGTCTCTCTATCTCTCTCTCTCTATCTATCTCTCTCTCTATCTATCTATCTGTCTATCTATGCATCGATCTATATGTCTGTCTGTCTATTTATCTATCTATCTAGCTATCTATCCAACTATCTACGTTTAACTATATATATATATATATTCTTCTCGATGTATTAATACATCACCCTGGGTATCTATTTACCTAGGTACATATACATGTGTGTGTATGTATGTATGTATGTATGTATGTATATGTATGTATGTATGTATGTATGTATGTATGCATGTGTGTATACGGATAGACATACATATCTCTCTCGCTATGTCTCCTTAGATATGTGTGTGTGTGTGTGCGTATGTGTGTTTTATTGTGTGTGTTGGCGAAACCGCTCTTGAGTTGAAAGTAATAATAGTTGAAAGTAATAAAGCAAAATGCGTAAATTATAGTTGCAAAATTATCGATACTACAACGCGGTGATCTATTTGACATGTAATATTTATTGTTAATGGTATTTATGTTAGCCTAAATAGACTGTTCCAAGTTTACACATAGACATAGACACACATACACATAAATACATCAAGCATGCATATGCATATTAAACAAGTTAATAAAATCGTGCGCCGCTATTTTTTCCCAGATTAGAAAATACTAACACTTGTTTCTATTGCATAAAGGAATCGGGGATCCTTAGATGTGATTCTGTTTCCCGATTCCTTTCTGTTATAATTACCAGTAAAATTCTGCCTATTTTCGACGGGATTACATTTCAATGCAGAAACATTTTATCTATACATCTTTAAAGCATTTAAAACTGCCACACCGAAAGTAATACATACATACATATATACAATAGGCGCAGGAGTGGCTGTGTGGTAAGTAGCTTGCTAACCAACCACATGGTTCCGGGTTCAGTCCCACTACGTGGCATCTTAGGCAAGTTTCTTCTGCTATAGCCCCGGGTCGACCAATGCCTTGTGAGTGGATTTGGTAGACGGAATCTGAAAGAAGCCTGTCATATATATATATATATATATATGTATGTGTGTGTGTTTGTGTGTCTGTGTTTGTCCCCCTAGCATTGCTTGACAACCGGTTTTGGTGTGTTTGCGTCCCCGTCACTTAGCGGTTCGGCAAAAGAGACCGATAGAATAAGTACTGGACTTACAAAAGAATAAGTCTCGGGCTCGAGATGTTCGAGATGTTCGATTAACGGCGGTGCTCCAGCAAGGCCGCAGTCAAATGACTGAAACAAGTTAAAGAGTAAAAAGTGTATACATACATACATACGTACATACATACATATATATATATATATATATATATATATATGTATGTATGTATATAAATATATATATATATATATATACACATACATATAAATACATACATACACACACATATATATATATACATACATACATAAATATATGTATTATATATATAATATATATATATATATATATATATATATATATATATATATATATAGATGTGTTTGTGTGTGTGTGTTTATCTGTGTGTGTGTGTGTACGTACGCATGTGAGTGTGTGTGTGTGTGTAGTGAAGGCGCATAGCCGAGTGGTTAATTTGATGTGCCCACGATTTCGAGATTGTGGTTTCGAGTCCCAGACCGGACGTTTAGTTTTGTTCTAGAGCAAAAGGCTTCATGTCCCGTTGTTCTGCGATCATTTCGACATGTGTCACGTGAGACCCATTTGCACTTCTGATGGTAATGTCGATCTGATGAAAGGAGTGAAATAACGTGCAAACAAGCATTTGATCAATATCAACAAATCATCTGTGTACTTGTTCGATAAGTAAGGAATTGCCGAACCCTCATACGTCGTCTAACGACGGGAGAGTCCATTGTATATATTTGTATGTATGTATGTATGTATGTATGTATGTATGTATGTATGTGTATGTATGTATGTATGTATGTATGTATGTATGAATGTATGTATGTATGTAGGCATGCATGCATGTATGTATGTATGTATGTATGTATGTATGTAGGTAGGTAGGTAGGTAGGTATGTAGAAGGCGGCGAGCTGGCAGAAACGTTAGCACGCCGGGCGAAATGCTTAGCGGTATTTTGTCTGTCGTTACCTTCCGAGTTCAAATTCCGCCGAGTCCGACTTTGCCTTTCATCCTTTCGGGGTCGATAAATTAAGTACCAGTTACCTACTGGGGTCGATGTAATCGACTCAATACTTATGTTTGTCCTTGTTTCTCCCCTCTGTGTTTAGCTCCACGTTTGTAATAAAGAAATAGGTATGTATGTATATATGTATATATATAAATATATATGGGTGTGTGTATTTATTTATATATATATTTTTAAAAAATTATATAGACATCCATATGTAGAGAGAAGGGGAGGAGAGTGAGCGAGAAAGATAGAGAAAATTATAGGAAGATAGATAGGCAGAGAGTTAGATAACATCTCTTGGAGCCCAGCAAATTTTTGCATTCCTTATCCACAAAGTGATATGATTTTAAGTTTTACTGTTTTAAATTATACTTTTTTATTATTCAATTCATTACCTTACAAACTCATCAACGTCTCTTTGTGTGCATTGGTACAGATTTTCCTAGTCATATCTGTAAATATACAAATAAGTGCTTCTATTTCGTGTTGTATATGTTTTTTCTCTCCTCAAATTTATAGTTATCATGTATTTTACTGCTGAATGTTGATTTTCCTATCTGTTTTCTGTTACATTTAGTGTATATGCATATTAATATGCTCGGCGAATATTTATTAGAAATACGGATCAATATACAGTGTGAACTTTAACATCGGTTGGTCTTCCAGAAGGAGATATAAATCAGTCTAGTCACCCGCTCATACAAACAGAAAAATTACACAAGATTGAGTGTATGAATTTCAGTGATAAACTGCAATTTTTTAAACAACTATAAGCACCAGACACATAACGAGTTTTTAATGCTATTGTACTTTGTTTCTCTCTTTCTCTCCATTTCCATTTATTGAGGTACACACTTAGACATATATACACACATTTCTTCGAATTTATCTATCTATATCTATCTATCTATCTATCTATCTATCTATCTATCTATCTATCTATCTATACATACATACATACATACATACATACATACATACATACATACATACATACATACGTAAATACATACATACATGGAAATATTGCCACTCGTAATAGAATGAGTACTCGTGGAATGTCCCGGTGAAGACTTCAAGAAAATGTAAGAACAACAGACTTGAAATAATGATTTGGATTAGAGAAGAGAAACTGCGCACAGTTTTGGAAATAAGCTGCCCAGCGGATGTTAACATAAAGCTGAAGATCAGTGAACAAGAGAATTCCTACGCAGAACTATTCAGAGATTTGCAGTTACTCTATCCAGTTTACAAGTTCAGGTTTATACATGTTCTTATTGGCGTCCTGCGATATGTAACACACTGCCTCATTATCAAACATCTGAGAAATTAGGCTTCTCAAAACCAGATAGGAGAAATCTAATTGGGAGTCTACAGATCCAATCCATCACCAGAACTGTAAAACTTTTCAGAAGTTAATCATTTAAATATATATGACCATGTTTAGATATGAGAATACATACAGAATGTATGAAAATACATACAGAAAGCAAAGCATACAAATCTGCACATACGTACATACATACATACATAATACATTCATACATACACACATACATGCATACATACCCGGTTTTGATGTTGACATTCCAATGAAGGAGGCCTGAATCTAGGTTAGAGACCGGCTCTTTCTTTATTGGCAAAAATATCTTGAAATATAACTGAACAATGACATACATATTTTTATCTCATAACTTTTCCTTGTTTCAGTCATTTGACTGCGGCATTGCTGGGGTACAGCCTTCAAGACATTTCCGATTTATATTCGAAAAGGACATACCAAAACTAGATGATCATTAAAAGTAAAATAATTGTAAGAATTTATGTCTGTACGCATGTATGTATGTATGTAGGTATGTATGTATGTATCTATCTATCTATCTATCTATCTATCTATCTATCTATCTATCTATCTATCTATCTATCTATCTATCTATCTATCTATCTTTCACCACAGACACACCTGCGCCTATCGTTCTTTCGTTTCCTCTCTTACTTTTCCCAGTGATTAGACTGCGCCCATACTGGGACAACGCCTCGAAGAAACTTTTTTTAGTGGAATTAATCAACTCCTGAACGCATTTTTGTTAATCAAGGGACATATATTATATCGGACTGTTGTCGAACTGCTAAATTATGGGAACACGAACACCCCAACACCGGTGGTGGGGTCAAACACAGTCACATCTACTAAAACTTCTTACCACACAGCCACGCCAGCGCCTATATATATATATATATATATATATAAATGTGACCGCGAGTGTACCGTTGGCAATGTTTTTCCTCCATCTTCCCTTCTTTGGATCTTTCTGTTCTTATGTTTCTGACGAAGAGCTCCGCTCGAAACGTTAAAATCTCCTTCTTTCCTAATTTCCTGAGCGTACAATAACACTATACTTGTTCTGCGTCTCAAGTTTTTGCGTTTCTCGATGTTTTCAGGTTTGGATTAACTATATATATATATATATATATATATATATATAATATATATATATATACTACTATATATATATATACATATTATATATATAGTTAGATAGATATAGATTAGATATATATGTTATTTTAAGCGTATATATATAAGCATATATATATATATATATAATATATATATATATATATATATATATATATATATATATATATATATATATTATATATATTTACGTATCCAGTCAGCTAACCGTTCTTCTGTATAATTACATACTAGAGTACTTTCTTAAAATATCTGACTGAAGTTTGGTCCCTAGAGTAAAAAGACAGCACGTTTATTGAAAAGCTAAAATGTTTGACTCTTACATGTATTCATCTAACGAAAATGTGTTTTTCACATACGTTTTTTTCTACAATAAAATCACGTCTCAAACTGCTGTAACGAACCACAACCCATCTCTTGTTATTTGCACATACACACAAACACACACGACTTTCTGATAAAGTTTAGTTTTTAAACTTTTATATACATACATGCATGCATACATACATACACACACACACACACACACACACATGCACACACACACACACACACACACACATATATTTATTTTTTCACGGTCGGAGGATCGCGGTTTCGATTCCCAGACCAGGCGTTGTGTGGGTTTATTTAGCGAAAACAGCCAAAGCTCCACGAAGCTCCAGCAGGGGTTGGTGGCGATCCCTGTTGTACTCTTTCGCGCCAATTTTCTCTCACTCTTTCCACCTATTTCTTGAGTAATGCTGCGATGGAATGACGTCCTGTCAAACTGAGAGAAGACAAACGCCATAGAAACCGGGCCTATGAGCCTGGCTAGGCTTTGAAAGGGCGCATAAATAATATATATATATATATATATATACATATATGTGTGTGTATATATATATATATATATACATATATATGGTATCTTGAGTGACTAGAGCAAATGATACACCATATATTCATTTTATATTCTGTTGAACTATTTGCACAGGAAACGATTATGGAAGACATTGACATTGTATACCGAGGCAGAAGGAAAAGGAAAAAGTCATGGTGCACAGTTTACAGTTCGTCGGAACAGCTCAGATATTTCATCATGGTTATTGTTGCTTTTGTTAAATGATAGGAAATGGAAATATCCCAGAAATTGCAAAGCATCCTTGAAAGATTACCAATCTTATGTAGGCAAATTAATGTGGCCATTTACAAGATCATTATAGGCTTATGTATGACTGACTTGAATTGACATCATGTCTAAACCGACATATCTACGAAAAAAGTAACTCTACTCGAAACACAATCAAATAAATGCTGTAAGCAAATATAGCTTCAAATACAGGTGTGGGTCTGTTGATGACTAATACTCCCTTGTCGTATTTAACAAGAAATAGCGTTAATTGTGAAGGAAAGCATGTCACATATTTCTAAACAGATCCCATGAAAATCTTTCTCATTGTATTTCTATTCTTCCGATACTGGGGAAATTTTCCCCAGTTTTTCACCCCTACCTGCTTTTGGTTTTCATTATGATTTTCGTGGATTCTGACTGAACCCGTTTAGAATTAGGTCTCCGGCTAATTTCTTTTCAAGAGTTTCATTCCTTTGACAGGATTTTATATTTAGATCCAATAGATCACATTTCCTACAAAGACAGCACGTCGAGTGGTGACCAACTTGGGCTTCGAGCATTTATGCTCCGACCAGTAGAGGCAAATTTCATTTCTATATATATATATATATATATTTCTTAAAAATACAGAACATTATTATGGACTGAAAAATAAGTCACTGTATTACCATGAATAGAATAATGAACTTCTTCGACATCTACGTATGCTCACTCGAAGTGTGAGTAATAAAAATAAAATAAAAGAATAAACACACGTTAAAAGAAATGCTGATATATTTGGGCAAGGATATGATAGGTAGACTGTTTAACATTCATTATGCATACATAGATAAATGCATATATACATATATATATATATATATATAAATGTCCATATCTCTCTGTATATATATATATATATAATAATAATAATAAATATTAGGGAATAAATCCAAATTTCCAGGGAAAAATCAGATTTAGGATTAAATCCAATTTTATAGTAAAATATTATAAAATATTATTAGAGACAAAGCCACTATTTTGCAAAACAAACAAGGAAAGACTTAATCAATACATAAAATTTTATCCATATCTCTGTATATATATATATGTGTAAATATATATATATATATATATATATATATATATATATATATATATATATATATATATATATATATATATATATATATATATATATCTTCTTCAGCTTTATTAAATGTATATTGTATGTAAAGAGGGAGAAATATCAGTATATGGAAATAAAAGAACATAGTCATTCATCAAGCTGGATATATTCCCATATATACGTCTATACATATATGTATACACATACACACTCATACGTACACACACACACATACAGAGACAGAAAAGAATAGCTGCTCAGCTAATAGGACAGAATTATTGGTATAAAAAGGATAGTGTAATATATCCTAATGTATTGCAAAAATGAACCGAAATTAATTGCAGGTTCGGACGGAACTTGGTTAGTAATTTATGGCTTTTTGCTCCACAGACATTAAGACGCACATCCACACACGCAGACACAAATGCATCCCCATACTTCTATATAACATTTTATGGCCTTCCATAAAAAATAAAACAATAAGACAAAATACATATATATTCATATGTGTATATTTATATCTATATACACATATATACGTATATTTGTATCTGTATATATATATATATATATATATATATATATATATATATATATATATACATACATACATACATATAGATATAGATATAGATATAGATAACTAGATATATAGACAGACAGATCGATAGCTAGCTAGATGGAGAGATGTGTGCATACATGTATCTGTATGTAAGCGTGTATTTAAGTATATCTGTATATTACTAACTTTTATTCGTCTGTTTTCGTACAATTATAGATTATACACTTATTACCTCAGATCCAACACAGTACATATTTTCTGTAATATACTTTTGAAAGATCTGTTTGAATACACACACAGAAATACACCCACACACTCCCACACACACACATTCATTTATATTTAGAGCGATATATCATATATATCAGCATACACTCGTGTGTACGCGCCGGTTTGTAGTCACAATTCGTTATATCTATGAATCATATTTTCAAAACTATTAATAAAGTGTATAGTAAGAAGGTTGCAAACACTGCAGGAAGACCTTCCTTTGGAAACGCAATAAAAGTTGTATTTGTATTCTTTTCCACAATAGACAGTTTTACGGTAGTTTAACTATTTCATTTATAGCGGGGCGATATTTTAAATGATAATATAATGAACCGAATGACTGAAATATACTGCCTCATATAGTTTATTGACATCAATTTTTTGATACTACCATTGCCATACTTCCTAAAAGATATACGCTAGTTATTATTATCATTATTATTATTATTATTATTATTATTATTTATTATTATTATTATTATTATTATTATTATTGTTGTTGTTGTTGTTGTTGGTATTATTATTATTATTATTATTATTATTATTATTATTATTATTATTATTATTATTATTATTATTATTATTATTATTACAACTACTAGGTGCACCCGTGACAAATTCACGGAAAATTAAAAAAATGTAAGCATCTGTAAATTGTGTGCTGGTGCCAAGAGAAATGTTCCTATATTGTGACAGTTAAAGGCGGAGAGCTGGCAAAATCGTTAGCACACCGGGCGAAATACTTAGCGGTATTTCGTCTGTCTTAACGTTCTGAGTTCAAATTCTGCCGAAGTTGACTTTGCCGTTCATCCATTCGGTGACAATAAATTAAGTACCAGTTGTGTACTGTCGTCGATCTAATCGATTGACCCCCTCCCCACTAAAAGTGTTGGTACTTGTGCCTACCGTAGAAAAGGTATACTGAGCCTGATACATAATATAGAGAGAAGTGTAAAACCGATAATTACGCAAACGTAAATAAATCTACTATTTAGCGTTAAAATATATTGTACATATTCATAGAACCTTCTTGGTTTAGTGGTAGGGAACATTTTCCTCGTATTTTTTATTCTTTTACGTTATTTCGCTCTCACTTTCTCTTTCACATTCTCTGAGAGAGGTAGAGAGAGAGAGAGAGGGAGGGGGAGACAGTTGACGTCAGGAATCTGAGTGGCGGAGAGGTATTTGTTAGTATCAAAGAAAGGGAGAAAATAGAATTAATATTTTTTATTATTTTGTTCGGTTTATGTATTCAATATTTCCAAATTATTCCGTGCATTACTTGATACAAGAAAAATGTAGAAAGAGAAACAAAACGGTTTTAATCGAAAGCCACAAATTGTGTTTTTTGGGGTTGAGGGGAAACTTTATATTTAAAACAAATTTTTTAGCTGAGGTGTAATCTGATAATTATAACAAATTCAAAATTTAAATTTCGGAACAAAAGTCTGTCTATGTTATCTGGTGTATAGCCGAATTCAAATCTGTATGTGTGGTTGGGCCTTTAATATCCCAGGGGTCAATTTCATTTCGATCTTAGAATTGAAATACCTATCAGCCACTCGGTTTCATGTCGTCGTCTCTCTCTCTCTCTTTCTCTCTCATTACCTCTCTCGCTTGCTTGACACGCGCATCAAATTGAAGTATCTTAATTTTCTTATTAAGGTTGTTGCTGCTTCGATCGCCCAGTAGGCATGGGTGTTGACATATAGGTAAGACAACACATAGGTAGCGGTTTCGAGAGACATAGTTATTTTTTTATTATTTATGCAACAAAATTTATTTCAACAATTTCTTTCTCTTAATCGTGACACACGCGTCAGGTACGTGCAAAAAACAAATTGGCGTATTAATATTATTGATAATCGTAATAATAACTTGTAGCGCGATGCTAGGTTTTCTTTCTTTTCCAACTGTCTAAGCCGGTGTTTGAATATGAGAATAATAATAATAATTATAATTGCAAAATTTCGTGGGATGCAATAATGATTCAATGTGACCACTTGATTACAGGATAGAGAACTGAAATTATTGTTGTGAACAAAAAACAAAAACAAACTTGCAGGATGATTGACGCACCATGTCTCGGTGAAAACAAAATCAAAGTAAATGAAGAAGAAACCTGGAATATACGGAGGTTGTGAACAATAGAGAGAGTGGACGCGATAGCAGATATAATTGGTGCGTTTGGAAGTGTCCTCACTCCATTACAAACATGGCTCAAAGAGATCGGTGCAAATGTAAAGATAGAAATCTCCAAAAACATCATAGTATAATAGTTGTTCTCACAAAGTTCTTGAAGCATGATCAGTAAACAAGTTTCACCTTAGTCTGCTGACTGACACCTTCAATCACACACAGGAAAATAGCTGGATGATCTCATGAAATAATAATAATAGATAGTAACACCAACTACAGCAGCGATAATAATTATATATATATATATACCTCTCTATGATTGAATGTACATAAATATTTATTCTTTTATACAGAAGCGTTAACTTACGTTGTAAATTCGTTGGCATAAAATGCGAATTATTTTGTGAGATTAATCGCTTTAAAACAGTATCAAGAATGTTATTATATAAATCACAAATACCAAATTCCATGATCTATATTTGAGCCAATCTACAGAGAATATCATCAATATATAAACAATAAATATTCATCCGATGGCATTTCTGCTATTTTAGTGATAATTAATTATTCTTTGGAATATTAGTTCTCCATCAAATTTATGGAATTATTATTTGTCTGTCGTCTAAGGCAACTTACATTAATTTTCCTTCATATACCGCTGATATGTTGAAATGACTAAATTACTCCTGTCGAGTTGTCAAGTCTCAAGACATTGCTTGCTGCTTTTTACCAATTCAGTGCTTTGCCCAAGGTCTGAATGTGAATAAATGTAATTGTACACACTAGTAGATTATGAAGAGAAAATTAAAATATTCCAGTACAACATTATGTCATATCCTCCAAAATGGACCTACTAAAAGTACGTGAGAGAAGTTTTAAATATTGTATTTGTATTTAAGATTAATCTTCCCGGTAATATAATTCGCATTACTCTGTCAAATGTAATTCAATAAATGTATAGTACAGCATTACCACCCTACTCAGTGTAAGAATAAATATAGTCATTGATCAACAGAGTATTCGGTTGAGAAAGATATTCTGCAATGTGCAAACATAGATTGAAGCTGCAAGTTATATGATGTAAAAATAGTATATTAATGAGCGGTTTGTTGGACTTAATTATGAATTACTATATATATATATATATATATATATATATATATATATATATATATATATATATGCGTATGTAAACATATATATAGTCACTTGTGTCATTGAGGTATAGCGGACGCTTCTGTGTTAAGGGTGGTGTCAGACTGATTTTAAAATATCTCCATGCGAAAGCGCAGTTTACCAGTTTACTCCTGCTGTTGTTTTCCTTCGAAGCTTTCACCAGCAAAAGCCTCCTATCGTTCAGAGATCTTGCAAAAAGGATTCATATCTGACAAAATTTGTTTAGGTACAAATCTATGTCTTCGCGAGAATATTAAGTGCTTGATCTACCGTAAGTTGATTTGCAGCATATATACATTTAAATATTCGCACAAGTGCTTAGAAAATTTCTTTTCGTAACGCAGGAAGGCATACTATTATGTTTCATATGAATTGTTTAGACCTGAGATTATCACAACAACATTTATCCTATTATTTTCAGTATAGACCCCCTAAACCATTGCTATAAAATGTACAAATTTAGAACTAAGATCCCAAGTCATTCAGCTTTCAGTTTGCTAATATATATATATATATATATATATATATATATGTGTGTGTGTGTGTCTATGTATGTGTGTGTGTGTGTGTGTGTGTGTGTGTGTATTTCCACGCATGCTACACATTCGTTAATGCAGGTAACATGTAAGTTATACACCAGGGTCATTTTTATACAATCTCATTCACGTACAAAATATTTCCGTCTTCTATACGGATTTCTCAATTTACTTGAAGCAGGTACTAAGGGCATTAAAGTGAGGGTTTATATTTTTGTCTATGATGTTACAAAACGACGTGAATGTGTATAAAGTCAGTTATAATCTACATCCATAACTGAAGAACAGATTAGTTTCTGCTTATAAGTTAGGAGTAAAATACTGGGATTTCATAACATTTCGACATTATTCAATTGATACTCACATGAATTAAATTAGCATTATCAATATGATGTAAGATTTGTAATTCAATCGGCCGGTTTCATGGTATGTACGTATATACAATCGTATGGAAGGCTGAAATGCCCAGGCTACAAAAGTCTCAGCTTTGTTTCAAAGGACTTTATCTTCCATTATTTTATTAATATCTCCCTCTGCTAACTTGATATATTTCTCACATATATATACAATAATTAATATCACACAGGTGCTGGATTCACACCTTTACAAATGCACAAAGGATAATTTTATAACAGCAGTTTGTAAACACTTGCAATTAGATAAATTTTCAAGTAGTAAATATATTATATATCATCAAATTTCCAAAAACGTTTGTATTATCCAATGTATGATATATGTGCTACGCATGATATATTTGCATTGCTGATTGGGCGTTTTTCTAATAATTGTTTTAAATATAACGAGGTTATTGCTCATTTATCGAATATTTATTTAAATTATGAATAATCGTAAAACGAAGTTTCATGGGGGTCTAGTCTGACATTTTAACAAAAGTTAATAAATTACAAGAGTAATATTAAAACATTTTTAGTTTTGTTGCCAGAACATGCATTTAAGGAGCATGTACAATAGGAAATTAATTGTGAAAGATATAAATTTTAGTAAAACATATTTCATGAAACATTCTAATTATAAGAAGATATCTCAAGCAACATCTCTTTCAGCAGATATTTAATAAAATCCCAAAAGTAATTGTCATTTCGAATTTATCAGATGTAAATAAGGGATTCAAGTGAATGGACATTATAAATTCATAGCTTTATATAAGATATTATGTATATATTGGATGAATGCAATATTGTATTTTAAAAACTGGCAATGAAATTATTATCCCAATAAATATTAATGTAATATCATGCTTAGGCTTTATATAATATCATCTGCATAGGCAATACTTGACAACCTTCTCCCACAACGATCCATTAGAACTTACTTCTATATCCAGAGGCTACACTTGAGTGGTTGGGTTTTAATATCTTTCATATAATCCATATATAATGTTGGACGAAAACGCAGGTGGTGACAGTTAAAATGATTCACACAATAGCTTAATATATGTTTAACAAACACTCATGGAAAAAGGGCTTAAGCGAATATCTGCTGAAATAAGATGTAATATATGGATACACACATGCTTACCATCCACAAGTGGGTGGGGAGGGAGATAAAGAGAGAAAGATCTATGTATCAGTAGGCGGAGAGGTGCATCAGTCATTATTGAAGTTTTCTGTTATCGAGGCAACCAGATATAATCACTCAAATATTGAAATCAGTGTCACCCAACAAAAAAGTGCCTATTAATTATTCTTTAGTTTATCTCCCTACTATCCAATATATAAACATACATATATATATATATATGTGTGTGTATCTGGGTGTGTGAATCTGTGGTGTGTGTATGTGTGAGTTTGTCTATGTATGTACATGCATTCATATATATATATATATATATATATATATATATATATATATACTAGCGGTATCACCCGGTGTTGCTTGGGTTTGTTTCCACCCTTTAGAATCGAAATTTTTGAAAAGTAAAAATTGTGCATTATGCAACTTCTTATTCTCTTCAAGTGAACAATTTTCCAGTTGAAATACACCGAAAAATGGTGACACAACAGTTAAAGATCGTAAAAAAATAGGGATTTTCATAGCAAAAAGCACCTTTTTGACGTAAATAATTTTTGGTGTTAACATGGTCCGATTTGAATTTTATCTTCTATCACACTCTCAAATTTGGTCAACTTGCGCTGCTGGGTATCGAAGGAGATAGTGTTAGTTGAAGGCTACCAAACCTGCAACACACAGACAACTTCAGCTTTACATATATAGATTTGCTACACACAACTTGCCAACCTTAATAATGAAACTTGGTAGATCCAAAAGTTAAACACACATACACACACACACAGATACACACACATACACACAAGTTGATTTATATATATATAGATTTCTCAACGGGGATTTCAGGGGAGGGTTTCAGGGAGTCGCTGGTGATGTATCGTGACGATCATAAATCCGGCCTGCTAAAATTTGGTTAAAGTGATTCAAGCTGCAGCCTCAACGCAAAATGGTCACATTTAATTCAAAGCGTTAAAAAGGTTATGAGAACAATTGGTATGTGTTCACAAAGTCCAACGATTAATACGAAAAAGCCCTTCCGGCTACATCCCGAAAATTAATTTCTTTGCCGAATTTCTACAATGTTTACGGCGATTCGTTTTTATATCTTGATTTTTTTTATTTTTCATGCAATTTACGCATGCTAGCACGCGTGGTGAACACAGTTCACGTCAAACAGCTGACTGAGTAAAGTTCACTATTCAGTACATGGGATAATGCCTAAACAAACAGATTATCGATTTTTGCACTTGCGAATTGAATTTCGGAACAATTTTCATTCGCCTAAACTTTAAGTGACCCATTTTTGGTGGTTCTACGATTTGTTGGCTAGGAGGAGATGTGCCAGGAAGTTAAAAACACAGACACACACACATATACACACACAGACACACAAGTTGAGTTTTATATATATAGATATCCTCTGGAAGTGTTTTGGTTTCTTTCATCATCTAGAAACCACCGATATTTAGGGACCTTTGGAGGGGGAAGGTCTCAAGAAAGAAATAGGACGGAGATTGGCGTGTGGTGAAGGTTGTATAAAGGAAGAGGAGAATAGCCTGGCTTGGTATGCCAAGGGGAGTAAAAAAGAAATGATTGAAACAGTGAAAATGCAGGGAACCTTAAAAGTGAACGATGCCGCAGCTCCAACACGAATTAAAAAAGACCAGAAAGTGCAGATGAGGAAAATTAGGGAGGACAAGAAAATGCAGTTTAGGTCTTCAAGAATGAAGATGAGCTTGATTGGAATAGAACCTAGCAATGGCTGCAGAACGGAGATTTAAAAGGCCACACCGTGGCATTAGTGTGCATCGCTCAAGGGCGAGCTCTCAGAACAAACTACTCCAAATATCAAACGGATGTCTTTCTTCCCCAGAAGGGACTAAACGTAGAGGGGGCAATACTGGTCAGGCAAATGGATAAAGCCAATTACATCGACTTCAGTGCATAACTGGTACTTATTTAATCGACCCTGAAATGATGAATGACAAAGCCGATCTCGGCGGAATTTGAGCTCAAAACGTAACGGCAGACGAAATACCTCTAAGCTTTTAGCCCGGCGTGCTAACGGTTCTGCCAGCTCACCTAATATCATACTGATAAAATCACTGACTCGACACAGTGTAGGATGAGCTCTGAGAAGGGAGAAAGTATAAACCATATTGTATTGTTTCTTTGAATGACAGGAGAAGGCACTACTTGAAACCTTTGTTGATTTGTTATTGCATTCTTTCAAGTAAATAACAACCTATAATTAAGACCTCTCCGAGAGTCTAACCGTAAGAGCATCACGGCAAACCACAGCATATACCCAAGGCATACAGAGCTGCACTCGGTTGTGAAGTGAAAGCACGTTATAAAAATAAAACTACTGAATGATAATAATAATAATAATAATAATAATAATAATAATAATAATAATAATAATAATAATAATAATAATAATAATAATAATAATAATAATAATAATAATAATAATCATCATCATAATAATAATAATAATAATAATAGCTGCCCAGTCTTGGCTAAGAAGGAATATATTCACAGACGTGACAGAGTTGGAACCTACATACATTGGAAGCTATGCCAACATTATGGAATAACAACAGAAAAAAGATGGTATAGGCACACACCAGAAAAGGTCACAGAAAACGAGAAAGCAGCCATACTCTGGGATATTCCGATACACACAGATAGAGAAATTAAAGCCAACAGACCAGATATAGTTGTCAGAGATCATGAAGAAAAAAAATGCTTTCTAATTGATGTATCAATACCGGCTGATGACAACGTGTCTCTAAAAGAAATGGAGAAACTCTCAAAATACAAAGACCTGGAAATAGAGGTAACTAGAATGTGGAATCTGAAAACAGAAACAATTCCTATCATAGTAGGTGCATTAGGCATGATAAAAAAATATTCAGACAAATACATAACAAAAACACCAGGACTTACAAACACATATAACATACAGAAAATTGCACTACTAGGCACTGCACACATCCTACGCAGAACACTTTCCATACAATAACCATCAGAGCATCACAACAAATCACAGCACATACCCAAGGCACACAGAGCTGTGCTCGGTAGTGAAGTGAAAGCACGCTATAAAAATAAAACTACTGAATAATAATAATAATAATAATAATAATAATAATAATAATAATAATAATAATAATAATAATAATAATAATAATAATAATATAATAACAACAACAACTACAACGACGACGACGACGACGAGGGTGATGATGATAAAAATGTTTTTTGATCTGGTAGAAGGCCTAAAATTTTGAAAATAGTTGCAGTCAACTCTATAGCTTGATTGGCGCTTTATTTTATAGAAGCTTGGAGAATGAGATGGTTTCCAGTGATATCTGAATGGAATGAATTATAAAAAATCTCACAGAGTACTTTTCAAACAAAATCATAAAAGTTTAGCAGCATGAATATGCATGATGTTAAGAATAGTTAACTTTAGATGTACAAAAATATGTGCATGCTGGAATAATACAAAGTGATAAAAGGAAATTATAGAACAGAAGGAAATCGTTTGGGAGATAAATTAAATTGTAAATACAATGTACGGGCCTGAGATGTTTACAGGCCTTCGCTTTGTAGGCAGTGTCACAAATACTGTCTGCAAAAGTAATCCCTATACATGCAAGGATGACTTAAATTATTTAAACTGAAGGACGGAGAGTTAGCTCCCAATGCACAGATGCATCCATTTGCAGTCGATTGTAGAATGTTTGTAGTATAAAACAACACATGAAACCGATTGAAGTTAGTTGAAGAAGGAGCAGAAGAAAAGAGAAACAAGTCCAGTTTTCTCTTTAGATATAAAAGGGTTTTCCTGAAGGGAATATTAACTCAAAGGATATTTAAAGATTACACGCAGTATTAAAAAACAAACAAGTTAGTGTAGAAAAAACAATAAAATGTTAAAGGAAAGATCTTTCATTTATTTTCATGACAAAGATAGGTGTTTTGCAAAAAGCTATTGAAGACAAAGGCCGATGGAATGATGTGAAAAACAAGGGATAAATCCCTATAGTTAGATTGAACCAAGATAAGGATAAATCATAAACGATGTTCACCCAAAGGTAGATTATTCGGCGATCAAAAATTAATATGGTTATATTGTAAGAGAAGGCATACAGCAAAAATCAAATGCATGGAGCTGAGTGGATTTCTGAAATAGTTAAGTGGAAATTTTGCAGATAATACGTTGAAATGAGGTAGTTTGTTACACAGTTCAAGTTAGACACAAACACATGAAATCTTTCGTTGCCTTCGTTGATGAGAAGATGAAAATATGTCTTGTAATACGGATCGGCATGAAATTTAATGACTCATTCAAGAAAATGTTAAATTATATACCAAGCAGAATTATGGAATACGGAACCCAGGCATAAAAAATTTGATGCAGCTAACCTCCTGTGAAACCTAAGGAATTATGACGATGAATTTGAATGTGCATCTTCAAAATTTAGTTTTTAACATAGGAGCGGGTCCCGTGCATAATGTTTGTATAATTCGCTTACCAAGCATCATCCAGGTACAAATATGAATTCCAGAAAGGGACTCTTGCAACAGAGAGGATGAAATTGACTCTCGTAAGCGACAAATGGTTTAAATCTGGTAAGAATCATTAGCAAACTATTTGCAGCATGTCGCGGAGGATTACTAAACGCATACGTCAATGGTGATACTGCGAAACTATGTGCCAAAGATTATAATGTGAAGAACGAAGAGAGGAAGGTATCGCTAGCCAATGATGCCACCCAAAAAATCGAAAGTGTAGGAGAATTCAGAGACAAACAAGGGCAAAAATGAAACTACATAACTATTCCATGCAACAAATCAAGAATGTTGGAAGTAAAGATTGCTGGCTCTGGCTGACAGCCAGAAGAATTAAACAAAAGGCAGAGAGGCTAATTATAGCATCTGAACACAAATCTGATAAGGCAAAGATTGACAATATTCAGTCAGTCAACAAATATAGACCCCGCAGGAAAGGAGACGAAAATATCAATCAGTTTCATTGAATGCCGTACATTAGCAGAAAAGGAAAATAAGCATGAGTGTAGACAAAGTGAGTGCATCGGGATGGTAGCCGTGTGTATGGCTTCAAAACAACAAAAAAGGGGTATGTACACAAACCGGAGGCTGCGATAGAAAATGAAAAGTAAAAAGCTTGTGGGACTTCTTCTTAAAGACTGGGAATACGGTTGAGGCAAGAAGAACGTATACGATCATAGAAGAGAAAATGAATAGTGTAGATGATAGATTTTGCAATTCCCAAAGATTTTACAGTCGATACAGAAGAAACTGAAAAAAATTGAGAAATATTAGGATCTCATCAGAGGGATGAGGGGACTGCGGAACACCAAGACAACAATTATTCATCAGGTAACCGGTGTGGTTAGTACGACACCCAAAGTGACACCAATTTCAATATTGAAAGAGACTGGAATTGAAACTCCCATTGGCGGTACGATGCTGTCACAAAACCTCAAAGAGCATCATTGTTAACTAATAAATTGTGAAACAGAATAACAACAACAACAACGGTGTTGTGAATGTTCATGTTGTAAGGAAAAAAAACATGTTTTTGGCAAGATAAACAAGGTAAACAGGCACTAGAAGACAAATGAATACTATAAACCATTTAGCATGAAAATAAAACGCGAAACTTTCAGCGACTTGTAAGTCTAACTTTAAAAAAAAATATCCGCATGGATGGTTCAATCTATCAACAAATATTATAAGTAATAAAAACACTAATTTATTAAAATAATGCTTCGTAAATCTATGGCAGATTTCCTTTCATGCAATACCAGATTATTCAGTCATGTCAAAAGCAAATTCGTTCCGTTCATTCTTGTCAGAATCTTGCAGACGCACAGTTAGTATACGCTCGTTTAACAATGACAATATTACCAGACTCTTTCACAGATTTTGCTTTTATAATGATGATAAAAATCAAGATCGGCATTAATTATCTTATTAAGAAAACGAGAACACCCACAGCAAAATAGCTAAAATAACACCAGCTAAAACAGCAGTTATAATAATAATAATAATAATAATAATAATAATAATAATAATAATAATAATAATAATAATAATAATAATAATAATAATAATGACAATAATAATAGTGGTGGCGATGCGCAGTTCTTTTGCCATTCTAGAGAAGATAATGAAACAGTCAAAAACAAAGGAAGAAATAGAGAGAAAGATTAAATGTAAGCAGAGTGAGTTGATAGAAAATTCTATTTCCATAGAAACCTAATACGTAACCATGAGATATAGTAGAACGTCGCGTGTATATTTGTTATAGTAAAATAATAATTTCCTTAGGAAGCCTTCGGTTCATGACATGTCCATCTTAATATGCCACATCTGAATAAACATAATGACTAAATGTGCAATGAATGCCTTGTAATTATCGATTGAATTTTTCCGGACATTTTATGAATAACACTCAGTATGAGATACCGTCACGTGATAGTCATATGTTGCATTATCTATTCCAAAGTCACAAATAATACGGTGTAGAAAATGGTGAAGACTTGCTGATAGTCAGATCTCACTTCATTATGTTCAATTAAGAAAGAGGGAATGGGACCTGCAGTAAACTTACAATATAGATAAGAATGTATTAGGAAATGTTTAATGAAGATTTTAATGTATGTCACGGGAAAATTTGTTCAATTCTTTAATGTGTGTATGTATGTATGTATATATATACACGCATTAGAGTGTGTGTATGCGCGTGTGCGTACGTGTGTATGTGTGTTTATTTGCATTTGCGTGTTTGTGTATGCATGTATAGCGCTAGCATTATGCAATTATACATCAACGTAAATCAATATTATATATACAAATATTTATATATATCTATATATATGTGTATATATAGAGCTATGTATACAGGTGGGTACATACGTATATATATATATATATATATATATATATATATATATATATATATATATATATATGTTCATGCATATATTTATATACAAATATCACGTCACCCAAGTACACATGCATTTACAAACATTCAGGTATATGCATATATATCTTTCTATATATTTCAATCTGACTATAAATATTTCTCTATACACACCTACACAAACACACACACACATAACAAAAATACTTCGGATTATGAAAATCACATCTTTAAGTTTAGAAAGCCGACAATTGTCAGCACATTTAGAAATAAGTAATATCATTGAAATTTATACATCTTAAAATGTTTTCAAGGTGATCCTAAATTCTTTTCTTCTCACTATATATACACATCAACCCATATGTATATATGCTAATATAATCATATGTATATGTATATGTGATGATGTGCGCTGTATAGGCTAATTTTGCATTAATCCTTCAAGAGTCGAACATGAGAAATGCGTTCGTCAACTTTCTACATACATTACAGTTTCAACGAGAATCAGTCAGGCAAATTATGCAAATATACACTCATCCACCCGTAGTTAGATGCCCTCTTAAACAATGAAACAAACACAATTCCACAGCATACATTCACTGAGAAACACAGAGACACACGAACACTGAGAAGCTCACGCACGCAAACACATATACTACCTTACTCACACATGCATAGGAATTTAGAGAAACAAAAAGATTAATATGCTTCAACATATAGCCACATCTTCCCGTACAGAATAGGGTTTCATTAGAAGGTGTAATCTAATAATAAGTACTGCATATTTTCAAATTGATGTTATCTGCATATTGTGGTGTTTCTTCCTTCAGTATTTTGTCATACGATCCCGAAATAATCCGAAATATTAGGAACAGAAGAAAAAAACCTGGCACAGCAAGGTATCCATTTGTTCAGAGTAAAACGTGAATCATACCTGCAATTAGAAAGAAAAAAAACAGGTATTAATATATTTAGAAAGATATTAATTAAATTTAGACAGCTTTCTTTTTGTATTGAAAGTAAACGTGTATATGACATCAACTGCAGAAGTAAAATGATAGAGTTATGTGTGTGTTTGTTTGTGTACATGTACACATATGCATAAGTATATATGCACATTCATATGTATGCATACAAAAGCTAAGATAAATTTTATATATTCATATATGTCTATGTGCATGTGAGCTGTGTGCGTATGTGTATGTGTTTTGCGTCAGTGCGTGTTTGACTTGCTTCTTGTTAGGATTAGCAAGAAGTAGTCCATCTTCAAGTGTGATAACCGACAGAGAAGTAATATTTCGAATATGTGCGATAGAAACAAATGATCGGTTAATATCTTCCGGAAAAACATTGACACTCTCAAGATTTCAGAGAAACGCAGGACCTCAATGCAGAGGAGTCTTCGTTATGGCTGAAGAATGGAGACCTTGAGAAAGAAACGAGAAGACTCATAATGGCTGCTCGAAGCCAGTCATTGCGAACGAATATTATCAAGACGAAAATAAAGAAATCCACCGTAAGTACAAATTGCAGAGCAGTTAATGAGGAAGTAGACTATGTTATGCATACATTAACTTCCTGTAGTTCTTTGGCACAGAAGGAGTATGGATGAAGACACTACTATGTGGCCAAGGCACTGGCCAAGGACTAGTTCGAGAAAGATAATTTAAAGAAGTAACAAAATGGTATCAGTATCAACCAGAAAGTGTTGTAGATAATAACAATCATTAAGTCTTATAGAACTTTAATATACAGTGATCACGATCTTCATGTAAGACAACCGGATATTATCGATTTGGACAAGAAGGGAAAATGAATATGTCATCATAGATGTGGTTGTATATGCTGTCATGGACGTAACAAAGTACTGTAGAAAATAAGAAAATACCAGGATTTAGCTAGGGAAATACGAGCACAGTTGAGGGTTTCTAAAACAAAAAAGTTATACCAGTCATGATAGGTTTCCTACTCAATATTTACCTTATTTGAATTGCTGTAACTACGAGAGTTCCAATTGACAAATCTGCTCTAGCGGGAAAATGCACCGGTTTGTAAGAAAAGGTCGTCGATGTTTAAGGAAAAAAGTTGTGACCTGATATTGATTTTGAATATAGAACAATCGTGCACACTATGAGTAGTATTATTATTAGTAGTAGTAGTAGCAGCAGTGTTTTGGTAGTCGCCTATTTTGCGATTGTACTTCTACTACAAAAATGGATGCAGCTCTGCTTCAAGTAGTTGCTGCGTTCTGTTGTATATTGTATTTTCGTATTTGTCTGCTATTGTGTATTCTTTACATACGTGCAAACTATATTATCGCAAATATTAGTTGTTGTGTGTATGTGTGTGTATGTCCTGGGTATTTTTGTTATTTATTTATCTGAAACCTTTTTATCATTCCCAAAGCATGTGTCATTATAGTAATTGTTTCTGTGTTAAATCCCAAGTTCCTGCATATCTCAATTTCCATATCTTTGTATGTTGCTATTTTCTACGTCTGTTTTTCCGATATTTTGCAATCAGTTGGGACAGATACTTCCACCCGCATCGTTTCCCGGTTGTTGTTGATAACAGTATCGTAGACGTCGAAAATACCAAGATGTCATTGTCATTGTGGTGATGGTGTGTGTGGAACATTATGTTTTGAGAGAACAGAAATTTGTTGGTAAGTCACTTCTACAGTGTTTGTATGTGTGTGCGTGGAGGGGCGAGAGTAGTTGTTTTCTTTTAGTTTTATCGCCTTATTGCTATGTGCAATGTCTGCTTTCAGAGATTAGAAATTTTAAATAGTAACTACTTTTTGTATGTGTTGTCTTAGTGTTTATGATTATGTGAGGTTTGCGCAGAAATTGTTCTGTTATGATATTTGGTGAGCATACGAGTTATATAAGATTATAATATAGAATCGGATGCGTTCTGCATTAGTCTAACGAATGCATGCCAATGTTTAGTCTTGTGACATGGCTACAACTACCATATAGTGGAATTTATTTATATTGAACGCACCCCAATGTATTGCAGGAATTTTGGTCATGTTTCGTATTGAGATTGGATTCACAACATTAATCACGCTGACCCTACACAAAATTCATCGGGCAACACTTCTTCCATTGTAAATAACATAAAATTGTGTTCCCAGAATTGTAAAAATTGCTGGGCGAAGATAATGTCGTGCATGTAGATTATTTTGTATAGAAAATATACTGCGCCCGATGTAGACGGCAATGCAATGTTTGTACTTATATACAAAACGCAAAAGAAGACAATATAAAATAATTACATGAAAACAGTATCAATATTCATTGAATTTCTCACAGCTTTTAAATATTTTCAACGGAGGTCATAATAAGTCATATCAAAGCGAAATATGAAAAGATAGCGCAGTCTGAAATTCAATACAAATGATATATAGATATATATAAATAAATATATATAAATTTTCAGAATGCGATAAAAATCCAAGGCTGTGAAAGATTTTAGAACATTTATACCTAGGTCTTACAGCTGTTTCCGGGATATTTTCTATATCCCTTCATCGGGGACGGTGTGAGAAAATTGTGGAATGACCAATTTTAAATACTATTGGAACTTACTCACAACGTACTGGAATCTTATATCTATACCATTGTACCTAAATAATGGATCTCCAGATGCAATATCCCTGAATATCTCACGTCTATTTTCATTCCTCCACTTCACTCTCTATTTCAAATCTTATCTAGAATAACTATTGCCTAACCATCACAGAAAATTGCACGTAAAGCATATAGGTGGCGAAGATTTAGAATTGAATGAAGAATTATCCAAAACGTTATAATTTTACATTACACAATATTCTAAGTACATTTTGTTGTACTTCATTGGCATTACATACCCTATTTAGTTTTGGTTACATTGCTTTTTTTTTATTTCGACATTGGATATATATTTTATCTTATATAATTTATATCTTCTGGTGGACGATTTGAAACGTTTGTTTATGGAAGTCTTAAATCATAATTCTAACACTTGATCACAATTTTCTGTGAACAACAAATTCGACTAAATCACTTACAGGCAACACAATATCACTTCATTATATTTGATCTTTTGACACATTAACTGAACATTAAAACAAAAGTTTGTTAGTTGATTTGACATAGACATAGAGAAGAAGGCACAGATAAGAGCATGCAAACGCAAACACAGGCACAGATTTATAAAGTGGCACACAAACATACATGTATTGTATGCATGTTGGAATTTCTCCCTGTATATATCTAACTATATAGATATTACATACATATAAGAGGGATGACTTGTTATATGTATGTAATACTATTTTTCTGAATCTTCAGTCTTTTCTATATGCTAGACCATTGGTTTAAATTATTATTAACCAAATGAATATTCAAATTTTTACCCTTATTATTTTAAATATCTATAGAGATAGATAGATTCATATATGCCTTCACATTTATGCATACATATCTGTAGCGAGATTTGTCATCTCCATAGTCATCCGTTTGTACTAGTCTAGTATTATTCATTTTATAATGATTTAGCTTTAGACACCTGCTGTTCTGACAACACTATCTCGTATTAATATACCAGCTTTTAGCATCCAAACAACGCATTTACCGTTATTCCACTTTTATTCCACAAAGCAAATTTTAACTTGCTTTATAATTACCAAAGAAGTATCAACGTGTAGGAGTTAGCTTAATATGACCAGCTGCAGCTTAGAAGCTAGATCTTGCAAACTGCACCAATGAATAGGAGTATGGATATGGCATTTAGATATTTTGCGCTTTCACATTAAAATGCATCAATACAAACCAAGCAGAATTATTTACAATTCCAATGTCTAATGATGCCCGATCGAATATCAAACGTTAACAATGACATTAGTGCATTACATAATAGGATTAGAATTTCTCTCTGAAACAAATATGCACTTATTACAACAAAATACATTTATTGGTAAAACGACACCAACCACATCACCAGACCTTCTGTAGCCTAATACACTATACATGTCATTCGCGTTTACATGTGCGTATAAATCTTTGCACCAATATAATACTTATAAACCGCCATATTGTTCATGCGCTAATGTATATACTATTTCTCTCCTACTGTAGACGAACATTAATATTCTATGACTTAAAATTTTGCACAATGTAGATGAGGTTATATACGTGTGTTTTAATCTATGTACCTCAATATATATTAATCTATCAATATATACATCCTTATACTACCTGCTTGACATATCTTTCAGTCTCTCTTTCTCTGTATAAATATATATATATATATATATATATATATATATATGTGTGTGTGTGTGTGTGTGTGTATGTATCATATGCATGCACACACATAGATAAAGCAAATCCGATGTCTTCCCATACGCTTAGGTAAATTTAATTGTGAATGCGTCCATAAACGCAATCGTAAAATAATATCATATTCTCTTCTGATTGTTTTGAAAGCAAAATCCAATCTTTCTAAATTAGGTATGATATCAGATAAAAGAAAATGGGGAATAACGATTTAATGAAATAAAAAAGAAATATATGAAATAAATATAACAACAACACATTTCAATTAGACAACAAAATTAGAATACAAGCTTTGATTTCGCATGACTACCATTTCCTATATAACGTCAGCAAACGCAACAGCATCATTGTCAGGAACTGCACTGACTATAACCATAACAACAGCAGCAACAGTCAAGAACACAACAACTGCAATAAGAGGAGTGTTAGCAAGAATACCGTGAAACTTTATACTGAGACAATAGAATACATGCTAAAGAACAAAGGGAAATTGAAATGGAATATCGACTTCTCCAGGCTATTTTTCAAATTGAATCAAAACCTGAAAGATTCACAGCGCGATGGAGCGATGGAATCTAGTTTATTCCGCCCTCGTCTTCAATAGTTCCTCAAGAATTTGCAATATTTTTTTTCAAAATTCTTAGTTTAAATATCTTGATCTTTTCAATTAAGGTGCATGGTATAAGAATATTGGTATTATTATTATTATTATTATGATTATTATTATTATTATTATTATTATTATTATCATTATTATTATTATTATTATTATTATTATTATTATTATTATTATTATTATTATTATTATATTATTATTATTATTATTATTATTATTATTATTATTATTATTATTATTATTATTATTATTATTATTATTATTGTTGTTGTTGTTGTTGTTGTTGTCGTTGTTATTATTATTATTATTATTATTATTATTATTATTATTATTGTTGCTGTTGTTGTGGTGGTGGTTCTTATTCATGCCTGTCTTTGTATTGTTCCCATCATCCATCGCCATGGTGGCAAATAAAAGAAACAATTATCTTTACTATCATTATTTTTATTATCTTCATCGTTATTATTGATATTATTATTAATATTATCATTATTATTATTTCTTCCTATTAATGTTGATATTATTATGTTTGGTTCTTTTTATTATCATTTATTTGCTGAGAACAGTCACGTTTCATGGAGAACCGCTTAGAAGATATTTCCTTGTAGGATTACTTGGAACTTTTTCTTAAACATTTTACTAACAACGGGTGTTGGAATTTTTAAACACATCCACTTTTATCTAAAACGTAAGCAAAGGCTCTTATAAATGTAAAAAAAAAAATATGCATACATTTTAAGAATGTGGTGCCGGAAGAAGTGTCTTTAAACGCAGCAGCGAATATATATCCTATGCGTTTGAAACACCAACAACAGATTGAAAAATTTAGAAAAACTCATGTAGTATGATATGAAATAGATACACTGAAGACTTCAAATTTGACGAGCATATCAGAATAATGCAAATTTGGATGTGAAGAGGTAAGAAATCCAGCACCAGTCAAATTACAATGAAATCAATTGTTAGCTTGGCATGTTAAATCAAAATGTCGTTATTCGTCAAGAAGAGTTAAATATAAATTAGCAGAAGGGGTACGTCAAATTGAGAGGGCTCATTTACCAGATATTGAACAGAAAATTGCTGAGGGGCATGTGCATATGGCTCTCCTAGAAAGGAAAATGTTGGCCAGTTATGAATGGTCTCAAAAGAAGAGTTGTAGGAAACCCTAAATGCTGTGCGATAGGATGTATGCACCACCGATTGTGGCAACTGCATATGTCTGTTCTTTATAATTGACAAACTTATGACGTGTGTTATTCAGAACGTGTGTGTCATATTCTTTGATTCTTTTACTTGTTCCAGTCATTTGACGATTACAGGGTTTTAGTTGAAGTAATCGACACCAGAACTTATTCTTTCTAAGCTTAGTACTTATCCTGCTATTGGTTTTTAACGAACCACTAAGTCACGGGTACATAAACACACTAGCATCATGTGCGATTGTAGAGGGACAACCACAGATAAAACGATACACATTCACACACACGACCGGCTTCATTCAGTTCCCATTTACAAATTACACTCACAAGGCTCTGGCGTATCCGAGGCAATAGCAGAAAATATTTGCTCAAGGTACCTCAACTTTAAAATTAGGCTTTGTTTAGTGAGAACGATGGAATTACTTTTTTCTTTCTTTTTTCTATTTTTGAAGTTTAAGAATATGTGTGAAACATAGTCTTTATTATATTATTCATCTACTTTGTTCAGTCATGTAACTGCAGCGATGCTGGAGCCTGAAAGAGTTATAGTCGGAAACATTGACAACAGGATTAATTCTTTGTAAGTCTAGAACATAGGTAACAACTCATAGGTTTCGGGCACCTTCCGGAGTGTTCGAGCGGTTCCAAGCAGTGCTGTTTTCTGCAAGTGCTGCACCCTTATTGCAGCCCATATTTTTCCACGTACTTCTCGAGATTTTGCTTACTGTTTCCAGAACTCCGACAATTATTGGTACTACTGCTAAGTTTTTCATCGACCACAACTGCATAACTTCCCAAGCTAACCTGTCATATCTCTCCACTTTTTTTCTTCCCTATTGCATATCTTGCTATATTTATGATCCATCATAGTTAGCTTTCTTTCTCAATTAAGACTATGCCTGGCTTCCTATTCTCGATCTCATGGTCGCACTGAATTCTAAATCCCATAGAATCTTTGCATTTCTTTTTTCGACGATGCCTTCATGTTTGTGGTCGTACCAAGTTTTTGCTCTGCCAAGTCCATAGTTGTTGCAAAGTGTCCAATGGACAAGTCAGACTATAGTGTCGTGGCGTCTCTTATATTCCTTCTGGGCTAATGGCGTACTTTGCCTGGTAATATGTCATACAATTTCACCGTTTTGTCCGCAGATTCTACAATTATCCCCTTTTGATGATTTGTCTGTTCTGTATTTTATGTAGTTTGTTCTTAGTGTTGGCTCTTAAGCAGCACAGATTAGAGCCTCCATTTCCGGTTTTAAAATCACTTTTATCTTCAATATCCCTATGAAATTTACCATGCATTGTTTTCATCACCTACCTATTTTCAGTTTCATTCGTTCTCAATTTCTTGTATAATGCTTTAACTTTACAAGCTTTCATTCAACACGAATCTGACCTTCCTAGTTCTAATAATAGCGGTTCTGTGGCATTTTTTTTACATACCATGCTACGTTGATTTCTTCTGCTCTAATGCTGTGTTCACATCCAATAAGTCCTCTTCCCCTTCTTTTTCATGGTACATACAGCCTGTTTGTGTCACTTTTTGGGTGGAGTGACCCATATCTAGTTAGCAACTTCCTTGTCTTTCTGTCTAAGCTGTTTATTCCGTATACTGTCCATGCGATTACTCCTACTCCATATCTAAGGAGTGAAACCGCCCTGGTGTTGATAGCTTCGATCTTATTCCATCCGTTTAATTTCGACTGAAGGATCAGTCTGAGTCTACACAAGTAGTCCATCTTAAATTTTGAATATAATTTTTTATTATTATTGTTGTTATTATCATTATTATTATTATTATTATTATTATTATATTATTATTATTATATTATTATTATTATTATTATTATTATTAGTAGTAGTAGTAGTAGTAGTAGTAGTAGTAGTAGTAGTAGTAGTAGTAGTAGTAGTAATAGTCTCTGATGAAGTAGTAGCAGTAGTAGAAGCAGCAACATCATAATGTACTGGCTAATGTTGCTAGTAATTACGCCTCGCCACGAATGATTGTATAATCGGTCGCGTTCGGAGAATTATGGCGGTATCCAATTAGAAAGAAATAATTAATGTTATACAAATTATGTTATAGCTAAAGCGAACATATATCGCTAATAATGTCCATTTCGGAAAGATATATCTTGTAGATGATATATGTTGTATTCCTATTGGCGAGATTTGGTAATATCAAATATCCAAATGTTATTGTTAATTTAGTTATAATGTCGCACGAGACAGTTTATTTAAGTGTATATTGTGTGATTACAATTTGACAGGCAGTCAATCAATAGATCGGTAGAGGTGAAACTGTCACAACATACCATTTTGCTTCGTGGTTTCGTCAAACTATAAGAAACAAGGATCACATGTTGGAGACTTTGCCAGCACATCATCAAATATATAAATTATAAGTTAATACGTGGATTGATGAATCTCAAATCAAAGAAAATATCTTCATGTTCGCAATTCCACTGTTTCAGTTTCCATCCGATCGCAATAAAACCCATGTTCATCGACCGGTTGGGTCGTTGCATTTACTTTTGTACATAATTGTTGAATAATGAAAACGTCTTCAATTCCTCAATGTTTTATTCGATGTCGTCAATTCCTCAGTCTTTTAATGAATGTTTGATTTGATGCATCTCACAGTAAGAGCATTTCATACTCGTTATGTAGTTTGAATCCCCTAGGTACCTCATGAACAATACTATTTCATCTCACTCTATAGATAAAAAAGAATGAATATTAGAGTTCACACTGATACAACTTGAGGTGTGGAGTACTGCAATGATTTTAACCTTATCTGCACTTTACAACATAAACACATGCACAGACTCCATATATATATATATACATATATATATATATGCACATATATACATAATACATACTCACACAACATTTATATGCATGTGTGTGTGTGTTATTTTCAATCGAAAGTGTGTGCCTTCGTGTGACAGAACGCATTGGATTCTATTTGTTCAATAGTAATAATATTCATGAGGACGTTCAAAGAAGTTCACGCAGTAATACTCAACAAAAATACATAAGCCATTTAATAATATCTCTTTAATTTTTGACTTCAAATTTAACGGATGTTAAGTTTGGATTTCATTGTTCTGGAATGAGGGAATCAGGATGCTTTTATAGGGAAGAGATTGATTGAATCGGCGCTAGTTTCTCTGTATTTTATATTTATGAGATAATGTGAAATCATATATTTGTTTGTATGTAAGAGACGCAATGACTTGAGAAGCAGTCATTGACCGTATACTGCAATCAGTTTACGCGATCTATTACATCTGGTTTCCATATACATTACTAATGAAACTGATGTTATTCTCAAAAATGCAAGCTGTAAGTACAAACTATCAGGAGACATTTCCGCAAAATCACACTAATTTTACAACACATAAGTGACACTTGAACGATAATACTTTAATTCATGCTAATGGTAATAATATAATTAATTAAATGTTATTACACTCATAATTATAAGAATATTTCTTTAATTTCATGGTAAGGAATGCGATCATCGTTAATTAATTATCAATAGCATATACAGCCATCACCAAAGTAATAATTAAAGTCAAAATATTAATAAGAATGGAATAATAGAAATAATAAAATAATAATAATATGAATATGTTATCATTCATAAATAAAATAATAGAGTTCTAAAATTGGCTAAAAGTCCCCATTGGGCATGAATTTATGAAAACAATGTAATTTGTTTTTTATGTTAATAAGGGGAAGGCGAAATAGCTAAAAGAATAAAGCAGTAGATACGTTTAAAATATCAATTGCTGTGCTTAGATATCAATTGTAATCTCTGAGAAAATCTATCGAGATATACCGTTATGTTCATGATCGAAAAGCATACTTGCCCAGACCCAGTTTACTCCCTACTCTCTTCATTTGGAAAATACTGAGAAGACAAAGAAAAGGAAAAGGAAGAAGGTAGAAAAAACGAAGGCCAGCTTAGTGGTAATAAGTTGTGACCTTTTCGTAAACATTGATATAGCTGATCCATATTTCCCAGAATATTAGTCAAGATAGAACTCTTCCTCCCCACAATGTAATACATAGTATAAAGATGAGATTGAACGTAATGACTATCCTTCCAACTTCATCAACCTCCACATATGACAACTTTGTGAAAACACGAAATGATGTTATTTTGTTATTTGCAGCCCATGTACAGATTATGAAATGCTTCTTGAAGTAGCATTTTAATGTCACTAATGATGCTCTACTTTAAAATGACCCAAGCTATGAAAACGTGACTGAAATGGGATTACTCCTAGGATAGCCTGCAGGTAACATTCAACGCCCCTGTCCTGTCTTTGGTTAACCTGATCAAAATTGACGAGCACAGAGATTGATTTATTATCGTACACCTCGTCATAAACGCCGAAATAAAAATAACAAATGGTGGCATTCATATTTCATATTGCCATATCGTTATTTAGCAGCTTCACCAGCACCTGGGACACAAACGTAAATGTTCCCTGTTTATTGCTAAATAGTTTTAAAAATTAGAGAGTAGATATCAATGTGACAGACTAGAGCGATTTACTCTAGGTATTGTTTCTTTGCAAAGCTGAAGCTTGAAGAAAATTCACTCAGAGAATCGGACAACAGAATGACTTCAAACTTTAATGCATTTTCAGATATTACTGGCCACGGTGAAGGCTTAAAGGCAAGCTTACATTAAAACTGGCATATACAAAGCAGAATTCAAATCAGATGTTTCTATAGACGAAATAGGCAGCGTGCATATTACAACATGTCTTTCTAACAAGAATAAAGTTGCTTTTTCAAAAGAAGTGTGTTTCCGTTGTAAACTGTTTATTTAGTTTGACTCAGAAACAACATGGACATAAATAGAAACTCTGGTTATGAGTGAACATATTTATTGCAAAGATTAATTTTTTTTTTACAAAAGGTACGAGTAATTATCCCTTGAGGGCAAAATTATATTTCAGTCATTTTCATTTTTCTTATTCATTTGTAAAGTGTCAGTAGGTTAATTAATCTGTAATCAATACAGTTTTTTTTTACCCTGAATAATGCTTAAACTTTTAATTCAATTCGTGATTGTTCTAACGTTACTTGATTTTTAAATGCCTTCAGCCCACGCTGTTCACATTGTTCTTTCAATCATATTCTAAGAAGAGAACAAAACCTGCTAGGCAATGGTTTCCCACTGGGAAATGGAGGCATCATGAATTCTTGCTGAATGGCTTTTGTCGGATTCAAGATGTTGCTACAATTATGTTACAGCATACACCTTGATGAGGTCATAAAACAGCGTGACAGGGTTAGTTTTCGTTCCATGTATTTAACACTGACTATAATAATAATAATGATAATAATAATAATAATAATAATAATAATAATAATAATAGTAGTAGTAGTAGTAGTAGTAGTAGTAGTAGTAGTAGTAGTAGTAGTAGTAGTAGTAGTAGCAGCAATTCCTGTCTTACAAAGTGCGACCATACCTGGCCACCGTTAAGAAATAACTGGAAATATCGCATCCTCAGTGCTACCCGGCCCCCATCAGAGCGTATACAGCGACTACTCTGAAGGCACCACCCTTGCCGTTGCTCATTTCCAGGACGACTAGGTTCACCTCCGATTCTAGAAAGACCGTCCGAACATAGGAGTCTAGGCCATTCATATACACCCTGCCACCCTGTCCTCCCATTTGAGGCCGAGTACAAAAAGCGTGGATAAAAAAATTGTCGAAAATGGGGGATAGCTCGCTAGTGTCGGAAGTCGTTTTCTCACTGGCTGCTCTTGCATACAGCCCCAACGACTTGAGGTCACCGAGTATGTGGCCTTGTTCCAGGGTTATCTCAGGCGAAAATATTTATACAACTCACTCTGATAACTGCCATGTTGAGAGAAAGAAAAACAACAGGGTTAATTGACCCCCCCACCTCGATACTGTTGGCGGCCCAGTGACTTGGGCTCCGGATCTGGTGGTTGTTTCTCTGGGAAACCCTGCAAAATTCTCTTAGTGATCATATCATTAGTGTTTCCCACGTCGTTGGCGATAGCCTCCCTCATGTCTCTGTACGTCTTCAATTGAATCCGTACCAGCATCAAACATTCAAGAACGTTAAGGGTGCTGGTGTCGTATATTGCACCTGCTTCCCAATTTCCTTTTCTACAGCTATGACGGCTATCAAACATTTGTTAGATCTCCTCACTATAGGAAATTAGAAGTTTCTGTGTTTAACTCTTTTGTGTGTGTGTGTGTGTGTGTGTGTGTGTGTGTGTGTGTGTGTGCTTTGTTTGTTGGTCGAGGTGGCATTCTCATAATGTTCGTGTGGCTGGTGGGGATGGTGTTGTCCTAGACAAGTATCTTTCTAGTTGTGGTGTAGGGCTAGATATTTTTCTTTATGCTTGTGTTATGTTTTAGATGTTCCTCCTCATCTTCGCTACGGGGTGTGGAGTAATCAGTGTCTGTGAAAATCTGTTTCGGGGCGTGTGAGTATGTTTGTAATTGAGTGAGCACCGTTGTGTGAGTATGTCCTTAAGAGAGGGGAGACATATTGCTGGTTTGGGAAACTCCCTAGTTGGTCTCTCCATTGTCTTTGGGTTTCAACTGAAGATGAGGCTGAATGTGTCGCATATTGTTTCAGTTGTTGCGGGTTTTGTTCGAGTGGTGGGAACGACCTCGTGCCTCCTGTTTTTTTCAGGAAGAAGGAGCTGAGGTGACTTGTAACCCCGCAAATTTTGCACTTAGACTTTCAGCCATCTACTATAAAATGCAAGTGGACCCCATTAGGCAGCTGTGTAAGGAACGAAAGCTTTTCAATATTTTCCGGCTTTATAAGAAGCAGGATTCTTATGGTTGTCTAGGACCAGTTTTCCCTGCTAGCCTAACCTATCGCTCTGTTCCCCTTTCTATTCTCTCTCTCTCTCTCTCTCACTATATATATGTAGACAAACACACACACACACACACACACACACACGCACACACACATACATACATATATGTATATATACACATAATGTGTATAAGAGTATGTCAGTCGACGTAAGAAATGCGTTCAACATTTAATTATAAATGTTGAACAATGAAATCCAACCGATTCCATCGCTCCAATGTTTACATCATCATTATTGGAATTTTGGTGTTTTGGATCTGTACGCTGTTGTTAATGAAACGTATTCTTAGTAGTACATCATCACTGGGGCTTCTAGCTCGCCGAATCGTTTCTGCGCCGGACAAAAGGCTCAGCTGCATTTCGTCTCTCTTCACTCTCCGAGTTTCAAACTCTCCCGAAGTCGGATTTGCTTTTCGTCCTTCCGGGGGTCGATAAATTAAGTGTTACTTAAACACTGTGCTCATGAAATCGATTACTCGCCACCATAAAATTTCAGGCCTTATGTCTTTAGTAGAAATGATTATTATTACATCACCACCTAACTTATCAGGGTAATGTGAAATATGTCGGAATTTCATTCTTTCTACTATATATTTAATTGCAATTCAGTGGATATTTTTACAGTGTGTGTGTGTGTGTGTTAAATATAATATTCACATATTCTAAAATGTTAATTGTTTTTATAGGTTTTACTACTGATCCTCTATAATGTTTTCCCCGTATGTTTCCCTGTATATATATATTATTTATTTTGAGTTAATGTAGCATGTTGTTGATATATTAAAAACAAAAAATATAGGTAATTGAATAACGATAGTTACAGAAACTTTCATTTAATTAATTATATTTTATTAGTAGCTCAACGAATGTCTCCATCGCATTCACCCATCCAGAAATTTTATACGACATATTATGGACATGTTAAGTGTGACTCTATGGTTACTTCAGATAATATTCTCAATAGAAATACAAAACGGCGGTGCATCATAGTACATGTAGGGAAATCATCGATGAAAACAGATCATCGAAAGTTCAAACATACCACCATAAATATGCTACCACGGATTAAATTTATCTCTCAAATATAGACATGTATAGGCGTGAAAATGAATATAGCCGCAAAATTACGGAAGTCACAATGCATGCGAATAATCTTACAAAATACATATATTAATGTATAAATTAAATTTGAGATATCTTTAACTTATTACATATATATAGAGAGAGACATATATATATGTATTATATGTATATTTATATGTATCTATACACACACACATATTTATATATATATATAAATATATATACATTGTCATATGCACACGTGTGTACGTGTATACGCTCATGCATGGTTATGTAGTTGAAAATTTATCTTGGAAACATCTGTTGTACATCTTCATATTAAATATCTCGTTTGAGTTTCAGACCCGATGCAATCTAGTTGTGTGTGTATAAAATTCAAAATTACGAGCACAGCAATGATTGTGTCAATTCTAAACTAATGTTCTGTGTTCTCAAGTCACTAAAAATATAATAAATAGAATTTGGGAAATATGGAAACGAAAAAGAACTTTCATTGTTAAATATATATTTTTATACGGAAACTCTGCAAACTCCACACTTGAACTATGAATTATTTATTACATATTCATATCTGTTTCATAACATAACATCATAAAATGTGTTATTCTATAAAACGAAATTATCATTATATCGCCTTCCTGCGGCAAAGTGTTTTAAGTCAACGAAATAAAACCTTGTTGGTAAGAATCACACACACACACACACACACACACACACATACACACACACACACACACACATACATATACATATATATATTTATATTTATATATATATATATATGCGTGTGTGAGTTTGTGTGTGTGTGAAAAAAAAGAAACAGTGTACTTAGATATTGCCATGTTCGATAAATACTCTATAAATATGTATTTTGCATCTACAATTCAGACTAGAATTAATAAGTAAATAACAAGATCGTATATTCGGATACAGAGGTGTATGTGTAGCTGAATATATTGCGTTGGAAAATCAATCACTTTAAACGAAGTGTGTGTTATGAAAATGTCTACTGAGAAACTTTCAATAAGGAAAGACAGGAAAGATCTGTATTTATTTTGTACATACCGAAATGCAAATAAAAATGTCTATTTAATCTGTCTGCCTCTCTAACTCTGTGGCTCTGTCTGTGTATAAAGACAAGTACCAAATCTCAAATTCACACATACTTATTAATATTTCTCTGTACACACATTTACATATGCACACACACAAGCACACGTATTGCCCCAGCATGGCCACAGCTCATAGGCTGGAACTGGAATCAATCAATCAATCATATATATATATATATATATATATATATATATATATAGATATATATATATATATATATGTATGTATGTATTACACGTATGCACATAATTGATCTTGTCTGAGCCTCTATCTGTATACAAATGTAAACATACAACCAGCCACTCACCCATTAACACACACATGTATATATTTGCCAATGTACAGCGAGAGAGTTCGTGTACGTGTGTATGTGCATGGGTGTGTCTGCGCGACTATATATATATATATATATATATATATATATATTATATATATCTATATATAATATATATATAATATATATATTTATATATGTATATAAATTTACACACACACACACACACCACACACACACACATATATATATATATATATATATATATATATATATATATATATATATATATATAGTTATTTCAAACAAGAAAACACAAAAAACACGAAAACAACACGAAAACGCGAGGACGTGGAACAAATATAGTATTATTGGACGCTCACTATTGCTAATACTTTACATTTACCACGTCCTCGTGTTGCTGTGTTTTGGTGTATTTTTATTCGTTATTTATATATATCTTCTTGGTTCCTTAAAGTTTCTACTCGTATAATGTCGGCATTACTGTGGCACCGGTGTAAAAAATTATGATGATGGCATCAACCGCATTACTCGATTCAAGGTTGTGCTCATTCCTTAGATTATATTCGCTGAATCAGGCCCCACAAATACATGTTATCATACATGCATTCATACATGCATGCATACGTACATATATAAATGCATATATATATTATATATTATATATAGATATATATATATATATATATATGTATGTGTGTGCGTGTGTGTGCGTATGTATGAATTTATTTATATAATACATAGATATATGCACGTTAAACATTTGCTTACATATACGTATACACAAATATATACCTTTACTACTGTATATATATATATATGCGTGTGTGTATGAATGCATGTCTTACACACAACCATACAAATATAAACACGCACATATATATATATATATATATATATATATAAACAGATTTGTATGCTTATTTACATTTCTCAAATCATGTATAAACGCACAGGTAGCGTGTGTATTAGAAACGAGTATGTACAGACATGAAATAATATAACATTTATCGTATTGTAATATTGTCTCCTGGAATAAAATGTAAACATATTTGTACGCATCTCTGTGGGCGCCGGTATATTTTTGTGTAAATCTGCTGTTTTTTTAATTTTGTCTTTCTCGGTATTGAATAAGTGAATGTATGAATATCTAACTCAGGAGATTATATGTACAAGACTATGATGCCGGTTAGATATGTATGAACAAGCTCTCATGTAGAGTATGTGTGTGTGTGTTTGTTTGCATGTGTGATGGTGTGTGTGTATGCGTGTCGTATGAACGTATACTACTTTGAGTTTTGTATCTCTTATTTCACAAGTATTTGTGTATTATTACAATTTTTGTATACACATATCATATCCTTATTGCATATTTTGCTTTGCAACGAAAACCATTATTATTTCTACACTAAGGGAAAGAAATATTAGACATAAATCGTTTTTGAACTGTCGGTGGTCATGATAATAAACTGAAATTTTGGATTGAAACTTTTGAAAGCTGTTGCCTGAGTAAGTTCTATTTTATTTCTTGAAGTGGTTCCTCCAACGTATACTTACATTCGGAATTTATATGAAATCAACAGCTGTACAAATCGGTGCAACCATTAGTAATTCGCATTTCGTTATTGCAATAAGACCTTCTAGAGTAATTTAGATCGGTGCTTAAACCACGTAAGTATATATAATATATATACATAATACATATATATATATATATATATATATATATATATATATATATATATATATATATGTATATATATATATATATATATATAATATATTATATACATATAATATATATATATATATATATATACTAATATATATATATATAATATTATTAGAGACAAAACCACTATTATGCAAATCAAACAAAAAATTATCTAATTAATATTATATTATATTTTACTATAATTGGATTCAATCCTGAATCTGATTTTTCCCTGTAAATTGGGATTTATTCCCTAATATTATATATATATATGTATATATATATATATATATATATATATTATATATTATATATTATATTATATATATAATATATATATATAGATATTATATATATATATATATATATACATATTGTGTGTGTGTATATATATATGACACGCCGGAGACAAGCATCATTCCATCACTCACAGTGAAAGAGAAACGCGGGAGAGAATCTCTGTCTATCAAGCAATTACGTTTAAGTTTTACCTTCAAAACTTCCTACTTTGTATCCTATTTACTGAATTCAAAATGGAGAATCAGTGTAAAAATTTTAAAAAAAATATGAATTACTTAGAGAAGTGAATTATTTGCTAGCAGTCAGAATCCGTTTTCTGTTTTTAAAATTTTGTTTTGTTTTCTTTTGTTATTCAACAGTGTCTGAATATAAAACTGAGCTTGTGGAAAGAATGATTCTGATACTTTTGTTTAGATACTTTATATAACACAAGTTGTGATGTACAATACTTTCTTGTATATATTACACCCTATTTCACGATGTAAATCGATTTTATTTTCATAAATAAGCATTAGACAAAAATACAAAATCAGTGGTATTGTATAAATACTTCGCCGGTGTTCATGTCGGAACAAATTCATCGGCACCTCAGGATGGATTATGGGGGATACGTAAGACAACACTGTTTTGTAATATTTTTTTTTTGTTTGAAGATGCGATAATTATTGTATTAAACTACTTATATTTCTGTCACTATGTCGTTGAAGGGTTATGACAGTTCCATCAGTTCCAGCGCTGAATCTGTACTCATTTTATCGACTCATCAAGGATAAAAGGTGAAATCGAGATTGAACTCAGAACATAAAGACGGACGACACTCCGCATTTTTGTCCGGTGTGCTAACTTTTCGACCAGCTGACTTCTCTATATTTCATCATTAAATTTTGGCACACGGCCAGTGATTGCGAGTAAGGAAGTAATAAGTCAATTTCATCGACCCCAGTGTATTGCTGTTATCTATTTCTTCTAGCCGCAACAAAATGATAGAAAATGTCGTCTATTGTGGCAATTCAACCCAGAACGTAAAGACGGACGAAATGTCGTGAATTATTTCGCCCAGCATACGAACGATTCTCTCTACTCACTGCATTAAACCACATCATACTAATATTAATGTAACCCGTTATACACGCCGACCCACTAACTTCCTTGCTATTTTGTGAAGAGGAATAAAATACACAATTTGATGACTATAGGATGAATCCATGCTCTGCATGTAATGATAAATTTGGTTAGGTGTAGAATGAAAATGACTCCTCAGTACAGCTGATGTTTTTGTGGTTGTATTTCAAACGGGAACACATCTGGCCAATGTTGAAAATTTAGTGGATTTCACAATTGAAAGTAATTTTATTTCTGTATATGCTATACCAACTGGTATATTAAGGTTGTTAAGCTCCCGTTGAAATAAATTTTATATATTTTATATTATAATTGTTGAGCATTGTTGCTGCTATTTACAGATTTCCAACGAGAAAATCCATTTTCGTTTTTTCATATTTAAAAAAAGATAATTTTGCTTTCTGAATGCAACACTCTCAAAGGGTTTTCAGTGCATTGCAGATATATTGAAGTACTTCTAGTAACGTCAGGAGAAAATGGCACTTTTTGCAGATGTCGCTGTTGTTTACACGCCTTCGATATAAACCATTGTAAAATATAACCATCTGGTCTTAGGCCCCATTTTTGACATAAAGGTTCACATAATTTTCCAATTTGCTAGTTTGAAAAGCTTCTCCACAATAACTAATTCCCCCTTTCTCTCTCCCCACTTACCATTTTTCTCTCTCTCTATATATATTGTATATAATATATATATCTATATTATATATATATAATATATATAATATATGTATATATATATGTATAGATATATATATATATTATGTATATATATATTATATATATATATATGTATATATATATATAAATATGTATATATATATATGTAAATATATATATATATGTATATATATATATATATATAATATGATATATATATAATAATATATATATAAATATTATATATATACTAGGTATATATATATTATGTATATATATAATATATATATATGTATATATAAATGATATATATAATATTATATATATATATATATATATATATATGTATATATATATATATATATATTATATATATATATATATATATATATATATATAAATCATATGTTTATGTATATGTATATGTAGATATATGCATATATATATTTGTAATTTCCCGAAAGAAAGAATATTAAGTTCAAATAACCACCGTCAAGATCGTCGGCATATTTTTTTCTGTATATTTTATGTATTTTGTGCTATTACTTTCACTATGACTTTTCACGTCAGCTGATTTTGTTGGTGCCATAGCTGTTGCAACCAGAAATAAACTCTTTGAAAAATTCGATAATATTATAAAATAAAATCTAGATCAAATCAAGAAAATTATTTCTTTTATTTCTGGTGCTCATTCACCTATTTCCTCTCTAGCGCTTAACTTCCTTCCACCACTTTTACTATTATGCTTCAGTTGGTAGCTGAATAGCTCTAACATAAGCAGGTCTAAAATCGCTTGCTTTTGACATGTGGCTGTTACATGTACTTATTTTTAACTAATAAGATAAGTGAATGAGAAATAAGAAATGTATGGGATTTTAGAATATTTCTTTTTTTCTGAGAGAAATATTTTTGAAATAGAAATAATGGAAAAGTGTCACAAATCATTCAGACATAATAACAAAATATATTTAAGACTATAGTTTTCTGCGTTTCATAAAGAATTAAGTATAAATATGGATAATGAATTCACAGTCTACAATGGATACTGTTTTCTTACGATTATCATTATTATTTTTAATGGAAATCTTATCATTATTATTAGTGTTTGTCTTTACTTGTTTTGTTATTTTGACCTTCGTCTCAGTGAAAGAAAGTAAATAATAATTACCATATACGTGGCAAGAAATTTTAGTAGGTCTTATATAACTTCAAATAGTAGAGGTGATGGTATTGGTAGTTGTAAAAGTAATAGTAGTAGCGGTAGTAGTAGACTACACAATTACTGAAATGTTTTGTTGCTGCTACTCTGGCGATTAGTAATATTTTCAATTAATTAATTTAAAGTTAGTGAAAGAACATACGATGGAATCACATTTTCCACCGACTAATGGACATAAAAGTAATAATTAAAATAATGTATATTA
>NC_043012.1:18813808-18891308 GCF_006345805.1 Octopus sinensis
AAATTGCACGATTAAAAGAACATTGACTATTGGCTAATATATATATGAGACATATTTACAAAAGTGCTCAGTGCAAATATGCTTATCAACATTCCATGTACATGCCTGTTGGCTTACTCCCATTTTCATTTCCTTCAACAGTGTGTCATACAAATTTTTCTGCCTATAAATTATCAATAATTTTTTACTCGAAATATTTCAATTCAGTTTACTATGAATATGTATCATAATCTTAATCGTCGAATAAAATCTATTATATTTTTGCCAAGAGTTATTTAAGAATTTTACTCACTAGTATCAATATTAGATCGTTAAAATATTTTCCATTTCCTTTATGAATTTTATGAATTCTATTTAAACATTTATTGGTAAACGTGTAAACTTTGGGCTATTTAGTATAGCAGGATGGTTTTCTTTTTCCTGTAGTTTCAACTCAGAACTGCGGCCATGCTGATGCACCAATTATATATATAGAACAAAGAATCATTATCTCTCTCTATACCAGATAAAATACTGCAATAATAATTACTGATTGGCAAATGGGAAGAAAAGTAAACAAATGGTGGTAAAAACCCGCTTAAAATAGAGTTTAGAGGATTTTAAATATTTTAGATTTAAAAGAGATTTGTAAAACTCATGGAAATATGCATTGTTTATATAATTCAAGTTTACATGATGAGAAAATCTTCAAGCAAAGAAAGATGGCGTGTGTTTGAATGATAAATATTATTTTCCATTTATGTAGTCGAAGAAATATTTGATTTTATAGACAAGTCTTACTGAATCACTTACTACATTGTACTGTCAAGATGTAAAATTTCCTATTTATGTCAGATTTCACAATATTGATTTCTTCGAAAATGTAAAATAACGGAAAAGCAGTGTGATTACATAACATGCAGAATATTCCTAAGCAGATTAATCATATGTCTACGAACGAGAATCATTGTATGGTCACTTTGTTTGTCGATATAATACAAAACCAAATATCAAACAAGATGAAGCATGTTCCGATTTAATCCCTATCTAAATAGCATTAGCAATGAGAATGAATTGACATTAATCGGCGGTTAAATACCGAATTAAGAATTCGAATCACTAGGAGATTATTTTTTCGTTACACAAGCTCATAAAACTCAAAGCTGTTTTACTTCTCCTAGTCCAATAATATTAAATTTGGGTAATATCGTTTGAAAAGGTATCAGTGGAGTAGAAATTTCAGCTAAAAGAAATTCGCAGGAGCTTATGTATTTCTATATAACCCATAGTTGACTTCTGTTCCAATGAACAATGAAAACTAATATGACAATATATCTGATGAATCATTTGTATGACAAAAGTAAGCTATAAATGTCTTCAACCGTTATTCGAAATTACCACTCACTCTTCCAAATCCCTCTCCAAGAGACAAGAACAACTGTTTTGTAAACGTAAGTATGATAGGGTATTTTAACTAGGTTATGTTTGGGGAGAATTAGTTGCAAAAACAGAAGTGACTATCTCTTCATGATGTTACAATTTTTTAAAGAACATCATTCACGTCTAGTTGGGCTAACAATACTAACATATCTATACTTACCCTTTTCCGCTTTAAATTAGACTAAAGAAAATGTCCTTTTTAGCTTCATCTTCTTGCATATATGTATATACGGTATGCATATATTTACAACATGGTGTGTGTTTTCCTGATTGTATTCTGAATGCCACACTTTCGCAGACTGCCTCGATTCCTTTATATTGCTTTAATGTAGTAGTTCTGGGAAAGTGATGAATGAAATAGATGCCAGACATAAAGCATTAGATACGATTTGATAAAACCAAAACCATCAATGAAGTCACTCAGCATGACCTCATCCCAACGACTGAAAGAAGTAGAAGAATATAAAAAAGACAAAGATTTCTGTTTAAGAGAATATTACAAAAGTTATAAATCTTTGGGTGTTTTTGAATATAGAGCTGCAACTAAGAAATTTCCTCATGTGTTATGAGCAGCATAATATTTTTAATCCTTAAGCTAAATGTACGAAAACTGTTATTAAAATTTTCTAATTTCTGTATTCAGTTAATTTTTGAACCATTAGCAAATTTTAAATTGGAAAATAAATGACTGAAGTTATGCAGGGATTTTGTACGGTGCAGTTACTACATTTAATAACAAGCACACACGTTTGAAATTAATAATTGACATTAAGCCTTTAAGTTTAAGGAACCTGATAGTGTATGAGGTAAGGTGGAGACACATGCAACAGCATAATTGATATTTAATGAAATGTTTTGTTTCGATACGCCAAAATGTAATTCGTTTGATCAATTTTGCAATTAAATCTTTTTTAATTAGTCCAAGGACTTGCTAGCAATTAATTGATTTAGAATAGAACAAGATGATTTATGTTATATATTCTTTCAGAAAATTGGATACATATCAGCATCCGATAAATACGATTTTGCTGCATCGACAGTGCTTTACACACAGACTGCAACAATAAGGGTGTATGTGTATATACATATATGTTTGCGTGTATGTGTGAATATATGCATATTATGTGTTTAAATAGGTCAATGTATATGTAAATATACACATGTACCTATATATATATATATATATATATATATATATATATATGTGTGTGTGTGCGTTAGTGTGTGTATGAAAATAATCATATGTGCATGTCGTATGCATATGTGTATGTGTTTCTGTTTATCATAAGAGTCTGTTGGAAGTGTAGAGTCACTGAGACTTGAAGACCCTTAGAGACTGGGAAGATCAATCCTGTTAATATTGTGATGAGAATATTGTAGGTTAACATATACAAGAACTACAGGCTTAAGTAAACTATTTCATATGGCAAAACGGCGAGCTGGCAGAAACGTTAGCACGCCGGGCGAAATGCGTTGCCGTATTCCGTCTGCCGTTACGTTCTGAGTTCAAATTCCGCTGAGATCGACTTTGCCTTTCATCCTTCCGGGGTCGATAAATTAAGTACCAGTTACGCACTGGGGTCGATGTAATCGACTTAATCCGTTTGTCTGTCCTTGTTTGTCTCCTCTGTGTTTAGCCCCTTGTGGGTAGTAAAGAAATATATTTCATATGGCAAATAGTTTGAGAATAAGAATTTGTCATACTAGTTAGAGGACAGAAAGGACTGTTGAAAGCACCGAGGATGACATGAAGTTGAGAGACAAGTGTATTGCGGGGTGGGGATCTAAATATTTGAGTTATTGCTATTTCGTCTTTTTATTCACGTTCTAGCACAAAACTGATATTAAAATTTATCAATGAAACAGTATACTAAAAGTAGTTAATATTATAAAATATTTGGTTTGTTTTACATTTGCTCACTAATACTTTATCTGAATAGTTTCCATTCATTACTTTATGAAAATATAATGAAATGATGTTGCTAATAATTTCAATTTCAAATGCAGAAGTCAAAAACTAATAGATAAGGATGTTCATCAAGTAATTAATAAAAATAGTTTGCAAATAAACATCTCGGAATTTTTTTACGTTCATTTTTACAAGATCTGTTGAAAAGATGTTCTCATACTATATAATAAAGTATTTTCTTTTTTTTACAAGAAGGGTACGATGGAAATATTGATATAGTTCTACTACATTTCAATTCATGATAATTATTAAATATAATTAAAAGCCACAAGTTGTTAGATATAATTTTTTCATCGCTATACACTTGATATATCTATTGATGTTGGCAATAAGATGTTAGCTTACTAGTCTGCTCTGAGTCATTTACCTGTCTATCGAGTTTACTAAGAAACTATAGTGGTTTCAGTAAGATTACCATGTTATACTAAATAATTCCAGGAAGTTTTAATGTTCAGGTCAAATTTTTCAGAGATATATATTTGAAACTGAAATGAAAATTCACATTACACGGGGATTCTAATGTTATTGAACGAGAAAGACTCCCAACTAAAGATGGAAAAATTTGGCATTGAGGGAACTGTGGATAAGGTATGAATACTTAATAGTCAGGAAACCGATTGGAGCATATTGCTGTAACAACGTGAGCCGGCGCTCAATGGTTGAATTGCAGCTACTAATAAAGTGGCAACACGATGTTCGGTGAAATAGAATTCTTTCTAGCCCCATTCTGATCTAGAAGCTCTGTTGTAAAAATATTTGTCCTTGCTATTCTGCATTGCGTCATTGTTATTTATTTATGAAAAAGATCTCCAATGAGTCCTTTTTTTTAAACCAGATATATAAGGAGCTCTACTGAAGGGAATGTTTAGACAACTGTATCTAGTTGAGTGAATGAGCTCGCAGGTTCGGTTTCATCGTCTATTTTACCGGAAATGTAGGATTTTAATGAGGAATCATTCCTTAAGATCTTTTAACTGTAATTTAGCTTTGTATGAAGTAACGTACTGCTAAAAGTCTTTTGAAATGCACTCTTAGAAAAGTCGTCACATAATTAATTATGAATCTTCGAAGTGATTCTAAAGGAAATGTTTGCACGTTTTGAGTACGTATGGTGTTAGGAAACATTGAACAGAGTATGATCGTCGCTGCAATTGCAATATAATTAACGTTGCTCTCATTATGAAGATGTTCGCATAAGACAGCGACCTGGCAGAATCGTTACAGTGCAGGACGAAATGCTTAGCGGTATTTCGTCTGCCGTTACGTTGCCTTTCATCCTATCGGAATCGAATAAATAAGAACCAGTTACGCACTAGTGTAGATGTAACTGATTCATCCCCACCTGCCCGAATCTGTCCTTGTGGCAAAAATTTGAAAGCATTATATATATGTCCGCCTATATTTTGGAACTTTGCAAACATTTGATATGGATGGCCATTTACATGGGCTTTTAAAGTAGGAATAAAGGATTATGAGGAAATATGTAATCAATTAATCATTGCTGTTAAAAGAACAAGCACAGCAGATGCAAATGACGTTTGTTGGTCAAATTCAGATAAAACTGACAATTCTAGCTCAATGATTACAGGTATCACTAAGACGTGAAAATTGATTAGATGTTATATGTAGAACGTTGTTTATGTTGTTCATTCAGTAGTGCTGGAGTTTATTTTACTGAGATATAAAACTAATATTATTTGTGCATTGTTCGATTTTCCACTCTATGTTTAACACCTCTGTGTTAATATCTATCATTTGAAAGGTACTCATCAAGCTAAATCAAACAACGTGTGATACCCGTTTCTAATTGCAAACGAGTCAAAACACGGATGCTTATAATATAAATCCTAGTATACAAATGGGTGAAGAGATTTGCAGCCCACGCTACAGCAGTAAAAGTGTTTTCGAGCATATAATCATGATCTAAATATTCGTATTCTAATTTTCCATAAATATTGAATAATGTATTTTTCATAAATTTCGAATTAAATAGATAAATAAAAATATAATAATAATAGCAATAGTAATAATAATAATAATAAAATAATAATAATAATAATAAAATAATACTTATTATTATTATCATAATTATTATTATTATATTATTATTATTATTATTATTATTATTATCATTATTATTATTGTTGTTGTTGTTGTTATTATTATCATTATTATTATTATTATCATCATCATCATCATTATTATTATTATTATCGTTATTATTATTATTATTATTATTATTATTATTATTATTATTATAATATGTGGTGACCTGAGAATTGAGATTACTAAGATGAGGCAGCTTCGAGAGTCGAATATAAATGTTATCCCTATTGTCATCGGGGCATTGGGCTCAATACCACCCATTCTGAAAATAACATCTGAAAAAACTTAGAGATACCCTACAATCTATATGTATAGAAAAGTCGACAGTACTTGGAACTGCACGCATATTCAGTAAAATAGCGTCTGTCAGTGGTCCTTGTTGTGACTTGACAAACAGTACAAACCACCGCTAAACACAATATATTCAATCAACAGCCTCACTACATTGTATACTGTGCGACGTCTATAATAATAATAACGATAATAATAGATTACAGAATCTAAATATATAATTTTCGTTATACCTTCAAGCAATTGAGATCCGAGAGATGTTGAATACGTACAAAAAGTCTCATAGTTCCTGTGTACGTATCGTGGTTATATTTTAATTTTTAATCTGCGAAGGTTGTTTTTTAATCCTAATCATTTTAGAATATCTTTGATGATCTGCACATATCGCTTTCATACGAAAAATATATAATATGATTATACATTTTTTTCGTTTTTTTTTTCTGTAATCACTGGCCGAGAAATATTTGCACTAAAACAAATATTTTTTTGTTTACAAATAGAAAATGCGAAGGATCTAATTCTATTATGCTATTGTGTATTGTATCAATATCTTCAGTGAATTCTTTGAATATCTGTCATCGAATCAGCCGGAGGGACTATAGAATATTATGTTTTCGGTAAACTAACAAACTTTGTAAATCTATTGTATTCTCGCTGCACTGTAAAATCCCATAGAAATCAAATATTAGTTAATATTTTACGTATATTCTATTAGTTTCTTTCTTCTCTTTTTCATCCATCTCTTTCCTCATTTTCTTACACTTCTTATTAGAATACTGTCATCACCACCATTCATCTGCATCATGAACATAATCATTACCGCCAACACTCTCACACACATCACCATCGTCATCTTCCTCATCATTACCATCACCACTCAGCCACATCATCATGATCATCATACACTCTTTGTTAAGATATTAAACAAAACAAATGCAAAGGGAGTGACAAAACAATATCATAAATGTAATAAAATATTTATTCCTGATTTCTGCGCGGCATTGTTATCCACTTTAAGCTTTCATTTCGTGCTTAACGTTGCAAATTGATGCATGGGTATTACTAGGAAAATTATTTGCTATTCTTGACCATAATCTAGTGAAAATGGGGATAAGGCAAGCGTTTGGAACGTACTAGCAGCTATGCGCCGAATAGCTCTACTTAGAAGACTGAAAACATTTTGTAGGCGCTGATATATTCTATTGTTCCCTGACTTTCTGCTTCCAATTTTATTTTTCTGGTAAGAAAGCATGTACAAGGCACATACTAGGTAAAGAGGCGCTCATTTTCATCGCTGTAGCAAATAAACATTTTGACGATGTGATTTAATGTATGTTGTCTTTCTTCCAAATCCGATGAGCAAAAACTCCATGCTTGTTCATTTTCGTTCACACTCCTTTATGCATATTTGATAAAATTCTATTCGGACATTTGTGATTCTAGTTTACATGAAACTGCAAGGCCCATGCTTGCTGTGCTGCAAATCTGATGGCAAATCACGGTGGAACAATTGTGCCTTTGAATATTCTCTTGAGTATACACAAAGATTACCGTCCCTGTTTAAGGGCAATTTCGTGACATCTTAATATTTTCTACTCGATCCTTTCACACTTTTTAAAATAATGCAAGCCATTCTCCCAAAAGGAACGGAATTACAACACCATTGTTTTTCAGAGCAGCAGCTAAATTTATATTTGAAAGCACAGCCAAAAGTATCTTCATTTCTGGTGATCTAGAAGTATGTAAACGTCTACCGCTCTCGTATTTCGATGAAGAAATCTTAAAGAAATGCAGTCTTCTGCTTCACAAAATTCGCAGCACAAACTTTTCTCCCCTATAGATATAATATTTATTATCTATTTCTTCACATTTTGGTGAACAGTCAGCGCCATTTGTTTGCATAAAGATTGGAGGTGTGAAGGCCAAGAGAATATTGGAAAAGTGTTACGTGTAACAAGATGATTCGCGCCGGTAATAAAAAAAAACCGACAACATGATTGCTGCTACATGTCAGTAAACATTTTTATATGTTGTAAGACGTGGACACGGACAGCTGCAACGGAGACTATGAAGCCATGACCAGTTAGATGGGGCGCAGCAGAATTTCCCGAGCTGAAGCACACCGCAATTCAACCCCCACATCTTTGAACATATCCTTAGACCCAATGCAGAAGGCTATGAAAAACTGCTGGAGATTGCGGCCAAGCGCTGGCTAAGATGGTTGCTGCTGTGAAAGGCCGTATGTGTGACACCAGTATTCAACACATACAATACGTCGAAAAATATTCAGAAATGTTTGTCGGACAATTTCTACTACCAACCTGGCCCGATTTCTGGTCTTCTAATTACTCCGATTGTAATACTATAGAATACTATGTGCAGGGCGCGGTTTAAAGAGATAGCCGCTACTGTGCTTTCTCCACCAAGAAGACCGAGGTCAAGATGTTTGTAGGTATTTTCAGGAACAGAGAGAGAGAGGGAGAGAGAGAGAGAGAGAGAGAGAGACAGAGACAGAGGGAGAGAGAGAAAGCGACAGAGGGAGAGAGAGAGAACGAGAGAGGGAGAGAGAGAAAGAGAGCAAAGCATGCACCGGGTTCCGGAGCCATCTTGAGGGTGTGGTTGTAACTGATGGAGGCGACTTTGAGTAAGATATTATCTTTCACTTATCATCTACTTCACATTTTCGACTTTTGAAAATACATTTATTTTGGATGACATTTTATGGTTTCCTTTTTTCTGAATCCAGTCAAATGTAGCCCAGAAAATTGTATACGAATTCCGTGAATTTTCGACATGAGGTGATTGATCTTAAAAATTAATATTTGGCAACGTTAATCTTGTTTGAAGAGCTTAAGAAAATACACCCAATTTAAAGAATAAATCAGTATTTAGAAGGTTTTTATACGTAAACTAAGAAATTATACACGCTTTTTTTAACACAAATTACGAAGAGGGTAACTTGTGTATTTCTGGGAGTTTCTTGGGTGAACAAGAACATATGAATAGAATTGTAAGAACTTTAGAATTGCGAGATTTGTTTGTTCATAAATCATTAATTGTTCCAACGAGATGCTCAAACTCATTCAAATGTACTTTCGGTTTACTCTTCCTGATTTATCATGATATTTTCGGTTAGGAATTGATCTTTTAAATGTTATTGTTAGTATTCTATTATACTGGGTCGGCTTACTTTCAAACATAAACTCATTTCTTTACAGAATAATTCTTGCATGAAGAAGAGTTAGAGAGAAAGAGAGGGAGAAAGAAAGAGAGAGAGAGAGAGAGGGAGAGAGAGAGAGAGAGAGGGGAGAGTGAGAGAAAATATGTTGAAAATTCAAATAAACTATTCCGTTTTCTGATATAAAAATTTCAAAGAAGGTCAGAGGTGAAAGACATACATTATTAACCTTCATTTCCAAATATATGGACAGAATGCATAGGAAATAACACAATCATGATATAGCAGTGAGAGATGTTGAATTCATTTAACAATAACAAACTGAAAATATCTCTACAAAAGGCATTACTCAGTTTTGCAGTCAATTCAGCTTCTTTAAGTTACTGAAGTCGAATTCACAATTAATATTGACCCAGAGTTGACATTCTGTTTGGGCCTCAATAAAACGGATACCAGATCGATGTTTAACATTGATTCGGTATATGTAATTAGAATATAAAATCATGTTTTTTTTTTCCATCAAAAATAGTTCAGATGTATGTGAAGTAAATAAACTTTATGCAGTAGTTGCTCTCCTATTAAATGCATATATTTTAGTTATATTTTGTGTAATTATTGATTTTGGGAGAAAGCCCTTTTACGATTAAATAGCAACACAAATGTAATAAATTCGGTTTCTGGATTTTTTACTTGGATTATTGTAGATAAAATATCAATGTAAAGAGAATTGAATATAGTGGTGAGAGGAAAAATAAAGCGACTTGCTTAATATGAAACTTAATATATGATAGTGATGGAGGTATAAAAGTGTTGCGTGATTGCCTACATTAAAAAAAATATAGCAGCATGATGAAATATAGAAAGAAATTAGGTGTATCAATCCATATAACACAGAGATAGGCTAAATAGAATCAATATAACGGTGAGATAGGCTATATAGAATTATGAACGAAAACTGAGGAAGTAAAAATATTATAGCAATATACACCATGACAGCTTATAATGTATATTTATAAAATGGAGAAATTGTCCAAATCAAAATATTTGATGATCAGAATATTGAATTTAAATTTAGAAGTAATTCTTGTGAAATCGGCCATCGCAATAATTTGAGATGATGTAGGGAAGCGTAAACCAAAAGGCGTACATGTTTATAATGCATGTAAAGAACTCAGTTATGTGAAGCATATTTATAACGTGAAGTACATCCCATAGTATACCAAATGCAAACGGTTTGAAAAGGGACTCGCCAGGCATTCAGAACGCCGCTCTGCTGCGCGGTAAAATGCAGGCGATAAAGGACTACTCCTCAGCAACTACTACTACTTCAAGGAAAATCCTCTGGGATTTCCCAATCCAAACAGATCAGGTGCTAAAGTATAACAAACCGGACCTAGTGGTGGCGGACAAGATGCATCATATGTTATATTTTTGATGTTGCATGCATCTTTGACCCACGAATAATAAAGAAGGCATGGGAAAAGATAGATGCCGCTAATCACTACTATTACTAAAACCTCAACACAGCGGTAATAATTTTCAGTTCGAATTAATACGATTAATATTAATAAAAATGAAAAGAATTATAATTAAAACTTTAGCAGCTAGATACTAATTATTAAGGGGAGGGGCTTAGTCGTTCATATCTAATTACCTATATGACTGGTACGTTATTTGCTCGCCTCCCGAAAGGATAACTGTCAATATTGAAGCTATACAAGATAGCTATAATAGTAATAGTAATAACGATGATGATGATGATGATGATGATGATGATGATGGTTATAATCCTCTCTACTGAAGTCACAAGGCCTCGAAATTTTAGGAGAGGGGATTAGTCGATACTATCGATCCCAGTGTTTCACTGGTACTTAATTTACCGATCCCGAAAGGACAAAGGCAAAGTCGACCTTTGTGGAATTTTAACTCACTGGGTAACGTCGGGGGAAATACCACTAAGTTTTCACCCGGCATGCTAAAGATTCTGTCAGCTACCCACCTTGATAATAATAATAGTAATAATAATAATAATAATATTAATAATAGTACTAGTAATAGTAATAGTAAAAATAATAATAATAATAATAATAATAATAATAATAATAATAATAATAATAATAATAATAATAATAATAATGATAATAATAATAATAAATGCCCTGATGCAGTACCAGGCAGTGGCTCTCATGGCTTCTGATCTTAACTGATTGGAAGTGTTATCATGTATATTGTTTTGTCTTGGTATAAAAGATGGGCTACAGCAAATATTCTGCTCAATACCACAGATTTGCTTGTCAGTTGTGTGACCTTAACCAGTTGAGCATGTCCCTTAGTGACTGACGACATGTGCATCTCTGATCACGAGCAGAAGTAGTGGGGGAGCATCATAGCCATGTGTTGAGAGGGATTCTTTGGGGTTTGAATAATTCACCTCTGGAAACATGGGTGGTTCTTTCAACATCCTTAAACAACCCTTATTCAGGGACCTTTTGAGCGGGATGGGCTACTCAACCTGAAGAAAATTCTAACTGGGCCCCACCTGCAAGGTCATGTGCTGTTTATCTTGATATGAGATCACCATGTCGCGCACGTATGGTTGTGATGCATGTGCCTGGTGTACCCTTATCAGACGGGTAGTCATGATGGGTATATTGGGCTTTGTATATTTTACCCCAGTGTCACTTTGATGGCATGAGCTGCTCTCTCACTCAATAATAATAATAATAATAATAATAACAATAATAATAATAATAATAATAATAATAATAATAACAATAATAATAATAACGGGGAAATTACGCACGAAGGTACTACACAATCAATTCCATGTAGCCGCAACAGAAAGTGTTGGAAAAAAATTAGTGGGATTGGCTGATGAAAGGAAAACTAAAACAAGAGTGCGAGAACACATTACTGGCGGCGCTAGACCAAGCTTTGGTCCTTAACTGGTGGGGGTGACCTTAGGAATGAGCGATTGTCTCTGCTGTGCCGCATCTACAATAGAGTGGATGAAACTATTGCCAATCATGCAAACAACTGCCTTAGATTTGCCACAATCCAGTATAAGTTGAGGGGACATGACCAGGTAGCGAAATTGCTACATTGAAAACTGTACGAAAATTGGGCGCAAGAGAGAGGCAAGACTTGGTATGAGACTAGCAAAATCCTCTGGGATTTCCCACTCCAAACAGATCAGGTACTAAAGTCTAACAGACCGGGCCTAGTGCTAGTGGACAAGATGCATCACATGTTATATTGTTGAAGTTGCATGCCTCTTTGACCCTCGAATAAGAAAGCAGGACTGGGAAAAGATAGATGCTGCTAAGCACGAATACTTCTTCTTCTACTACTACTACTACTACAACTACTACTACTACTACTACTACAACAACAACTACTACTACTACTACAATTACTACTACTACAATTACTACTACTACTACTACTACTATCATTACAACAACTACTACTACAACAACTATTACTACTACTACTACTACTACTACTACTACTACTACTACTAAAATTTTGGGGTAAGTCGGTAAGTCGATCACATCGACCCTAGTGCATAACTGATCGACCCCGAAAGGATGAAAGGCAAATTCGACCAATGTCGAATTTGAACTCTGACCGCAAAAATGGACGAAATGGTGCTAAACAGTTGCCCGGCGTAATGTTATTGTTATTATTATTATTATTATTATTATTATTATTATTGTTGTTGTTGTTGTTGTTAATACTATTATTATTATTATTATTATTATTATTATTATTATTATTATTATTATTATTATATATTATTATTATTATTATTATTATTATTATTATTATTATCATCATCATCATTGTTATCATTATCATTATTAATAATAATAATAATAACAACAACAACAACAACAATAATAATAATAATAATAATAATAAAAATAATAATAATGATAATAATAATAATATATAATAATAATAATAATAATAATATAATAATAATAATAATAATAATATAAAAATAATAATAATGATAATAATAATAATAATAATAATAATAATAATAATAATAATAATAATAATAATAATAATATTAATAATAATAATGTCGAATGGCTACACTGATCTCAATCGCCAAGAAGCACGATATGTTGTTTGAAACCAGAATATAATATGATTTCATTGACAGTGAAGAGAAAAATCATAAGTATATGAGCAGTAAATAATATAAACAATAAGAAAAAATATGTGATCGATGAAAGGTTTTGGAATGTTATACGTTTGCTTTTTTTGTAATTCTATGATGATACGTTGTATAGGAATATTATTATCATCATGTTAGAATTTAAACAAAATTTTACTAGTGTTTTTTTTATTTTTGTCATCATGATTTTTACAGACTGCTGAAAGTTTGAAATATCGAAAACATTGAAACAAACGACAACGCATAGCATATTCCAATTAGTAAATAAGAATCATCATTTTCTTATGTAAATATTTGTTTATTCTAGATGAAGTTTGGATATCATAAAGTTATGTTTTGAAATTGGAGTTGTTATATGATTTGCAGTCATATGTATATTTAGCTTGAAGGCTGTATTCAAAAGAATAACAAATCAACAAAATAGAATATGTTTCCATTGACATACATAGGCAAATATAAAGAGCCTGATCGAAAAAAAAGTGGTGAAACGTGTTTATATTTAGATTAAAAATGAAATTTAAGGTTATTTTGCATATCGTTAATGCCATGGATGACAGCTTTCCGTTTATCTCTCATTTGAAAACTGTAGAAAACACTCCAATCAATTTTGGGTTCTATAGATAACACATTTCTTTTCTCAGTAGAATGTAAATGGTTTTATATGTTGCACGGAGTTTCCAATGACGCATCTATGTTTACTGACACTTACTTCCTTTCACGTGATACATTTTATTTTCATTATATATTCTTCTTTTCGTGGGCATTTCATATATATTTCCTTTTCTAAATTACCTTGCAATTTCCCATGCAATAAATATTCAGAAATTTTTCGATTAAGTTTCCAGGAAAGATAAAGATATGCATATTCTAAAACACGAATGATAAATCTGTCAAAACTTAACATTATAAAATAAAATTGCCTTATATTTAACTATTTAGATTTGTAGCACCTTCAGTGTAAAATATTAAAGGCCAATTTATATATTTGCCTTCCTGCTATAAAATTATTTCTTTTGTATTGAATATATTGTTTTAAATGTGTCAGTTCACAGCATTTTCAATTACAGTATATTGGGATAAATAAACTTTACTTAAGATCCCATTCTTGCAGAAGAAGCATGAAGACCATTGTTTTTATCTTCTATATTTTCTTTAGTTAGTGTATGAACAGAATGTATATGTGCTGCCACCTATTATTATCCAATCTACTTTGTACCATGATCAATTGCATGCAAGGCGGGTAACTGGAATAAGACAAGTGATTTGAATCAGTTTCTGATAATCTGTCCACCGATCTTATATCTCCTTCACCCATAGAGTAAATACATGTATCATTGATCCTTGAAGATTAAATGCAACTTAAATTTCACCTGGATCTTCAATTTAGGATTATGCAAAACCTTAACATAGCTTGCCTCTTCTACTTATGTGAGGTTTAATGGTCTTTTTCTATATTCTAAATGGCGCTTAAATTATATATACATCGGAAGCCATTTTCCTCAAAGGGTTTCTTAATTATAGCGTATACTGCCTCTTTGACGAATTTCATATAGGTACTAAACAATTTCCTGATCTCCGATAAAATTGAATATTCTATAGTTTTATCACCTGCGAATTAATTTTTCTGACTAGAAATTACTAAGTGATACTATATACTATAACAGTACAATCGGGAGAGGTAGGGAGTATAATTAGCATTTTCTATAATCAAAATAGTTTCCATACAATCTAGCAGACAAATAAGAGGAAAATACAAAAACAAAAATGGTATAATGAAATACAAAAGTAAATTAAAAGATTGCAATTATTATTTTTAAGTGACACACTCTAGAATTTGTATAGAATTCAGAACCAACAATGTAAGTTACATTTCGTTTACGAATGTCTATGCAACTTACAGTTCTGGCCCCGAATATATATTTTTATCGCTTAAAGATGAAAACATTAGAATATCTCACTATAAGAATAGGTAAAACACAATATTGACCCGTAAAACTTTACTCGGTCGTATTTTATGTTTTCGAAACGAAATACTCTGTTCTTGCTGACATTTATTATATATTCTCTATTGGCATTATGGTTTCGAACAATACTTAATATACACGGTTGTCATTAATTATGGATAATATGATAAACATAGATGGAAACGAGGCAGCTTGGGCAATTTTAAATCTAATGTGAAAAAGCGTGTACATGTGTTTGAAAATAGAAACGAGTACGTAAATCCGTTTTCCGTGGTATCTAAGCGCATATCAAGAGAATAATCGAAATAGTATATTTCTAAATATTTCAGAGACATTTATGCAGTAGCAGCACGATAAAGTGATAGTATGTTGTCAATTTAATGTGACAGTCCCATAAAATGGAAGAATGCTACTGTTATTTAGCCCTGAGAGATTTAGAAACATATTTCTATTTTAAAAAACCAGAGAATGAATTTCACTTGAAATATATATGCTTTCAAAGGCGGATACACATCGACAGCTAGCAAGCCATGCTACTCCAGACTGAGGATGGGCAATGACTCTGAAACTAGTCTCTGATTGCTGGTTTGCTGGGTGGAGATAGTTGTCTCTACCTTGGAAACATAATGACACAGGAAACAGTGTTTCCTAGGGCTAAATAACAGTAGCACTCTTCCCTTTTATGGAACTGTCACTTTCAATTGACAACATGCTATCACTTTATAAAAAGCTCCCGTACGTCACAAGATTAACCACCAAATATTTTCTCAGGAAGTCCCTTTCAGGTACGTGACCTGAAGTAGATTAAAATGATATAATTGATCATAACTCCTAACATTCGTTCCAAGACTGAACTCACAGACAAAATGCCGTAAAATGAATCTTCGAAACATTACGCCACACGTGTCGCGGTCGTAATACAGTCTATTCTAAGAAATAGGTTCTACTGGTATAACTGAGGAAATGATAGAGATTTTAACATATTTAATATATTTCTCCTTAATTGCTGATATATCCGTTGAATATGTCGAAGAATTTTTATTTAATTCTATTATAAATACTACTTAACGCATGCGCCTTAATGTCTGCAAATGTGGAAGTGGCATGTTCATGTTCCAGGTGATGTTTGCGTCAAAGGAAATCTTACAATCGCGAAAACTGAATTTACTAAAGTCGAATGCATTTTACAAGATACGTGGTAGACACGATTAAAACGCTTCGTGTATGTAATCCGACTTCTACTGAGCAGCAGGTGCCGTTAAACAAGAAGAACAACATTTATACCGATATAATATTGAACTAAATTTTGATGCTGAGATCATCTACGGGTGGCCGGTATTATGTAACCTAAATGTAGATAAATAATATGCTATTGTTGGTAAAGAGAGGCTCGTAACTGGAGCCATGGATGTATGGAGTTACATCATAAAATTGGATTCTATATGAAGCCAGAAAAGTCGTTTCAATCATGTTATGTTAGTGAAGTGAATATATAAAAGGAAAGAAGCAGACAATATAGAATAAATATTGTACACCAAGTGACATATTAAAGGAATTGGATATAAAAATGGAGTTAGTTTTGATTAGCAACATTGATAAAATTTGACAGCTGCCATGCATTTCAAATAGCAAGAAAGTGTATTGTATTCCATTTTTAGTTGGTTCACTTCTAAGACAGATTCGGAAAAACTCACTTTTAAACAATCAATGAGCAACGCTACTTCCCCAACTCTGAACGATGGAAAATAGTAACAATGAAAGCTTTTGAGTGAAAATCAAACGGAAACGAACTTATTTTCTTGACTGGAACAGCAAATGATTTTAAGCGTCACATTATTGAACAGCATAAAATAATTACTGTTATGCCGTCAGTTTCAACCCTCCCACCCTCACCTAAAAAGAAAGGTTTGTGATTTATGATTAAACGACTTGAAAATGCCTACTACAATTATTCGTCTTACTGTACATCATATATTTCATAAAATTTCCCCATATGTATCAGGCGTAATATGTTGAATACAAAGGCACGCACACACATATACACTCACATATAAATGTATATGAATGTGTGTGTATGTATGCATATATATATATATATATATATATATATATATATATATACATAATTTTGTGGATGCACCGATGTATGCTTTCTAATAAAGGGACTATACCTAGCCTTGAATATTTAAGGGAACGTTCTCTGTCAAGCACGTTCTCCTTAGTATTCGCATTTCATTCAGGCGGGATGTAATGTAAATGTGAACACGGCGAGATTTGAACCGAGAAAAAAGAAATCTAAGATAAATTGCATATGAAAAAGTCCAATGTCATTGCACGATCATGAAGTTAGTATGTGTGTAGTTTTATTCTTTATAGTAATAATTGTCTGCAATAAGCTGTCTATCCCAGTGAGTATATATATAGGTAATGTTTATCAGTATGAAACAACAGCGTACTGAATCCCGTTGTAGTTGACTGCGGGGAAATGTAATTATTTTACTTCACCCTCTTCCTTCCATATCGAATATTTACAATCTTAGAAATGTCTTAATTTTGATATTCAAAGAAATTGCATTTATTCTGTATGTATTGTAATACGAGTATATATATATATATATATATATATATATATATATATATATATATATATATATATATATATATATAGGGAGAGTTCACGAAAAAACAAAAGACGAAACAGGTGGCGTACAAAACAAACAGATGTATTAGTATAACGCTCAGGAATAGAAAGAATCTTTTACGTTTAGAGCCTACACTCTTCTACAGAAAGGGACACAGATAAAAAAGAGAGAAAAAATGTGTATAGTGTCTACCGATCTATCATGGCGACAGATATATATGTATATACATACATACATATATATACAGAGAGAGAGAGAGGCACACGCACACATATGCCTATGTGTGCATATATGTATATGTGTGCGTGTGTGTGTTTGTGTATATTTGTATGTGTGTGTGGGGGTGTTTGCACTTGTATATGTTGATTACAAATTTTCGAAAAACATTTATTGCGAAAATTCTCTGCAACATGTGGTTCGGAAGGAGCTAGTTATCTAATGGTACGATTAATTCATGGAATATATTTCGAAACTGTGCGTATATATCTAAGAATATGTGAAATAAATATTTATAAATGAGAAATTTAATGCCAATCGGAAGCTGAAGGAATTACATCAGTTGGGTCAATACTGAAAATGTTTCCATTTAATTCAGTTGATAGAGAGCTTTGAAACGCTAGTGAAGTTTGGTGGCATGAAGCCTAAAAAATCAGTCTGTTTCTGAATTTTCAGACAGCCTACAAGGAATAGAAAAGGAAGAGGGAGAGAGAGAGAGGAGAGAGAGAGAGAGAGAGAGAGAGAGAGAGAGAATTATTGTAACAATTATCAAAACAAAAAAATTATAGAATTACAAGCTCTCAAAATAATCTTAAATAACAGACACACTGCAGATTTATGGCATCAGAAATTCTCCAGCCTCCACTGGCTAGTATTTCTCTATTCTACGCTGGCGCGTATAAACTGACTTACATGTTGGAAGATTTTCAACTATTTCTAAAGCGGTGTTAGATTATTTTGCTATAACAGTGCAGATCAATATATCTTTTAAAACATGACTGTTTATTTTACGCTTACAATATACATACAGATTACTCTAGATAATTCTTGAATGACTATAATGTTCCGTAAGGCGGAAAGCTACAAACTAGTTATGAAGCCGGTCTAAATGCTTAGCAGCATTTCGTCCGATTCACGTCCTGATTTCAAATTACAATGACGTCAACTTTGCCCGTCTACATTTCGGGGTCGATAAAATAAGTACCAGTTGCGCAATGGAGTCGAAGTAATCTATTTACCCCACGCACAAATTTGCTGGCCTGTGCAATAATTTGAAACCAATATTCAGTATTCAAAATTGGGTTTTAATGAGTCAGGTACAAGAACACCACCTCCATTTATATTTGTGGAGCATCCTTTCTCTTGTACCATCATAATGTATACTAATCACAATTCAATATCGTAATGTATTTGAAATTTTATAAGGCATTAAATTAGAGGAATTAGAATTAAGTGACCATTCGCGGCTCTTCAAATGTGTTATCAAATTTACTCTTCCTTGTAATAAATAAACCATTCAATATATAATCTAAGAAAGTATTTCGCATGGAAATCAATCCTAATAGTGTTAAGAGTTTAATATGTAAAGAAAATATTGGAAAATACTATTAACAGGATCAGATTAATATAGAATATGATTTTATATTAATTATACTCTATATTAATTTGATCCTGTTAATAGTATTTTACAATATTTTCTTGAAATATCAAGTTCTTAGCATTATTAGGATGATTCTAGCGATATAATACATTAACGTATTTTTAATGTGTCACACTCTAGATAATTAACGTATGAGTGTTTCAAGCGTTTTAATTAAAATAAGAATAGAACTAGAATTACTGTTCAAGTCGATAATATACCATAAAAAATTCTGCGTAGCTTTAATTCATTATAATGATCTATCCATGCAAAAGATGCGTAATACCAAATAATAAAGCTATTATTTGTTTAATAACTAGACAGATTTCGCTCTTCCAAACGATCGAGAAATTACATTAACTGCACGGTAATGTATTGTGCATGTTGACATGATCGAAGTCATTGCGTAAACAACTAATAACAACATTTTCCTCTAATTTCTGAAATCTGTGTTCCATGAAAAATGATTAGGTTTTTGGATTTATTTGTAATCCATTTCAGCTAGTAACGTAAATTGAAATTTAAAAGCAATTATATTTATTATAAGATCGGAGTTTTGTTTTATACTCATTACGCCGAAGGATCATAATAATTATGTTTACGATGGCGTCTAAATGAAAATTTCTAATCACCACACGCTGATATACTAAAGAGTTACATATGACACTTCTATGAACTTCAGCACCCAATCAATATGTCTAATCATTGCTAATTTCTCAGTCAAATAATTCACTAAAATTATGAACAAAATCAGTGAATGAATATCTGAGGAATTAACTCTAATTATATCTGATATAATTGCTGTCTGGGTTTATAAACTATGTCTACATTGGCGCATTGAAAACATGCTTTGATCTGAGTGACCCCAGGGCATACTCAATGCTTTTAAGTAATTATATATTTGAACTGAGATGCATTTGTACACGAAATACTTGAAGGAAATCTCTAAGTGTATTTTGGTATAGTAATACGATACAATAACATCATTGCCACAGTACAAATTACAAGGTAAATATCATCATCATCATTATCATCATCTGTCTATCTGTCTGTATGTATGCATGTATGTATATTTATTTACGAAAGAACGTTACGCATCCTTGTCTACATTAACCACAGTAGTAAGTTGATTGATATATATATATATATATATAGTTCAAATTTATGGAAAAACAAATACATATGTCTATATATATATATATACATATATATATATATATATGGCTTTTATGATAATTTTTACGCTTTCACAAATAGATGTTTACAAAAAGTGACTCTGACCAGCGTTTCTCTCTTCAAACAGATACAAATATGGGACCTTACACGTATATACACACAGAGTAACCCAAACACACATACATAATTATTCATTCACACACACATACACGCGCATGCACACGATTTTATTATTATCGATTTAAAGATTTAGTCACAAAAAGCGCGTAGTCAATTTTTTGTTTGTATTTAATTTAGTGGTTTCTAGAATAATATTTATGATAATATCTAAAAATTTTCTCTATATGATTTTATTTATATAATTTCTTTCACTATCAACTGAAATACTTAATAGAGGATATTTCTCTTCATTATATACATATATTATATATTGTAAAATTTGATTTATCATTGCTAAATTGAAGTTTTCCCTGTAAGTTTGGAATTTTATATTCCCTAAAATTATTAATAATAATATTACTATTTATATTTATAACTCACGTTTGTCGATTGTATTTTACTATCAATTTCGTTAGTTATGGAACTTACAAATAAGATAGAACCGATATTTTGGAATTCCTCTTTGAAAGATGTTCCTATACCATGTAGAAAAGAATATATTTGGAAATTATTAATAATGTAAAAACATTTATTCATAGTATTAAATGGAAATCCTACTACAATAATTATAAAACGTCTAATATTAAATATGTAGAGAATACTAATTATATTAATACAATATTTAAATCTAGAAAGTAACCCCCGTTTAATGGGGAAATACATGTTTTAGAGGATAATATTTAGGTGGTGGTGAATAATTTTAAATTTTATAGATACCCAAATAGACTATTGAATATTTAACAAATGTAGCTATTAGAGTAAAAGAAATGCGAAATATGGAAGGAATTATAGTACGATCAGATAAAATTAGGAACACTAGATTATACGATAATCTATTAGAGTAAGAAATAAATAAGTAATATAAAATTGTTCCTGAAAATACTCTTTATAATATAGATAAGGTCTCTACATAAATCATGATGACTTATGAGTTAGACAATAAAACTGAATATGTACCTATGCACACTAGAATTACTTTAAAAGACCACAAAAATAATTTTTATTCTGACCCAAAAGTTAGACTTATTTGTCCATGTAAATCAGATCTAGGTAACTTAAGTAAGATCGTTTTAGATAAATATATTAATAGATAGAATGAACTTAATTATCTAAAACTTTGGAGTAGTACTAATAATACTTTAATATGGTTTGATAATATTTAAGATAAAAATAGATATACCCTTTACTCGTTACTTTTTCAGTCATTTGACTGCGGCTATGCTGGAGCAACATCCTTTAGTCGAGCAAATTGACCCCGGGACTTATTCTTTCTAAGCCCAGTACTTATTCTATCGGTCTCTTTTTCCGAACCGCTAAGTGATGGGGAGATATATACACCAGCATCGGATGTCAAGCAATGCTAGTGGGACAGACACAGAAACACTAACATACACGCGTACATACATATACGTATACATATATACGACGGACTTCTTTCAGTTTCCGTCTACCAAATCCACTCACAAGGCTTTGGTTGGCCCGAGGCTATAGTAGAAGACACTTGCCCAAGATGCCAGGCAGTGGGACTGAACCCGGAACCATGTGGTTGGTAAGCAAGCTACTTACCACGCAGCCATTGCCGCACCTATATTCATTTAAATAGATATAGATGATTATTATTATTCTATAAAAAAAGGTTGTACTCACAAACGTCCTAATTTTTGCAATGAATACGGTTAGAAAGATTTATGATGAAGTTAATGTAGTTAAAGCGGCTAGGAAATCGTTGATTAGATACAATAAAAATTTGGGGCAAAGAACTTGATATTTTGGGGCTAGATACTATTTTGATATACCTATGGGGGCACGCGACTCTGTCCAGGTGCCTGATTTAGTAGGTAATTATTGTTGGAACTTCAATTAGAAAAATTTAAGTTGGAGGGTGTATTACATAGGGATGACCTTTCATTACTAAAAATTGCACCAATAGAACACTAGAATTATATAAAAAAGAAACTATGTGGGGTTTTTAAGATATGGATTTGGTATTACTCTATATAAAGATAACTATAATGTAAATTTTTAGATGGTAATTTTAATTTAATAACAGGTAAAACCCAACCATTCCATAATATTAATGAAAACCTTACATATATTAATGCTAATAATAATCACCCGCCCTCAATTAAGAAATCGTCGATAGATAATACAGGTAAAAGAATATCGATGCTTTCTTCTAATTATGAGTTGTTTTCCAAAACCATGCACCTTATTATAAGACGGGATATAATAGTAGTATTAAATTCTTTAATAATTGTAAAAAATTCATAATATAAAAGATTATAATATAAATGGTTCCTATGATATATATAATAATAAATCTAATATTAAGAATTATAATTTTATTTAGTTAATTATGATTTTAATAATAGGTATTTTTATAGTAAAATAATAAATATAATAATAGACTAAAAGATAAGAATAAATCTAATTCGTTTTAATGATAATAATAAATATAATATAATAAATAAAAATAATGTTAATATGAACAAAATTTCGTTAATTATACCTCATGAAGCTCATGTTAAAACAAACATTATTAAAGAGATATTAAAACTAATTGAAATATTCGTTATACACAATAAAAAAAATGAAATAACATTTTTCTTAGTAATAATTTTGGAGTTGGTTATTCGACTAATAATAGTGTTGGTAACATAACTTCTTCTTTTAATAGATTTAAGCTGAATAAGTTGTACATTAACAAATTAAATAATTATTACTATAATAATAATGACCAGAATATTATTAATTGTACATGCAAAGATAAGACAAAATGTAAATTAAAAAATAAATGAAATTTGCATGACGTAGCATATAAATGAGTTGTGAATTTGATTGATGATACTACTAATAGGAATAGTTATAAGTTAAATACGATTTACGTGGGGTCGACTTCTAATACAATTAAATCAGGGGTGGCTCAGAACATGCATCCATAAAATAAAACAGTGATTAATTCCACTGGCCTTCGCAAAATATATGGGAATTGAAGTCTAAGGGAAATTGGTTTAATTTAAATTGGGAGATAGTTTGCAAAAATTAAATCTTATCGAATAGGTGATAATTGTTTTACTATGTACAAATGAATATATGGTGATATTACAATCTAATAATAAAAAAATTGTTTAAAAACAAGATGAGAGAATACTTAGATGTAGACATAGGTTAAATTAGTTATATAGTAAGTTTAGCTAATTTGTGTATATATATATATAAACCCTGATTTATGTTACTAATTTATGTAGCTATAATTTGTAGTAGTATAATGAGTATAAATTAGCCGTAGATTATGCAGTATATAACTAGAATAAGATTAAACCAAGGTGTCTCTAAAATAAATAAATAAATTGATGTATATAGATTAATTTATCGAAATTTAGTTTATTTTATGTATTTCACGCATTGTAGTTTAAATTATTGAGAATTTAGAATTTTTTCCAGTAAAAAGTATATTACATCTAGTTTATTTGTTATTTTCACAGCGAAAACATATATTGTTATTTTCGCAGCTAAAATACATATTTTTTTTCATTCTATAGTTATTATTTACGTCATGTTTTCAGTATTTTTTCATTAATATTGTTACATTTTATTCGATTATTTATTGTGACGATACGTATACTTCTATATCTATTTGTTTATTATTATACTTTAAGATACATACATTTATTTAATTATTTCAGACCCGAAGAGTGGGTATATTTTTAAATCGAATTAATTTTAAATTGAATTATCATTTATAGTATCGATTTTATTATTATCGATTTAAAGATATAGTCACGAAACGCGGCAGTGAATTTAATGTTTATTTATTTATTTAATTTAGTGATTTTAGAATATTTATTATAATATATTTAATTTTTTCTATATGATTTAATGTATATAATACCTTTCACTATCAATTGAATTACGTAATACAATGTATTTCCCTTATATATATATATATATAGTATTCCAGAAGAATGGAAACGGAAGTTCTTCATGGGGTTAGCACGATATACTTTTTGTTGATTCTGAATAATCTCAGAATCTGTTCCTTGTCTCCACTCAGAACCAGTATATTACCAAAGGAACACCATTGGCTTCAGCTGTCTCACTTTTCGTTTTAAAAGGTCATGCTGCAACTCCGAATCTTCCATTCGTACCAAGGTCACGCAGGTGGTGACATAATATCCCATGTACAACATTGTCGAAGATCTTGGCAAAGGTCAGATATGTCATATTCACGTTTCAGTGTTTGAGCTGTTTGACTATTCAGCCATAATGCTGTGGTAGTTGCGAGAAGCAACTTCGCCCTGGACGGAAGGTATGCAGTATCTCTTTGAGACTGTTTTGTGTATGTGCTTCGGAGTGGTTATCTCGTCCCAGTTACAGAGACAGGAAAGAAAAACGCAGCGTACTGACATAAGATAGAGGTTCCTTCCTCTTATGATACCACTGTGATCGTTCAGTGACTGATTGTGCTATTTTATACTAGGTGCTAGAAAACTTTTCATCTAATGAATCTAGTAATATAAATCTCGAATATCCCTGGTAAGAATCACCTTGAATTATTTAATCGTCAAGGTTTGTCTATTTCCATTGATAATGAACATTGTAAAATGAAATTTCGCTAGGTTAATTTGGTTTTGGGTTCGAGAACGTAACAAATTTTACTCAAAACACAAATCCAATGAATACGTAAGAAAAAAATTCAAATCACCCATAAAATATTACAGGTTCTTTCATTAAAATATTTCTCGTTGTATATCTCCACTATCTAGTAACGTAGAAAATATGAAAGTACTACAATAATGCCCTAGCTGGCGTTGGATATAGGCATGAAAATTTCTATATTCCTAAAAATTCATGAACGAATATTCATGACTGTAGCTGAATAATAAACACCTGTTTAGCTAACAGTCGAAATTAAAAGAGAAGAGAGCGTTCGGAAGATAGTGTAAGCGATATGACTAGGGCCAAATCACACTCATTTCAATTAAATGAAGTGAGCAATGATTTTGATAACACCCCTAATTTAAGATATCACGCAACTAATAAAACCCAAAGGGTAATACGTGAAGTATGGACGGAATACTTCATATTTCTTGCTAGTAGAAAGAATAGAATTAATATCAAGAAGCATTATTGTAGCTATAAAAGCAAATTATCTCCGATTGAAGGGCATACATGTATAGTAACGGCTAATGGCATTTCTAATAATTACATAGAGCCGTCTTCTACTGGATCTAAGCAGAGTTTGCACAAGCATATTTCTTCGTTCATAAATTGAAGAAAGATGAATTGTACAAGTTTCAGTGTGATCATCCCGTCTTGAAAAGATAAGGACACTGAATGAGATGTTAAATGGACATGTGTTATTAGAGCTTCACCATTTAATAATCGGAACTCGAAGTAAAATTTCTCCTTCGAAGATATTTTCCATACCTTTACCTCTAATTACAGATTATTAAATCATGGAAACGAATTAACTCTGAAAAACGCGTATTTTGTTTAGAAAACTGCTTAGATGCATTCCAAATAAGAATATTTAATAAGATATCAAGAAGATAGAAAAGCACACGAGTTAAAATATTCGCAGATTTAATCTAGTTCGATATTAGCAACCACACGATAATCTCCATATCTCCTTATTTTCATGCGCTTTTATTTCCCCGTTCTTTCTATTCCTTTAAAATATTCCCGTTTATCGGTGACAGGACTATTTTTTCCGTAAACATATTCGCCGTAGGACAATAGGCCGTAGGATTATTGGCCATATGACAATTCGTCGTGCGGATATTTCGCTGCAAGGACATTTTGCCGTAAAGCATAGATACTTGAAATAGCTTCGTTAGATAAATGAGGTAGATAAAAGAATAGTATAACTGCAGTCATTTTCGTTAATTGCGCAAATGTTAATTTAAAAACAGAAAGGTCGTTTAAATTTGAAACTGCATCGTTAATTGCTGAAATGAGAATTTAAAAGCAGAAAGGCCGTTAACATTTATTGAAAAATAACCAGCTTATCTGAAAACTTCAAAGGGAAGGAGTTTGTTTTGAGAGGTTATCTCGACCGTTTACATCATTTACATTATTTATCTTGAAACATAAACCCTTACGATGCCGTACACTATTATATGAGCGCATACTATGCATTGTCGGAGGTTACGATCAAAATCATTATTTGCGTGCAATTTCAATGAACTTGCATGATTTTAGCTTTTGGCTTAACTTGTTAAATAAAGTGTAAGACCTTCATTATTTTTAAATAAAGTATTTGATCTTCATTATCTTAAAATAAAGTGTATGGCCGTCATTTAAAAAAAAAATGTGTATGCCCGTCATTATTGTAAAATAAAGTGTGTGACTTTCACTATTTTTAAACAAAGTGTATGACCGTCATAATTTTAAATAAAGTGTACCCTAATATATCATAATTCTTTTAGAATATATATTTTAACGGAAACATCTAACACTTCATTCCTCACTTCGCTTCACCCAATGGGTAAAACCTGGAATGAAGGTTTTACCCATTGGGTGCTTTGGTTACACCCGGAAACCGGTGTTCGCTTCATGACGTCACTTTACTGCGGTTGGTCCGCTAAAGTCGACGATAGAATAATTTAACACTGTTGATTTGTTTGACAAGATACTTCAAGACAGTGCTTCAGGATGGCCAAAGTCATGAAACAAGATAAAAATTATATCCTCGTGTTTTATATACATGTACGCAAACACAAACATGTATGCGTAAAATAATGCTGCAAGTCAGGATAAATATTACATCTCTTTGATTCACTTTGCAATTATAACTTTTCTTACTCATTTTTTTATAATTTTGTTTTTCCTCCGTAAATTGCGGACGAATTTCCTAACTTTGAAATCATTAATTTCTGATTTCAATACATTCGGGACTGCGACAGACAAAAGACTATAATTTAAGAGCTCCTTTTACACAATCAAATTTGATAGAATATAATATTTATTTTATTACTACAGGATAACAATTATTTAATTAAAGTGGAGATAATAATGTTGATTCATTATTATATGTTACAAACTTTTGTTTGAAAGTATAACCGGTTACACTGAGTATGAAATTTAATATATTTCTTCTTATGATATGAGCCACATTCAAAACGTCAACATTCAAAGGCATTTTTGGCGTTGACAATTATTTCTTTACATCCATACACATACATACATGATGCATACATACACACGTACGTATACATATATATGCATATATATATATATATATATATATATATATATATATAGATAGATAGATAGATAGAGAGAGAGAGAGAGAGAGAGACGCACACACACGTGTATAAATATGTGTGCGTGTGTATTGTGCGTAAATTTATTGCTTTTAATGCATTATATTATATGGACCATCTTTGCTTAACTGTCATTATAAAGATTTCAATCAGCAGGAATAACTCATGTTACTTGCTATAAATATTATTAGCTTTGCTATTTGGGTATAGTTTGAAATCTAAATTACCGTAAGGAAATGTACATACAGATGACAGATATTGTTGATACTGTCAAAGTTTCCAAGATATTTAAAATTAAACTGTATAAAACATATATTTAACGGAAAATCTATCGACATACTAAAATATTAATGCTTTTAATGTTTTGTAATTATATGAAAATATTCGAGAATCCCGAGAAGTTTACAAACTTAAACATATTAATAACTACGAACTTGAGAAAAATAATTTAGAAACGCTCTCAAACATAAATACATGTATATATATGCAGGTATAACATATATTTCAATTATATCTATGTAGACACTCGCTCGCGTGAACAAACACACACATACATATATACACACACTCACACGTAAATTTTATATCATAAATCTGTATCATTACAAAATGCGATACGCATTGAAATTTTATACTCGTTTTTATGTACTTTGTACGAATTGTAAACTTCGAATAAAGAACGGAAATCAGAAGGCTGGTGCTGTAGTCGGAGTACCCCGGCCTACACAATAATGACATGCCTAAACTTTTGCAGTTTCGTCATAAATTTTGGCACAAGGAATATCTTGAGTAAAGAGAAAGTTTTGAGATTCTCTTGTCGTTCATCGATATGCCATTACTCTATCAGAATTGATGTTTTGTTGTTGCTACAGTGATTCATGGGAGTCATTTCGTCAGAAACCCTTGCAGAGTTAAATGCCTCTCCAAAGGGAAGAGTACTCGAGCAACGAATTTGGTCCTACTACAGAGCGTTTACACCCGATCATCACCGCTCGATACCAAACGCATTTGTCCAGGATCACCGTCATCCAGACCTATGCCCCCATCGAAGACGCAGACGAAACCAATAAAGACGCTTTCTACGAACAACTACCGGGTGCCTTGGGTGACGCCCCTCGTTACCATTTGATCCCACTAATTGGCGGCTTCAACGCCAAAATCGTGAGAAACCAACAAAGTTACGAGCATATAACGCGCTCAAATGACAGGGCGGGTGACACTTGCGGTAACGGCGATCGGTTGGTCTAGTTCTGCTTGAAATACTATATATATATATTTTATTTTATTTTATAGAAGGAGCTTCTACAGGACTAGAACTGTTTCATTCAAATGAAATCATTAGGAAGCTTGCTGTCAAAATAAGACTTATTTTGACAGCAAGCTTCCTGAATGATTCATTTGAATGAACAGTTCTAGTCCTGTAGAAGCTCCTTCTATAAAATAAATTAATTTACTCTGCTATGTATTGAGTACCATTTTTACTGTGGTTAACCCCGACTCAACCCGGGACCTACATATATATATATATGTTATATAATATATATTATATATATATATATAATTATCTATATATATATATATATATATAATACGATACATATACATACACGCACACACACACACATACTCCAAACTAGCAGTACCTACTACTGACTTGGGTAGAGACAAAAAGAGCCACTCCCAATTCCTTCTTCCTTGATCTTAAATAATATTAAGCCCTACAACACGCAAAGATTAACAGCCACAACCACACACACATACACACAAACAACGCACACACACACATGTGTTATCATTGCACACATACACACATACACACACACACACAGGCAGACCTTCGTGCACGCACATATCCACACTTACACACACATACGTCCTTCTGCACTCCCCTGTCTTTGAAAGAACTTTTCTTCACCCATTTCCTTCCGTTCATTCAAAATGTGACGGCGTGTGTACCGTTCGCGATTTTTTTCCCTCTGTCTTCTCTTCTCTGGATCTTTCCTTCTCCTATGTTTCCGACGAAGAGCTCCGCTCGAAACGTTTAACCCTCCTTCTTCCCTTCCTTCCTTAGCGTCCAATAATACTATATTTGTTACACGTCCTCGCGTTGTTGTTTTCTCTTTGTTTTCATGTTTGGATTAAATTTATATATATACATGCATATATATATATATATATATAAATATGTATGTATATATATATGTATATATACGTACATATGTATATAAGTGTATGTGTATATTATATATATATATATATATATATATATATATATATACATGTATGTTTATAGTGGGCATACTATAACTGATTGATAACGAAGGTAGCCGTACTAATATCAAAAAGCAATATATGACACCAACGTAATGTGCACGTGTTAGCGTAGAATATTGACTTCGTGTGGAGCCGCATATGACTTCGTGCTCTTCTGGAACATATGCATCTCGGAGGTCGTAGGAGAGGGTTTTTCATCTGTCGACACTATAACAACTCGAGTTCTTAAGAGAGGTCCTCTGAAGGATAAAAGCGCAGTATTCTTTCTTCTGATACAACGACTACGTCACGTTGGAAATAAATCTTTTCATACGTACACACAAACATACATATATTTACTTATATGCATATTGATATATATGTATATCTGTATAAACACAACACCCACTCCCGCATATTTGTGTGTGTTTGTGATCAGTCTTCAAAATACAGCAGATCGTCTCATGTCGGTAAGAATTGTATTTAAATATTTAAAATAATCTATTATATGTGTACTGTGAACAGGGAGTGGGTAGGATAAAATCCTAGTTTCTGGAGGGAGTCCTTCTCCACAGAAAATTTGAGTGAAAGGTAAATAACCAGTGCCATCATAATTTTACCTCTTCGAATACAGATAAACTTCAGCTGATAAGGAACGCTGGACAGTGTGTGCTTCATGTGGAAACGGAAATTGATATAGAATGCATTCTCACTGGCGAAAATATTTATCGAAAAATTTGCAAATACAATTTACATTATCTAATCATGACTTATGTTAACAGCTGTTCTGAAATACCGAGTTGTGTACGCTTTATTCCTGTTATATATTGGATGTCTCTTCTACTTCAATTCTCACTCAATTACTATAGTTTTCTTGCTGATACTACTACCTCTGAATAATCTAAATCCGATGAGGAAATTGACTTAAGCATTTTGATCAGAATGAACATTAGGAAATGATTGCCTTTACAACGCTCTCACTACACATTTCTCAACCATACTCAAACAAAAACATGCATACATTCACATGCACACACTCACAAACACACACACATACACACACACACACACACACACACACACACACACACAAAATATATATAGATGTGTGTGCGTGTGTATATATATATATATATTTATATATAATTTCTCTTTGTTAACTATTTCAACAATTCATCTAAAATCGAAAAATATGTATGACGTAATATCATACACAGCCATGCTCTTAATACATCGTATATGTTCTCTATAATATATAAAGAATTTCTTTCATATATGGGAAATATAAACTACATGCTTATTTTGATAGTATATAAATATCTATCCTATAAAAATAGTTTCCATGAGAATCAAACGCCATGTCGATATTTTTGATAAATGGCAATTTATGAAGCAAAACATATCCGAATTAAATAATACGTTACAAAAATATCAGTAAAATTAAATATACAAGATGTATACTTATTTTAAGGATCTTTACATTTGCACCTCATTTATCTTTTAATGTAAAAAAACAACAATAAATATTACATTTGATATATTCCGTTGAAATGTTTCACTAATAATTTCTAATGATATTTTTTCAAATACCTTATTCGATATTTTCCACTCGAAACGCGAAGAAAACGTGTTAGAAAGTGTTAAGCGAAGTAAAATATTAAAATAAGTTCATATTTCACTACGATCGATTAAACAGAATATTGCTTTAGATAACAATCCAGGAATATTATATTTTGCTTTTTAAAATTATTAAGTGATGAGATATAAATTTTTACATCATATAACAGCATGCATAGACACACATACATATAGATATATATATATATATATATATATATATATATATATATATATATAATGACTTGCACACATGTATATATACACACACAGCTATCACAGCTATTTGCATATAGCTACACACACACAAACAGTCATGTATATATACATAGACATACACACAAAAATATACTTATACAACACGCTCGCACGCACACACAGATACGAATTATATAAAAGTGTACTCGAATTTCATTATGATATCTATATAAAGACCTTACCTATTCGTCATAGCTCCTCGTTGTCGTGACACATGAAACTGTTAGTAGTCCATTGTGATTAAATAGGTTCATTTCAAATACTCACGTTTTCAAAGAAATAAAAAATAATATATTGGCATAACTTATAAATAATATAACGGTGATGATATAGGCCCAGGAAATTTAAGTTGATGCATAGTATGTGTAATCGCGTTACTTAATAAGATTCATTTTCGTTTTAAAAAATTTATTACTTTCCACTTATGATGAGACATGTCAATAAAAGTTCACCTCTAGAGTATGCATTTTTGGGCATTAGCAAAATACAATGCGCAAACGATAATATATTAGATATATCACATCAAGGCGGCGAGCTGGCAGAAACGTTAGCGCGCCGGGCAAAATACTTAGCGGCATTTCGTCTGCCGCTACATTCTGAGTTCAAATTCCGCCGAGGTCGACTTTGCCTTTCATCCTTTCGGGGTAGATTAAATGAGTACCAGTTACGCACTGGGCTCGATATAATCGACTTAATCCGTTTGTCCCCTCTGTATCTAGCCCCTTGTGGACAGTAAAGAAATAAAATATATCACGTCTATATATATGACGTAGGATCAACTTTCATACGCTGTGTGTGTGCATATATATACATTCACTCATACATTTTCTTTCTCTCTCTTTCGCGATCTCTCTCTCACTGTCTCTCTCTCTTATATATATATATATATATATATATATACACAAACACACAATCTGTGTGTGTGTATGTGTCAAGAGAAAAACGTACCAATCTTTAAAAAATAAGTTCTGGGATCGATTCATTCAGCTAAAATTCTTCAAGTTGATCGAAGCATAGTCGTAGTGCAATGAACGAAAGGAGTAAGCGACAAAAGACAGCAAATATTCATGCATACGTTCTAACCTATGCACACACACACGCACCCACACACACACGCACACACAGATATATATATGGGGGCGTTCAACTGATGAACAGTTCTTAGAATCGAGTATCAAAGACTCCTAATCGTGAATTTGTTTGGAGTGGGTATCATTTTGCGCAGAGCCCAAACACCAGCATCACAATAGATTTTGAGAGGGTCAGAGAGACAATTCAGCAAAAATTTAGGGTTACCTTCTCCTCTCGAAGCATGTTTCAAAGACAACAATTAAGGGCCTATCGCTCTCACTTACCAATACACTAGGTAACCCATACCCTATGCTTCTACTCCGGGTGTAATTGAACCTCGGGGTAAACACTGAAAACACTGGAATTTCGTACTTAGGGCTGCACTATTTACTTAGGTATCCTGAGAAGGGACTCGACTCAATCGTCAATTTCGTATTATACTGTACAAAGTGGAGTCGCAATGGCCCAGTGGTTAGGGCAGCGGACTCGCGGTCATAGGATCGCGGTTTCGATCCCCAGACCGGGCGTTGTGAGTGTTTATTGAGCGAATACACCTAAAGCTCCACAAGTCTCCGGCAGGGGATGGTGGTGATCCCTGCTGTACTCTTTCACCACAACTTTCTCTCACTCTTACTTCCTGTTTCTGTTGTACCTGTATTTCAAAGGGCCGGCCTTGTCACTCTCTGTGTCACGCTGAATATCCCCGAGAATTACGTTAAGGGTACACGTGTCTGTGGAGTGCTCAGCCACTTACACATTAATTTCACGAGCAGGCTGTTCCGTTGATTCGGATCAACCGGAACCCTCGTCGTCGTAACCGACGGAGTGCTTCCACATACTGTACCAAGTTCGTCCACCTCAACAAAAGTATAAATAGGTCGTATGTTTTAAAATTTATTTTTATTTAAGTTTAGAATGTCGCCAATGGCATTCTCTAATTTTGCCTGTCTCTCGTTTAACCTATTTGATTTATAATAAATAATTCATTGCCCAAAGTCTCCCTCCACCTGAGTATGCAATGCATAGCTTTAAAACTGAAACCTCACTAACCTGAAGTGAATTTCTTCTCTTGCATCTTTGGCTTTATTCATAAACCATATCACATTCATAGCTTCAAACGTTCTTTGATATATGAGCAAAGACACACGTGTATAACCATAGTAGATATACTGACGCATAAACGCGCATATGTATACATGCATTGGCATATGAAGCTATGTATGTGTACATGCAAACATACATACATACATACATAAATACACATATACATACATGCAAATAAATAAGAGTCTGCTTCGTTCTGCTTTACATATCTTTTCATCTAAATTGATTGATTAAATATCATATATTATATATGCATACATGCACACACACACGCAGACATATATATATATAATATATATATATATATATATATATATATATATATATATATATATATGCATGTATGTATATGTGTGGTGTATGGTGTGCGTACTTCTATATAACTTCCATATACAATTCTGAAAGAAGAAAATAACAGACACAAAAGACTCACATACATACCGGAACAAAGCAAACGCGCATGCGCGCTCACACACGCATACACACACATCCACGCACACACACTCACCTAGAATTAAGTGTCAATTTTGCTCTGTGTACTATTTTGCCCAGATATATCAAGTCTGCTTTAATAGCTTTCGTCCTTAAAATTTCATTGATGTTTCTACTTTGATTATATGTTATTATGCTAATAAAATTGTTGTTATTTTTCACCTGGGAATTTTAATATAATCAATTGTTGTATTTGTGTAGGAAGTGACATTTTATATTTCCATATTTTACATCAGGGAATTAATCAAAATACTTAAATCATTATTTTGTATGGATGAGATTCATCTTTACACAATGCATTGTGGGTCCCGCATTGTCCGTCTCTTGATATGACTACTCACTTATTGTTTGAGAAAGCTGCTGACGGAACTTCAAATAATTTATCGCGCTAATTGAAATCCAGTTCCAGATGCATAAATAAAACACATACACGCTAAAGTAGATTTGATTATTCTTATTTAGGTGAGTTTTCTGTGATTAACATTAAGGTTTGCTGTCATAGGTTTTCTACTTAAATATCTGGTTTTGTTTCATTATATGCAATAAATGAATAAAAGATGGCAAATATTTTAATATTTTCTTTGGCTGAGGTTAAAAGATATGCGTATGAATATAAGTGTATTCATACATGCATGCACACATATTACATACATATATACATACATACATATGTATATGGTATATATGCACACACGTACATTATGAACATATATATATTATATATATATATAATATATATATATATATATATATATATATATATGTATGCAAACATATATATACGTACATACACATACATGTATACAAATTCTTACTCACACATATATACCTGGTACACACACACACACACGTATATATATATATATATATACGTATGCACATGCATATATACATACATGCATATTATGCCAAAAACAGCTAAAATTGATAACATTTCAGCTGAGAGAGGAATGGAATTTGGCCAAAAGAAATGTTTATATCCGTCCAGGGTCGTTCCCTCTCGAATTCGCACACGCGTTTCTGCCCTTTAACACTGGACAGACTTAAAGCCGTAGCTTTAATTAAATGACATTTAACGGCATTGACTGATCTCTGCTATTAAACCGCCAGGTCGAAAAACTTCAGCTGTATCTGCGCCAAGTAGTGTTTAGGCTTAAGAAAACTTTAGGTTACTTAAAATATGCTTGTGACATATTTCAACTCCTAAAGGCAACTTCACTGCAGTTAACGAGGAGCAAAAAAGAATACAAACTTTCTTTTGCTAAAACGATGTAAAAACACTACATCTGTTCAGTACTATCCCCTGTCCGACTCACAGATGTGTTTCTGGCTCCTTAGCCGTCATCAATAGGCAATACCCAAAGTGGTATGTATATCTTTATATATAAAAGTAAGGTTGTGTGTCTGTCTCCTACGATTTAGATTCCTAACTACTCCCACATTTTGCGGTGCAGTTTAACCAAAACCGGGTATCTTATAGTCGTGATTCATATCGAGCCCTTCTGGGTATTAGCGCGTCTACGATGAGTTTACGATTTTAAAAAAAAATTACCATAATTTTTTTTCCATTTTAATGCATTTTTTCGTTATTATATAAGGGAAGTAACTCTCTAAAAATGTCTACGTTGAGTCAACGATTTAAAAAAAAATTACCATATTTTATTTTCCATTTTTAATGCATTTTTTGGCTATTTTTTGGCTATAACTCTCTAAAAATGCTTATATAGTTATTTCCCTTACAAACCCGAGCAACGCCGGGCGATACTGCTAGTCTATCTATAAATCTATCTATCTATCTATCTATCTATCTATCTATCTATCTATCTATCTATCTATCTATCTATCTATCTACCTCTCAGGCTGTCTGTCAATCTACCTACCGACATATCTATCAACCTATCTATGTACCTAATTATCAATCAATCAATCTATCTTTCAACCTACCTACCTACTTACCTACGTACCTACCCACCTACCTGTCGATTATTCACTCACTCAATCTATCTATCTACGTATCTACCTTCCTACCTACCTACCTACCGACCTATCTATCTATCTATCTATCTATCTATCTATCTATCTATCTATCTATCTATCTATCTATCTATCTATCTATCTAGCTATCTCTATCTATCTATCTATCTATTTATCTATCTATCTATCTATCTATCTATCTATCTATCTATCTATCTATCTATCTATCTATCTATCTATCTATCTATCTATCAATATCTATCTATGTAACTAACTAGCTACTTATCTATCTATATCCACCTGGATAATTTTATTGCTATGCACTTACATTATATATTATACATTCTTTTATTCTTTTTTTCTTTTTTCTTTTTATTTGTTTCAGTCATTTGACTGTGGCCATGCTGGAACACTACCTTTAATCGAACAAATGGACCCCAGGAATTATTCTTCATTAAGCCGAAACACTACGTGGCGCAGATACAGCTGAAATTTTTTCAACCTAGCCATTTAATAGCAGAGATTAAATTGAAGCTACGGCTTTAAGTCTGTCCAGTGTTAAAGGGCAGAAACGCGTGTGCGAATCAGACTCTTACCCAAGGTGCCACGCAGTGGGACTGAACCCGCAACCATGTGTTTGTAAAACAAGCTACTTACCACACAGCCACTCCTGTGCCTATGCAATTTCCAGTTATAGTGCATGTGTATAAATGCTTATTCGACGGAGGTGCATAGTGAAAATTAGTGTTTATTTTTTTTTCGCATTGCGCTTTTTATAATTCTTTGCTAGGGTTCTGCATAAGAACATGATGAGGAGACGCTTCTAAGACTCAGAGCTTCTCTTAATTTCTCATAATTATGCTGCATATCTTGATACTAATAATTGTTTTACGTTAGTGGTCTTGGTATCAATCTCAGAATACAATAAAAATTATCTGAAACTTATAAGTATATACCCTGAACGGTATTACCGAACGAGTCCTATCTTAGTCTTAAGGTGCTTTCGTAAGAAATGTGGCCGCCACTTCCGCCTGGTTGAAAGATCCAACGGAAACTCACTCACTGTCTCCATTGCTCCGATTTATAGCAAACGTTGAAGCATTTTCTTTACATGTTTAAACTGCGATGCACATTCATTAGAGCTTCTGTAAAGTAAGAGGGCAAAACTGGGGTATAGATTGAATGCTGATATCAATAATGTCTATCAATGTGCAACATCGTTCAAAATTGAGTGTAAAATGCGGAATCGAAGTAAACGAATAAAGTTGTGTCGGTAGTGACTTGTGAAACGGAAATTTCGCGGAGACGTTTGTTTAACTTTAGTTACTGTGAGGAAAGAAAATATATCCGTTCCTTTCCGTCATAATCGAGGTTATACTTGATTTGGTTTCCCTCCATTTAAGTCTAAAGGTCACAGACAGGACGATAAGTATTTATTACGATTACAAAATGAAAAAATATATATATAGTTCGCTTGTGTAAGAAAAACGTAAGCAAACATTTTCTAGAAAATTCTCTTATAGAGATTTCATGACGATAGAACATTTTTTAGAAACATGATATCAGTCTAAATACCTGTGAGAGTTATAGTAGTAATGGTCATTTGATATTCAATTTTAGCTACGAATAAGTTAGATTCAAGAAGCAATAGCACGTAACTAAATTCTTTCTTGAACAAAATCCATTTCTCACTGCGTATCCAAATAAGAATTCACTCGCGGCAAATGATTTTGTTAATTCAAATGAAAGACTGAGAATAAAATGTGATGGAAAAAGGAATTACGTTTAGAATATTTGTAAGTATCAAAGGGATTCTAAACACGAAATATTAAATCCACAAATGCAATTCAGCGATTCTACAATGCATATGTGCACACGCTCACGTATGCATACACACGCTTGCCAAGCGGTTAGGGCAGCGGACTCGCAGTTTCGATTCCCAGACCGGGCGTTGTGTGTGTTTATTGAGCGATAACACCTAAAAGCTCCAAGAAACTCCGGCAGGGGTGGTGGCGACCCCTGTTGTACACACACACACACACTTACACACCATACGCACACATAATAACAAAGGAAGGAGGAGTGCTGCTTACAAGCAAAGAGGTAAGCTGAATCAGCGTAGACACGATGACCCATCAATGGAATAATACAGTTAACGAATTGGATTTTAAGTTAGGTCATCAATTCAGATCACCGAACGAGCAATGATACCGCTTTGTGCGGCGAGTGTGATTTCAGCAGCAGCAGTTTCACCAAAATGCTGGTGTTTTTGCTCGTAGATATCAGAGTGAGGGTTGTGTTGGATGGCAGGAGACCGTTGTCTATGTTAGTGGTGCCGGTGGTGCCGGTGGTGTCGGTGGTGGTGGTGGTATATACCATGAAAGTAGTCGGTGGTGGCGTTAGCAGTTCTCATATTCTGCTAGTAGTCGGTGACAAGATGTGACAAGTAACAGCAACAGGGGGCGCAATGACCCAGTGGTTAGGGCAGCGGACACGCGGTCGGAGGATCGCGGTTTCGATTCCCAGACCGGGCGGTGTGTCTGTTTATTGAGAGAAAACACCTAGAAAGCTCCACGATGCTCGGGCAGGGGGTGGTGGCGACCCCTGCTGTACTCTTTCGCCTCGCCTTTCTCTCAATCTTTCTTCCTGTTTCTTGTCCCCGATTTCCTACAGAACCGCTGAGCCTGGATGTGAATTCATCCACACGTCGATGACTTGCTTTCTCTTCTACGGGTCTTACGAATAGCAAAGGACCACGTTTCGGATTTCCCCCATCTTGCGAGCTCTGGGACGAAGACCGTTTGCTCATCAGCAACAACAACAGTTATCATCACTGTTGTGCTGGCATCGGTCGTTGGTGCGGAAAACATGGTGTTACTAGGCAACAGCATCAACGCCATCGTAGTGTTGATATCAGTTGTAGCGGCAGCGAAAGTGGAGTATATTCATACCGGCCTAACTCTGATCAATCATTGTGCTTAGATTTAAGACTGTGGACCACCAAGGATTCTTTGATATGCAGGTAGCCTATAATTCTCTCCGTGACCGGTGCAGCAAATGTCTATTCTGTTGGTGGTGTTAATATATATCAGTACGTGCTTGCAGAAGGAAGCCACTTTTGTAGTTAGGTATTATTTCAATCGTCGAGCTGGCAGAAATGTTAGCATGCCGGGCGAAATGGGTTGCCGTTCTGAGTTCAAATTCCGCCGAGGTCGACTTTGCCTTTCATCCTTTCGGGGTCGATTAAATAAGTACCAGTTACACACTGGGGTCGATATAACCGAATTAATCTGCTTGTCTGTCCTTGTTTGTCCTCTCTGTGTTTAGCCCCTTGTGGGTAGTAAAGAAATAGGTATTATTTCAATCGGATGTGGAACGGTTAAATTCTATGTAATAGTCACTGATGTAATAGTTACAGCATTTGGAACCCCGTTGTTGGTAAATTACTTATGTGTGCTAACACTTACTAGCGTCACGGGTAAGACCGTTCACTAAAATGCAGGTGTTCTTCCGCACCAGATCACTTCATTGACTGGCATTGACAGTCTCGAATGGGCAAGTAGCATATCGAAACTGATGACTATGGTGGTCAACTTTTGAAATGAGGATTCTTCAGGAAGCAATAGCTAAAGAAATTCCTTTTGCTACGTTTATTTGAGATGTATCGAATGAAATCGAATGAAACTTGGCAGGCGGAAGACCCAGCTGACACTCAGTACATTTGTTACCGATATTGTGAGTGCGTTCTGCATGCAACTGGTCTAAGCACTGACGAAGGCCGACTTTTAACAAACTAAGGCTTCTCGTCTGACTGCTTCCAGTAGAGCCCTGTGTAAATTTTCTCATGTCCGTAATGGTAATTCGAAATACGTATAGGGACAGGTTACCAAAGTTGTCAGGTCTTTCTATACTGAACTCGATATACCGATCAGGGTTATTAGAATTCTCTATCTAGTATAGTAAAGGTTTCATCGGGTTAGGGAAGTATGAAAATGCCATCCATTTCCCCGCTGAAGAAGGTGAGTGAGCGACATGTACTAAGTGCATCACATGATGTTCGAGACTCTGCAGTCGATGGATGAAGCCAACGTAGTTGTGTAAGTATTATTTTACAAATATAACTTCACGATTATAGGATTATAAGGGATGGTATGAGTGAGCATGCGAGAAACAAAGAGATCAATCGATTATTATTGAAATTCCCTTACCTAAATTAATTCATGACTTATTTTGGCGCTGACAGCAAACAAGAACAATAGGAAATAAATTGACTACAAAGGTTATCACGGCTTCAATTGAATTGGGAACAAACATATATGCAGTGTCGAAACAAAACGTGATAACTTCATAATTGCTTACCTCGCTTTGAACTCCATGTTATCGTAACAAGACATTTCTGGCGTCTTGCTTGTTAAACTGTCTGAGCTCTACACATATGCATATATGTACATATAATATATATATATATATATATATATATATAGTGAGAGAGAGAGAGTGAGAGAGAGAGAGAGAGAGAGAGAGAGAAAGTAACAAACTAAGGAAAACAAATTATTTCAAAGGCATTTGAATTACTATTATTTTTTTATCTAGCCGTCCTTCCACACGGAAGTTCGTTCATGTTCAAACTATTGGCACTGGTGAGGCATATATAAGAGAATTGAATTGTCTATATATCCCAAAATGTATATAGGGCGAAACAATTTGTTGGCTTTTGTTTTTTTTTTTAATAATAGTTTATGTTATATTATAAAAAAAATTCAGTATATTATATTATAATATAAATGAATCATTGGCTTGTCAATTGTATTAAATATATATATATATTATATATATATATATATATATATATTACATTGCATCAAGACTGGTTTGCAACATACGTCATGTAAAATCGGGTTTTGAAACAGATGTTATATTTGGGGACGATCATTTTGCCAATAAAACACACGCATTGTTTGACGAGTACTTCAGCATTAATTTAATTAGTCATAAGAATGGAAGGAGAGAGATTCAATATGATACGGCTTCTAGCTGGATTAAAAATAAATATGTACCTTCTTTCACAAACTCGCATTAACAAACATTTCGTTATTTCAGTATGTGAACACGTGTGTGCCTATTTGCATTTGTGCATATATGCCTGTAACCATTATTGATATTTAGGTGACTACATAAGGAATTTAAACTCATTTTTTATTATCATTCGATTACTGAGTTATGTAAGCTCCTTTCACTATATTTGTCAATAAAATATTAATAACATATTCCCTGTTTAATTTGAAACAAAGGCGCGCATTCATCTAACGAAGCAGTTATTTAAATGTTTGTTTGAAATCTTGAATGTAACTCATTTACAGCTATCACTAATTAAGCATTCGAAGAAACAGAGTTATGACAAGCTAGCGAACTTGAAATTTATTCATGTAATGTTGTTGCTAATTATATATTTGTGGCAGTTTTCTTTCTAAATAATGTTTTCTTGATTAGGAGCGATGCAAAGCCGGTATGAGAAATTTATAAAGTATGTTAAATTGTATACATCAATCACAAAGAGTAGTTGTGCTAATGCAACATCTGTTGTTCACTCTTCTAAAAGAAATTTTCAAATGAAGACTCATTTGCTAAAAACAGTTAAAAATATTTCACAAACTAAAGGTGGATACACGATTGCATCTGTTTCAGGAAAGATACAAATAGATAAGGAATTATTTTATGGAGAGCCGAGAAGAATATTAGTCTCAAAGTTGGAGAGAGTACGTGGATTACATCGACGTCAGTACTCGAGCCGTAGTTATTTTATGAAACCCGAAAGGATGAATGGCAAACACGACCTCGGTGGCATTTGAACACAGAGTGTAAAAGCGGACGAAATGTCGGTAAGCATTTTGTTCGGAGTGTTATTGATTTTGCCAGATCGTCACCATAAGATTACGATCTATATAAAGAATCATATAGCCCCAATAACGAGAAAAATGACAACAAAACTTTGTAATATACGTAGCTGTGTGGTAAGTAGCTTGTTTACCAACCACATGGTTCCGGGTTCAGTCCCACTGCGTGGCACCTTCGGAAAGTGTCGTCTACTATAGCCTCGGGCCGACCAAAGCCTTGTGAGTGGATTTGGTAGACGGAAACTGAAAGAAGCCCGTCGTATATATGAATATATATATATATATATTTGTGTGTGCGTGCGTGTTTGTGTGTCTGTTTTTGTCCCCCTAGCATTGCTTGACAACCGATGCTGGTGTGATTATGTCGCCGTTACCTAGCGGTTCGGCAAAAGAGATCGATAGAATACTTACTAGGCTTACAAAAGAAGAAGTCCCGGGGTCGAGTTGCTCGATTAAAGCCGGTGCTCCAGCATGGCCACAGTCAAATGACAGAAACAAGTAAAAGAGTAAAGAGTAAAGAGTAATATACCTTAGCGCTATATTTTGTAATATACATCAGTCTTGTATTTTGTAATGTACCTTAGTGTTATATTAAGGATTTTCGCATCTCTATGGCGGCATCTTGTAATAAGAACAACAAATTTATCACATTAACCTCTTCTTAACTACGCCCGGGAAAGCTTATCCTCGTTTTCAGTCTATAGGGTAGTGCCGTTGTTTTACACATAATGAGTTTTGTTCTTCCAAAATTTGATTTATTAATGGAAAATGACAGATAGCATTTACACTTTATAGCATTGGAGATACACTTCATCAAATTCTTGTTTTGGGTGTTCGAGCTACAATTTATAGGTGACTCCTCCTGGTGTGTGCAATGCAGATGTGTTATTTTTCCGTTAATTTATGACTTAGGTAGAATTACGAGTGTTGCTCTCATAATCAATACCTCTCTCACTCCCTGTCTGTCTTTCTTTCTCTCTCTCTCGATATTTATACATATATATATATATATATATATATATATTATCTTTATTAGCATTTTCTCAGCTTGGCGCTATTTTGTGATTGTGCGGCACAGCATGTTACAATAGCACCTGCTTACAAATGTATCATGTGCGTTCAAATGAACGTTGCAATTTTCTGTACAATATAACACTGAAATCATGAAATATTCAACTTTCTACAATCATATTTATAATTTGCATGTGTTAATGCTAGCTTGCTTTCAGGTTACTATTCTTGTGACGCGTTGTTAATATGGTTTGATCTTATTTTTCTTGTCGTACAATACTGATTTATAATTTTGGCACAGGGCCAGAAATTTCGAGGCAGGCTGTAAGTCGATTACATAGACACTAGTGCTTAACTGGTGCTTATTTTGTCGACCCCGAATAAATGCCATGTTTAAACGGAAATACAGGTAATCAAACATTACATGAAGCAGAACATTTATTACTTCATGCAATCATAAATTACCCACAGTATTCTGGGTAGAAGGCCCGAAATTTTGTAGAGGGGACAGTCAATTATATCCACCTAGGTATGCAGCTGGTACTTAATTTGTCCACCCCGAATGAATGAAACGTAAAGTAGGCATCGACGGAAACTCAGAACGTGTAGACAGACGAAATACTTGTAGTATAATATTACAGGAAGTTTAGGGAGCCGAGCTGGCAGAGACGTTAGCACGCTGGGCAAAACGCTCACCGGTATTTCCCCTGTATTTACGTTCTAAGTTCAAATTCCGCCGAGGTCGACTTTGCCATTCATCCTTTCGAGACCGATAAATTAAGTACCAGTTACGTACTGATATCGATCTAATCGACTGCCCCTCTCCCCCAAAATGTCAGGCCTTGTTCTTAGAACAGAAAATAATATTACGGGCAGTTTATAGTTTTTTATGAAGTAATAAATGTTTTGTTTTATGAAATATTTGATTAACTGTATCTCCATTTACACTTGGCATACATTTGTTTCCTACAGTATAATTTCTCAGTACATTGTATAACTTTAGTAGAAATACTTTCGAATGTATTTGTTTTGTACTTTTGCCAATATCGATCTCTAGCTTTTATCTACTAATCTATTTGAATCGTTGATATTTAGTGTTGCTCTTACTATAAGTATTTATTCACACGTTGATTCCTTTGTAGAAGAGACGCTAAAATTCTTATCTTTATAAGGACGGTTGCTTTCTCCATGTAGGTACAGGCATTTGTAACTCGCTTTTGTGTAGATGGATATAATATATCGCCTTCAACATATCTCTTGTTTAATCCTAATGTTTACGTCTGGAAATGAAGTTGCATTAGCATTGTTTTGCATGTTGAATGTTAGCACTAAGCTCTACCCTAGATTATCCTTTAATTTCTCAACTTTTCCGATGTGTCCATTAAATCTTATGCAATGTATAAATAACTCTTGGCGCGTGTACACTCTGAGGCGAAAACACATACCTATCTGTGAATTATAACAGGTTACACTGTAGGCGGGAAAATATATACCTTGCATACACATGCACACACAAGCACACGCGCAAATACACAGAAACATTCTATAAATATATGCGTTTGTACATAGATGTATATATATATATATATATATATATATATATATATATATATATATATATATATATATATATATATATATATATATATATAAATGGGCTAACAAACATAACATGCAGTTCAATGCTATGACATTTCAAGCACTCCATTGTCGACTCCTTTCATCTGAGCCGCTTGGACTGCTGGTCCAAACTATGTTCCCCAGAAAATATGAAACAAACTGTGGAATTCAAAGCAATCCAGCGCCAATATTCAAAGAAGTTTGACTCCATGCTAGAGATGGGCTACTGGGTGAGGCTAAAGGAGCCGAGTTTCTATTCCCTGGAGAGAAGACGAGACAGATATGTGGTGATATATATTTGGAAATCTTGGACGATTTAGCCCCCAATTTTGAAATTGACTGCTATACCAGTCCTCGAACTACAATATATTGCATCATATTAAAGATCCCGTCTTCCACATCTAAAATAATGACACAGTACTACAATAGTCTAGGTTTCAAGGGCCCGCAATTGTTCAATATCCTGCCAGGAAACATTGGAGATCTACATGGTGTTGATGTGGAAGTTTCCAAGGAATGTCTGGGCCGGTTTCTATCTAAGATACCAGGTGAACCCACATCGCAGCCGGAGACACGAAGATGAGTTGCTCCGTCCAACTCGCTACTTATATATAAGCAATACTAGAAGCAACACACAGTAACTACTACAAGTGGAGCACCAGCATGTCCTCTTCTGCCTTGGGCTGAAACCAGTAAAAGATGAAAGGTAATATATATATATATATATATATATATATATATATATATGGTAAATGAAAGACGGAAGATGGAATATACGAGAATTCGTTATTAATCACAATTGGTTTGCTATATCTAGCCTCTACCCCCACGAGTAGGACCAGAACTCGTTAAAATAATTCCTCTGTAATGCATGTTCTCATTTCCTAGAAAGAAAAGCAGCGAAGAGAAGGAAATATCTTCATTTACATAGAAGGTCAGAAATAAAATCTAGATGCAAAAAAAAAACAAAAAAAAAATCTAAAGAATACGCTACACAGCGAAGAAAGTATTAAAAATAACCGTAAGCAAATATGGATGTATAAACGCCCTCGCGCAATCAGCATGTCGCGTGTACACTCGCTCATAGAATCATCCACGAAAACGTAAGGTCACGAAGACCTGTGGTTTGGTGCTCTCACGATCACAAAGCGAGTTAAATAGCTGGCTACTTGGTATTTATAAGAATTGGGAGGCTAAAACTGAATTCAGTTCATCCATACCTTAACAAAAAAGCAAGTTAACAGTTTTTTGAGTAACTTAATAGTTACTCGAATTCATTCCCTTTGCATCGTGTGAAAGTAAATTTATATGCGTGTATTTGTCTCTATCTGTCTCTCTTTCTCTCTCTCTCTCTATCTATCTATCTATCTATCTATCTATCTATCTATCTATCTATCTATCTATCTATCTATATATATATAATATATATATATATATATATATATATATACTTTATTTTAAGCAGCAGAAAATTCAACAAAATCTGTTACTCTGAGTTTCTCGTTGCCGTTCATGAGAGAGTTTTTGCTAGAATGGAACTGATATATCAATTCAATCTAGACTCTTACAAACGCTACACCTTTAAAAAGAAATGGACTTGTTTGATTGGCCCTTTAGAAAAAAAACGGTCAATCTTCGAGCGATAAAGAAAAAGGTCAAAAATATATGTATATATATATAAAAAAGCTTATAAAAATTATAAAATCCGAGGAAAAACCTTACATTGAATAAAATACATATTGACATTAATGAAGGAAGTATAAATTAATTCATAGGAATTAAACCTGTTATAAATATTACACTGCAATACATATTTTTATTAAAATGTGCATATATATATCAACATACACAAAAAGGATGCGCGCCAACGCCATACATATACAGACGTATGAATATAAATCTAAATATACACATAAATGCATGTGTACATATATTCACGCAAAACCATCTCGCACGCAAGTTAAAAATCATGTATGTAGCGATTCTCATATACTGAGTAAGGGGGGGAACGAAAGAAAGGAAGAGAGAGAAAAAGGAACGAAGGAGGGGTGGGGAAAAAACGAAATAAGAAAAAATTATGTATACAATCTGTGTAACGGCGTTATTGGCATATATGAAGGCAAGTATACAAACAAGTTCGTATGGATACATACATACAGTTGTGTATATGTGTGCTTAAGCACAAACATACTCTCACGCGCGCGTGAGTGAGTGTACGTGCGAGTTTGTGTGTGTAGGGGGGCGTGCGTGTTTGTCCGCCTATCTATGTGCTTGTGTACGTCTATATGGGCTTGCCCACAGCAGTGTATCCGTGCCCTTTACGTTGTTACCACCGGATAAAAACAGTGTAGTGGGTAAGCCCACGTACACACATAAACACAAATGCGGAACTCAAGGAAACACGCGTACGCACACCAACGGACACACACACACTGATACAGACAAAAACGGAGTCGCAGATGAGGGTACACATCGGAAAAGGACAGAAAAGACTAAGCGGAACAGGAGCATGCACGTGGACGGAAATGATCACTGAAGAATTTATGGATGTGTGACGAAAGATTTCCGGACAATGAACATGAAATAAAATAAAAACAGTAATAAAGGAGAAAAGAACGAATATATAGTTCATATGTTTATTTGGCAAAAACCAAAATTAAAATGACCGTCCCGAAATATAACAATACCTGTTTCAACACACGGTTTCACATCAGGAATCTTGCAGCACAAATTCATGGATGTATACATACATGCATACATACATACACACACACACACACACACATATATATATATATATATATATATATATATACACACATACATATATATATATATATTGACGTGTGTGTATCTAAACATATATATGTCTATATGTATAAATATTTTTTGTATATTTCTTCATGTGGAACTATTACTTATTCATAGTGCAGGTCTTCACAAAATTCTTGGTTCGTTGCATTTACAAGATCGATTCGATTCAGACAACAACCCTTATTTTGAGAACATGGACTTGTGAGATCTCCGTATGTACATGCAAACTTGAATATCTGTCTATGTATGTATGTATGTATGTATGTGTGTATGTATGTATGTATGCATGTATCTAACTATCTATCTATCTGTTTGTCTGTCTATCTATCTCTCTCTCCCTCTCTCTCTCTATATATATGTATATATATATATATATATATATATATATATATATATATCTGACTGTCTGGCTATAGTAATGTTGGCTTATATGTTCCGTTATACGAAATACATTTACACATTATCTGATCGATTGGTCTATACTTCTGGAGAGTAGAAATTTCTTATTCTTACACAAGAGAGATGTTGACATGTTGACAGAGAGTTCGGAGTTTCGGCAGGCTACGTCATCATCTGTTGATAGTTCACTAGATCGAAACCCCAAAAAATATTCTATTATTATATATATATGTAATGGAACAAAAGCGTAACAGGTGACAACAAAGCATCCGGACAGACACAAACAGGCAAAAACAAGAACAGGTTATTTGGAGCTTCCTATCGTCAGTCGTTTCTCAGATTATCTTAGTAGTTTTGGCCGGTTACACTCGAGAGTGCTCCAATCTGGCCGGCCCCATATGTATGTTAATATATATATTGATAGAAATGTCAAGTCAACAAAAGAATGAAAGAGAACTCGATAATACGTAAATAGAGGAATTTATCTGCAAATATATGTTACAATTCGTCGGTAGCCATGATAAACTCCGTGTGTTTTAATACCATCTTTTTCGATGGCCCGATAACTGAAGAGATGCCGGCGTGGATTTCCGCCCCGACTTCCAGAACTCGGAACAAATTATATATATATATATATAAATACACACACACACACACCTAATATATGTATACATATATATATACTCACACACACACACTCATAAATGTACATTCGAATATGTATATATATATATATATATATATATATATATATATATTATATATATATATATATATAATATATATATATATATATATATATATATACAATATAAACAACACTATGCGCATTCGAAATACGTATGTATGCGTGTATATATGTAATGGAGAGTGTTTGTGTGAGGGAAAATGAAAGACATATACCAGTATGTGTGTTGTGTGTGTGTGTGTGTGTGTGTGTGTGTATTTGTGTGAGTGCTCCATCATCTCTGCCAACGCACGTGTACTTTTATATATGTCAAAATCAAGAATTTAAATATATTCTCTTTGATTGGAATGTGTGAAACAGTTTGGACAATGATAATTATTTTCGTATTAAATGTGGATGCAACAAATTTGTGTCTTTATTAGCACTATAGGTTAAACAGAATTGATTTTTTTTTCCACCGTTATATTTACATTTCAACTGAAGTTATTTTATAGCGCACGAATGTAATCAATTGTCGTCATTATATCGGAATATATTTTGGAGTAATCAATCATACATTAAGAAAATATTGCGTAGAAATATATTGTATTAAATTTTATTATATTTTGAAAGGAAATAAAATATAAAAAAAAGTAAAGAGATACAAACTGAAATCCTGAAAAGTGTGCTATTAATTCTCAAACTTCAATATTCTCGTTGCAATCATCATAGATTGTATTGAAATATCTTGCTTTAAACGTCAGTAAAGGCATGACGTAAAAATAAAATAGGTACGTTGCAAGGCACGATTCACATCATAAATAATTATTATAAACGAAATTTGCTTTGTTCGCATCAGGTATAGTTTACATGATTTGTAAGAAGTATGAACAAAAACTAAAACTATATCAGGCGCAATTTACGGTTTTATAAATTGTTTCTTCAAATGTAAAATATCGATGCCTTTCACATATGTTCAGCCATGTATATATACACCATTACATACTCAGCTACAAAAATTATATACGCAGTCAATTGTATATACGTGTGCGCGTGTGTGCCTGTGTGCGTGCGTGTGGGCGCGCACGTGAACACCCATGTGTATGTATGAGTTTTAAATATGTATGCGGTTATATATATATATATATGTAAATACATGTGTATATATATGTATATCCATATACATATATATACACATATATCTATATATGTATAACTATATGTATATATATATAACTATATATATGTTTATATATTTATATGTTTGAGGATATTTATATATATAACTATATATACGTATGTATGTATATATATATATATATATATATATATATATATATTATATATATAATATATATATATATATAATATATATATATATATATATATATATATATTGATATATACTCTTATGCAGGCGTGATTTTTTTATCTGTATTCCTCTGACACACTAATTTTTTGTCATTTTGATATTTGTAGACGCATAATTAGCATTTCTTTAGCTGTTGAACACATACCCTCTCATGGAAACACTTTGCTACTGTTATGCGTATCTGTTTTTATATTCTTATTTACATATATTATTGAACATCTAAATTTTAATGGCAATATGCATTTAAATTTTACTTCACAGAGAAAATGATGATATTCTCTTTCACTCAAATTCTTCTTGAAATATAGTTATTATTTAAAACATCAATTTGTATAATTCAACATATTCCTGTGTAGTTTTAAATTGGTAATTTCACGTTACATAAACTCCTTGTGTTTTTACACCAATATCATGCGCATATGACATAGAATTGCATAAACCACATGATCTAGTTTCGTTCTTATAAGACACTTCGAGGAATACAGCGTAAAAACAAAACGTATAAATGTAATAAATATGAATTAATACATGCATTGTTAGTGACCTCGAAGTTCTAGCAATGAAGTCATCGTTGGACTGCAATGTATTAGAGGTAACCTTCATTTTAAATCCTCTCTTGGGTGTCAGATTTCCAGTAGAATGTTAACTAAATGGATTGTTATGGAGGAGTGTTTTGAAGTAATTTATCTTCATTAAATTTAGGGATTATTTTATTGTTTAGAATTTATTTGCATGTGTAGAAATTTGAAAACAAGTGTGAATATTTAGTCGTGTTTCTCTGTTTGCCGGTAGGTAGGCGAAGTGTTAGTAGTTATAGTTAATGTTTGTTTCTTATTATTTTTCTTTCGGATTTAAACCTTTGCTTTGGCAATGTAAGGTTGAAAGTTTAGTCAATTACTTAAAATCTTAGAAATTAAGTGTGTCAACTTTGTTGTAATCCAATTTTTTAGGAGTTCACAAATGAATGAATTCAGGTGGTCTGTTTAAGCTGGTCATCTTTACTAGTTACGGCTGTTATTCAGAGTAGTTCGTGTTTTTTTGGGGGGGAGTGGGAGATATTACTCGGGCATGTGCTTTTAGCATAGAAATGTGTTCATCTTCTGCTGTGATGTTCCCAGGCGGGTGCCGGTGGTTACTAAAAGGATGTTCGTGTGTATGATTCTCAACAATATATTAATTCGTATGAACTCTTCTAGTCATTCGATGTTTTAAAAAAGTCCTATTATTTATTTTAAAACATGTATTAGGGATTATATGATACAAATTATTATTAAAATATATTGTGTATTGTATTTGTATAACAAATTTATTGTAGATTGCAAGTTTATTGCGAAAGTGGCTGCATGTCGAGAAGCGTGCCTCCCAACCACATGACTCCGGGTTCAGTCCCGCTGTGAGGCACATTGGGCAAAGGCTTTATATCATAATCTTGGGCCGACCAAATTCTTGAGACTTGATTTGGTTGACGGAAACTGAAAGAAGCCCGACCCCCACAAATATTGTATGTGTGTGGGTGTGGGTGTGTTTGTCACTATCACCATGTAAGCAGGTATCGGTGTGTTTACGTCCCCGTAAGGCAGTGGTTCGATAGAAGTGGCCCATAGAGTTGGTACTAAGCTTCAAAAATAGATCCTGGTGTCGACTTGTTCGATTAAGACAATTTCAGGCCGTGTTCCTGCGTCGCCACTGTCAAAATGACAGAAATACGTAAAAGACTAAAAGAATATATTTCAATTACAAAATCTCATACGGAACCACAAGATCTGTCTGGACCCCGATCGATAACCACTGAGCGGTAACTACTTTGTGCTCTATGGTGGTAGAGTTTTGAAATGTTTCTTTAATTCTGCTTGAGACGTGGGTATATTATGACATACTATTTAAGGCCTCTGGGTATATGCAAAAGCGTGTCAATATCATACGCACACACACGCACACACACACACATACACACACACAAACACACACACACACACACATATATATATATATATATAATATATATATATATATACACACATATATATATACATACACATATATACATACATATATATACACACATATGTACACGCATATATACACATACATATAGATATATATTCACATTTACATCTATATCTCTCTATCTATATATATATATATTCACACGCATATATTTACACATATATATACAGAAATACAAAACACACACACACACACACACACACACACATACATATATATATATATATATATATATATATATATATATTATATATGTACACGTGTGTGCGTGTTTGTATATGCATACACGTATATATTCATACACACACATATATGTAAATATGTACAGATGTTCATGCGTGCACACGGGGACATATGTGTACGAGTATGTACGTGTGGGGGAGACGATATGTGTGAATTTTGTGAGAATTGAATGATATCAAAAGAAGAAGACAGACATGTATAGAGTTATTATTATGCGCATTAATCGATTTTAAATTAATAGCTGGATAATTATTTCCGTTTATATATTCTTAATGAAGGCCTAATATGTATATATCTGTCAGATGGGTTACTAAAATCACTATTTCTAATGCAGCGAGTGTAATTATCAACACATTAATTGTGTTACTTTATGACATTTTCATTATGAGATAATCCAGATGTATAAGTCATTCAGACTTATTCAGTGAGTTTGGTTTCGGTACAAATCTTCAAATATATTTAGTATTACCACGTCTATCATAGCGATTTTGTCTTAGTTTCTTCCAATATTGATAATTTATTCCGGAATACTACAACAATCATTCCATCGAAATTTAATTGCTTTCTCTTTATATAATAATATAATCATTCATCATGTTTGTAATATTAAAGTAAAAGTTACAATAAATTGATCGCGATAAGAATTCTCATAGATACAATCGTCTTCGCTAAACTTGCAAATTCTGTCTGCTCAGAGTGAGACAATATTGAATTTTTTAACACATTGAAAAATCTTCTTCAAACATTTTTTTTTTTTTGCTAACACAAAGATAAAATGTAAAAGAATAGAAAATTAAATTAGTCAGTTCAGAGTCAATGTGCCAGCCTCATTACTTATACAGTTTTCAATAATTTTATTTTCAAAAAAATCTCGAAGTGGATAATAATGATAATAATAATAATAATAATAATAATAATAATAATAATAAATAATAATAATAATAATAATTTCATATTTTGGCATACAACCAGCAATTTCGGGGAACGGATCAGTAGATTGCAGCGGCCCCAATATATATTTTATCGACTCCGAAGGACGAAAGGCAAAGTCGACCACGGCGGAATTTGAATTCAGATCGTGCTTAGTTTTTGGTAGGTCTTGACAGATAAGTTTATATCGATTGGGACAGTCGTATCAATGAGGAGGCATGAGTTTGTCTGAAGTCTTTCAATATAATGTCTGGCCTATTTCCATCTATCTTTCTGTCCGTTTGAATGGTGAAGTTCCAGATGAGTGAGATGTGATCATTTTGAAGCACTGGAGGTGGTTTGTGTTCCTACCAGTTTTTATCATGGGGCAGGTCCACGTTTTTGCAAATTACTCAGTGAATAAATTGTGCAGCTCTATCATGCCTATTTTGTTGTTGACAGACACATGTTGGGCTACTGCCGTTCTTTAATATGTTGGCTTGGTAGTTTCTTGCAGGTAGGCAATGATCTCGGGCTGCTATGATGAACCCTTCTGTTTCTGATTTTGAGCGAGAAGCCATTAACTATTGATGCGTAAGGGCTTTGTCAACATCGGTATTATTTGCTCTCTTTAGGTAGTTGCCATTGAGAAGTTTTTCTTGCCATTTATCAGTAAGAATATCTAAGGCAGCAGTTTTACCACGGGTTTTCATAACTTGTTCTGAATTTGTTTCTAGTACGATTAATTCTGGAAATTAGTGTATTGGGAATTACCTTATATATTCCTTTGTTTGTTTTGTTACTGAGTATGATGCTTTCTTGTTTTTATGTTTTGAGATAAGTTTTAACATCCAGTCTTCAGCGTTTTTCAGGTAGGTAACTAGGTCAATTGTGGCAATCTTCATTGTTAATTCCAGTTATAAAAGTCCACGGCCTCCACCTTTTCTTGGCAGATAAAGTCGTTCTATATCTACTTTAAGGAGGTGCATTCTATGCATTGTGAAAACTTTTCGTATTTTTTTGTCAAGATTACATATTTTAATAATTGACCAGTTAATGATATTGAAATCTGAGTCACGACTGGTATGGCTAAAGTATTGATCGCTTCGATCTTGTTTCTTGCAATTTGCTCTGTCTTTAGTATGTTGCCCTTACCCTACGATAACATTCTCAAATGATCCTTTCCCTCATCACTGAAGTTTTGATTCCGTCCCCTTCAAATACCCCTAGGTGTTTGTAGCTCTCCGCTGGCTCTAATTCCTTTATGACATTCTGTTGGTCAAGGTTAACGTTAGATGTTTCTGTCATTTTTCCTTTGATATAGGTAGCTTTTGCACATTGATCGAGGCCAAATTACATCCTGATGTAATCACTTAATTGTTTAACATTCTTGTAAAGTTTTGTTACCAGATTATGGATCTCAGGGAAGACATTCAACAAGAAATTAGGAATTTTATCCTTTCCTGGATACTTCCATTCGCTTGACTTCTTGAGAAGAGATCGTACGTCCTCTACCTTGACACCCTCCCACTTTTGCTCTTCTAAGGTGTCTACGTTTGTAGATATTCTATCAATCCAACGGGCCTTTCATTGTGCGTTTTTTCTTCTGCCCAAAATTTCTTCCGAAATCTCTGCACTTCTTCTTTTGATGAAACATACTGTAACTGGTGTTTTCCCTATCTTCCCGTACAAACTTTTGGGTTTATTTTGGAACATGTTGTCCTTGAAGAATCTAGGAAATTTTTCATACCTTACTATGCCGGCAGCTTTAGCACATACCTGTTCCTTGATCGTTTCTGTGGTTGTATCCATGTCAAATATGGTTTTTATATTATACTTTTCTTAATTAGTATCATTACTATTGTTGTTTTTGTTATTGTTGTTGTTATTATTGTTGTTGTTGCTGTTGTTGTTATTATTATTATTAACATTATTATTTGTATTTTATTATCAACACGATTATCATTAAAACAGTGAGCTGGCAGAATAGTTAGCATGCCGTGCAAAATACCCAGCGGCGTTCCACCCGTTTTATTTCGGGTGTTCATACTCCCACGAGGTCAATTTTGCTTTTTCTTTCCAGCGTCTGTAAAGATACTACCAATGAAAAACTGGATTCAATGTAATGGATTTCCACCTTCCTTCAAATACTGCTAACACTGAGCTAAAATTTGAAACCATTATTATTTTTGACTTTAAGCAAAGTGAAATCTAATAAAATTGCTCTTAAATTTAGAAAATCACATCATTCTTAGATTAATTTTAATATACGTTATATTTCAACATACGCAATCGATTACTTTTTCTTTATTTACAAGAATCTGTGCCATAATTTCAGGCGTTGGTACACAGTCGAACATCCGGACTATAGTTTGACTTTTCACATTTCGTCACGTACGCTTTGTAGTGTCCGTGATCGAGACATTTAGCTTCCGCTGGTGAGTGAACCAATTTAGTTATTATATACCACACTATGCAGTTGCAATTAGTAGTGGTGTAAAAATTGGACGCTCTGTATAATTAAAAACTATTTTGTTATCGTGCAGAAGTTTATGTAAAGAACTCTGCTTGAGCCTGATCTCGATAATGTCAAGCCATTGCTGTTTATTCTCAATAAAAATTCCAAAATCAGCAGGAATTCAATTTCCTTCAAGAAAACAAATGACATAATTGAAAGAAAGAAGAACGTCAACAACAATACAACTGACACCACTGTCAGCAACAATAACTTTATCTATATATTTTCTAGAGTCGGGAATATTTATTGTTTATAACAAATTCTGCTTTTGCTATTAAATATTACTCTCTTAATTATAGTCTATTACTATCGTAATAAATGTTAATTTTGTTTTGATCCGTTTATTTTTATCGATGTGTTTGATCTTGTTTTGCGTTTTATTTTTCTCTCAATCTTCTCTCGTCTTCTAATCATACAGTGTGGTTCCTGATGCCACAGATCACATTCTTCCTCTTGTTAATATCACAGAACAGGAATTTTGGCCGAATAACAATGACGTTGGAATCAATTTATTTCTATTTTTTTTCATTTCATACAACTGGATGTCACAGGCCACTTGACACCTTCGCTTACCTAAAGGTACGAATGGAGATTAAATCAATGACATTCCTGTTTTAAAATCTAATGAAATTGTCATGTCCCCATAGTAACAGCTTCTGGAAAACGTAATCCGTAATTCCTTTGTTGAGATCTTCTGTTCTATCGATCCACTTCTAAATATTTCAAATGTCAACGTTACTCCATGAGAAATTCCCGTCGTGTCACAGAAGTTAAATTGTATCCTTTCAAATGCAGCAAATGAACCCTTTTTACAGAATGTGAAACGTGCAAAACTGATGTTTTTTTCATTTTTTTTTTTCATTTGCCTTTCATGTGTCGTCAATTGCATTGTGAAATTTCATAGTTTAACCTCCATAATTATTAAATGTAATATTTTCCTTCTTCAATACTCTTACAACCACTACTACTTATACTGACACATGTTAGCGACAGCCGCTGCGGTTCGCGAATGATACACATAGTATTGAATTACCTGAAACTAATGAATGAGAGAGTATCATAGTAGCAAGTGATATAAGGAGTGAACGTGCATTGCTGACTGCGACTACGTAGATTCAATACAGATAGGTGGTACCACACTAAACGTTAGTAGTAATTTGTTCCTTTCTGCTAATGGAAATATTTGATATTATATGGAAAGAACAAACGAACGAATTCTGAACTGTTTCAACTAAATACAACTTACGAGAGAGAATTAATTCGTATTATTTCGAAAAGACATGGCAATTTTTATATATGAGTATACACCTGTGTGTATATGTGTGTTTGACCGTGTGTTTATGTATTCTATTTTTTACTAGCTGAGTGGTGACAGTAACATCGAAGTTTCAAACTACAAACATTTATCGCATAGTGGTACACTAAATTGTGTTCTTTGTAGCTATGTTATTTAGTAGTTTAATGTTAAAATATTGTTTTATCATTACTAATTACAGTAGCAGATATTCGGTTTCATATATATACACATATACAAAAACAAACATATGTATATAAAGAATGACTAATATATGTATGTATGTATGTATGTATGTATGTATGTATGTATGTATGTATGTATGTATGTATGTATGTATGTGTGTATGCATATATATAAATGCATGGATTTATGTATATTTATGTATATATATATATATATATATGTATATATGTATGCATGTGAGTATGAATATATATATATATATATGTAAAATTAAATTTAAATATAGAATAGTATAGTAGTCAGCATGAAAATCATATAGAGAAAATTTATAATTATTTCCGTTAAATGCATTTAGAATATTAAGGGAATTACTACACGTAAATGCCTCATGCTATGAGGGTTTTAAAAGTCAAAACTGCTATAATAAATATACAGTTTGCCGATAGCGAGGGAATGCAATTTGAAAAATCTCTCTTCAAAAGCAGAATGTATGTGTGTGTCTGTGAATGCATGTAAGTATGTATGTCTGCATATAGATTTATATGTTATATATATATATATGTGTGTGTGTGTGTGTGTGTATATTGGATCTATCTATCTATCTATTTATCTATCTATCTGTCTATATATCTATCAATCGATCTATCAATCTGTCTATCTTTCTCGCTCTCTCTCACGCTATGTATATACATATATATGTGTGTGTGTGTGTTTGCCCTGAACTTCGCTTGACAACCGATGCTGGTGTGCTTACGTCCCCGTAATTTAGCGGTTCGGCAAAAAAGACCGATAAAATACTTACTAGGCATACAAAGAATAAGTCCAGATGTCGATTTTCTCGACTAATGGCGGTGCTCCAGTATGGCTACAGTCAATTAACTGAAACAAGTAAAAGGGTTAAAGAGTATATATTATATATATATATATATTATATATATATATATATATTATATATATATATATTATATATATATATATATATATATATATATATATATATTATATATATAATATAATATATATATATATTCTTTTATTGCTTTCCTTGTTTCCACATATGTCTCCAGCCAACCTGGAGCACCGCCTTCAGACGAACACAACCCCCTCCCCCAGGATTTATTCATAGTAAGCCTAATACTTATTGTATGGTTCACTTTTGGCGGCTGAAGTTCCAGTCGGCAGTGCCAACTTTGAAATATATAGATCGATAAACTTTTTTCATTTTATAGCAAAATACGCACCTAATTCAATAAAATTATGAAGGTTAATCTGCTTGTTATGCATATAGTGTAAAATTATTTAGTATTTTTTTAGATTCGGTACGCATAATTCGCCCATATTTTCAATGATAGTATTGGAAGCTAAGCATAGTACTGCTATAGTACATGTGCTACGCAGACTCCGACAACACATTTTTCGTTACGTGCTATACTACAGAAGGGTCACCAACTGCCGACGCTGAGCAATTACTGACGTCACTTACCTGATATCTACCTATCTATTTATCTAGGTATCTATCTACCTATCTACATATCTATCTATCCATATAAATATATATATTTGAGGTGTATTCCGTTAAGAATGAATGGACCTCGTTCACCCTTAGTGGTCATTAAACATCTTTAGAATAATACTCCCTCTTGCTTTCGAATCTATTCTTTCCTTTATATATATATATATGTCTCTGTTAGCAATATCAAACACTTCCAGCGTCAGCGTTGGCATCACAATCTTAACAAAAACCGTAGTAATTTAAATAACGTTTTAGCCCATGAAATATGCTAGACATACAAGTAAGGGATAGTCAGATTCTGAATGATGCATTTAAATGCAGGGGTACTTAATCGGGGTTTACTAAGCCCCGAATAACAACAAATACAAGGAAAACAATGTTATGTTGTTGTAAAGGCATACCAAGTGTGATAATAATAATTAGCTGACGAAGAAGAATGTCTACATACAACCGTATTTTAATTAATTCTATTGTCTTAGTTGTGCTGATTTCCTTTCCATTCATTTCGTAATTACTATATTGACTCATCTCATGTCTGCTAATATATCAGGAATTGTCAGTTGTAAAGGCATTTCGGTTATCTCGATTTAGACAGTAAATCTATAAATTGATTAAACAATTTGTTATCTATGAACACGTTGACAGAATAATTACTATTTGTACACTCATAAATATAACTACATGGATAGCGGCATAGTTATAGAAATAAATGCATGATCATATAAAAACTGCTATCGATTCATAAATACATACGCAGACACACACACACACACACACACACACACACACACACACAACACACACATGCATATTATGTATATGTAAATCAATAGACATGCAAAAACATGTATGCATTACACACTACACACATACTCACACACATTCATATTTATATATTTATTTACACACACACACACACACACACATACACACACACACACATACACACACATATATATATATATATATGAAAAACAATGAAGGAGAATGATACTGCTGAAACATAAGTTCAGAAATCCATTTGCCCGGGTTCTTTGGCCTACATATCCCTCTCGACGCCGAACGGACTCAAGCCTGACGCCCGATTATTCCTTTCTGGAAACTCAGTAGCCTGAAACGCAAAAAGGTGAAATGAAGAATTTTGCTGAAGTTGCAACTCATTACCTAGTCCAAGAACAGTGACTACAATCTTATGGTTACTGATTGCACCCTAAACGCTAAGCCACGTTCCTTCCTACGCACACACACACACCCATACGCACACACAGAAACACTATTTATGCTTATCCATATATAAACATATATATATACATATATATAAACATACGTATCTAGATATATGTGTAATATATATATATATATATATATATATATTAAAATTATAAATTAGGGTATCTACGAGATACCACCATGCTGAAAATAGCAGCCATGATCTGACACTAAAACTCACCTAAATTGTCCATTTATCAAAACGGAGAGAAAACAAGAGACAAGATGAATGATAAACTAGTTGTTTTATTTTGAAATTGACGATCTTCTCCTTATTTATATAAATTTAAATATATATACATACACACAGACACATACACCACATACCACACACACACACACACACATACACACACACACACACACACCACACATATATATATATATATATATATATATAATATATATATATATATATATATATATATATATATATATACACAAATGGGTTTGTATGATTGTGTGTAGAAAAGTATATATACTCAAAGACGAAGACCGGTGGTGTACAAAACAAACAGATGTATTAGTATAACGCTCACGAATTGAAAAAATCTTTTACGTTTTGATCCTACGTTCTTCTACAGAGGAGAAAAATGTGTGTAGTGGCTACCGATCTAAGACCCAAAGTCTGTGCATGTGTACATATGCATGTGTATGCATAGGCTATGTATATATCTGTATGTTTGTATATGTATATATAAATATTCTTACATAAATATGTATATGAGTGCATGCGTACTTATGTCATTTTATCTCTTTCTTCCTCTCATTTTCTCTTCCTGTTTTAAATTTAACCTATCTCCCCTTTCTAATCACACACATCTCTCATCTCTCCCATCTATCCACAAATACAACCAATCCATTCTCAAATTTTCATTCACACCACAAAACCCCATGGAACGAGCCACACTGACACAACGGCTGCATCGTTTGAAACGACTAAACATAAACTGCTATTGGAACTTACATACCATGTACAGGAAACTTTTAACAACTTCCACACACCATTATCCTCGAATAATGGAACTGCGATAACAATATCTTTATACATCTTATTTCTACTTTCATTCTCTTAATTCCCTTTATCTTCGCTATCTCCTCAGTTTCCACAATAATTCGAACTCAAATATTTTCGACGCCGTCTCTCATGAAGGGATATCCATAATATCCCAGAAACAGAAGTAAGAGTATTTCATTATAAATATCCGGTGTGCGTGTTTGTGTGTATACATTCTGTAGCCACACAGACACATATATGCACACTTGTATTTATAGATATCTATATTAATATTTTATTATAAATGTTGCATGTTTCTTAATTTCTTGCTCTTACTAACACAATAATATTTATAGCTAATAGTAATTCTGTAAAACAATACTGGTTTTCATTGAATTAACATTCAGTCTAATTAAAGTTAACAACACGAAGATATAAATAGGATATTCTTTTATTCGGGGTTTAATGATATCTTATACAGGACATTAGCCTCAATAACAATATAATGGTTGACGGATTTAGATTATGGTCGAACGTACTTTAATAATTGAAATTTCGAACATTAAGCGTTAGTAACTGTATATTGATTGGGCAACAATCCTTAATCTTATTGCCGACAATTGTTTCCTGATAGTATTTACAGACATAATGCGACAGTTGTTCTAAGATATGTTAAATGACACAGAAACAATTTCGGTAGTATTAAAAAACCCCACCTATCCACATATAACTTTTAGTTTATTTCCTAAGAGATGCAGTTGTAGACAGAAGAAAATGGAGGAGTATTGATTGACTGAAACATCAAAACTTTTGTAAACTAAGCTAAAATAAAAGGCATTCTCGTTGCTTGGAAATTTTACGAGAAGTGTATATACATGTGGATTTCTCGAAATATTGTCTTCAAAAGTAAATGCTGAATTACTTTTGATATTAATATGATATACAATGATTGATTTACTCCTGTTGATCACATTCATTTAAATTGATATATATTAATTGAAATTTAGACAAGATTAATGCGGCGTATTTGAATGGTTTCAGACAATACACTCGTTAATTCTAATGCGTGCAATGATATTTTAAGCATTTGTTAGTCTTTGATTTTCTTTTAGAATAAACCAGACTTAGTAGAGTTGATAAAACTCAAGAGAGTATATAGATATCAGTGCGTCAGACCATTGCAAAGAAATAAACAATCGGAGATACACACCTCTTTCCACGAAATTGTCGGTTGCAACATTTATGTTTATTGCACCATGGTGGGTGCATAATGTATATGTTAGAAAATTCATTTTGGCAATAGTGATCTTATAGTATTTCCACATAAAGATGTTTTTTGTTGCTTTAGCATAGTGGTCGATTACCTCATTTGCTATTTTTACCCGGATTTACTCTATAGATACATAAAGCACATGAACCTACATAACACCGGATAAATATCTATTTTAGATAACGCTTGAGGTCTAATTATTATTTACATTGCTTAGCTTAACTTCTTAGTAGCCATTCTGTATAGAGTTACCCAATTTCCATACTTGTTGCTATTAAACATTATAATTTTACATACAATTTCCTAGTTTTCTCACACACACACACACATACACACACACACACACACACACACACACACACACACATACACACAATCTCTCAATCTATCTAGCTATATATATTTATATATATAATATATATATCTAGTCTCTATCTCTCCCTCCATTCCTCTCTTTCTTTCTCTCTCTATCTATATAATATATATATAATATATATATAAAGGCTACATGCATAGTTAGTGTTTTGAAACTTGGTTGGTATATTGCTATATCTTGTGTCTATAAGAATTTTGTTTAGTTATGATCTTAAGTAGATATATACCAAAATGCATAAGGGACTCTGGAAGATTCTCACATATGATCTCACTCAAGACTTATTTATTCAACTGATTCTTCTAGTATTGGCATATTCCATTGCTTTCAATGACCCAGTTACATTCACTACTTGATTAATTGAACGTAAATATGTTTTTGTTCAATTTCAGATGAATATTTCCCGTTATAATTATGTTACGATTTTCAATCATGAAGCTGCTGTTATCTTTCCCCACCGCGTTCAAGCTTTTGTTAAATCGATTGTATCGATTACAAGTTCTATTAAGTGATCGCATCGCCCCGCCTCAGATATATAGGTCTATATTTGTTTTTCCTTGGTAGCGGCATAAGACGCACAAACGAAAAGTCGCATTCTTGTATAAGAAATGATAGATGGTAGTTAGGTATATAATATTCGTCACAAACGCTTTTACCACTATAAGATCCAGAAAAAGGTATTGTGAAAAACATACTTAAAATATGGTAACTAAAAGACAGGGAAATCCAGTTAGTGTGTTGTGTTTTCTCTTGTAGAATCAAACATCTTTCGACAATTATTTAGGAATCTTTTTCTGCTAAAAGTTTTATATATGATATATATATATATATACAGAGAGAGAGAGAGAGAGAGAGAGAGGGAGAGAGAGCGAGAGAGATAGGGAGAGAGAGAGAGAGGGAGAGAGAGAGAGAGGGAGAGAGAGAGAGAGAGACAAAAGAACTGTTAACTTGGCATGACCAGTTGAAAATCCTAGGCTTTGCATGCAGTGCTTCGTGAAGCAAGTTGATAGGAGATTAATGAATGGAGCACTGTAATTTTACATCTAAGTACAAAAAAAAAGGAAAAAAGAAAAACATTTGATTTCTCTTCTTTCAAATGTTTCCCTAAAGAAGTACTGTATCTGAACTGTAACGAAGTACTGTTTCTACCCCTCATCGCATGTTCAATGTAATAATTTATTGATGTTACCGCATACCATAAATCTTGCCAACACAATATATATATATATATATATATATACAACAAAATTAGAGAATGGAGAAACATACTTAAATCAATAAAACATCAACTATCCGATGATACCCAATCAATACTTTAATACGCCATTACATATGAGAAAGGCATTATACAAAATGAGATATACAGTAATAGTAAAAAGATAAAGAGATATAAGTAAAAAATTTCAAATATAATATGCAATTAAATCAAAACTGACAGCTGTTTCGGCAGTGAGGGCAGTCATACCTCATTTAACCTCTAAGCCATAAAGGCAGGTATAATGAGGCATTAACAAGGATGCCCCACGGCCTCTTCAGAGAATTAATTAAATTTGTTATAATTGTGAAAAATATTATATAACCATATACATATAAATATAAAATATAAAAATGTAAAATATAAAAACTTATATATCATAATGCTACACTTATATAATATAATACTCATTGGTACAATAAAGGAAGGTAACAGAACAAAATAAAACAAAATATATATCAGTGTATATATTAATATTAATAAGTACCGATATTATACATATTTGGCTAATAGTTTTTCTAAAAAAACTAACACATAGGGAGATGAAAAATAATAATTAAAACCATGGTTCAGTTCATAAAATTCTAAAGCTATGAAAGTTAATAAAAATTACTATTAATATTAATAATAATAATAATAATAATAATAATAATAATAATAATAATAATAATAATAATAATAATAATAATAATAATAATAATAGATACAGTTAAGTTTGCACCAAGTGCATCCTTTCAAGATCGAAATAACTATGAGTTATATATATATATATATACTGAGTAATTGGACAGGTGTATACTAAGTATTTGCTGCTCTTCGTTTTGCTTCTTTTCCCTATAGTTGCTTGTATAAATCTGTGTATGTAATATGGCATGATTTGCAATCGAAACGTCAAATGACCAAGCATCCCTATGACCTAGCGTATAGTTCGCTTGCCCTTCACATTTAAGCGACTGTAGCATATGCAGATTTCATTATTTCTTAAAATTACTACTGCCAAGATCCGCTTTTATTTCAGTGCAGATCACAGATTTCATATGAGTAAAAGATAATGAAACGTTTATCTCTTTTGCCCCAAGTTTGTCACACAGTTCACGACATTAAATAAGGTCAAGTATATCATGTCTTCTCTCGCTCATAGCTAGAAACATTTCTTTTCAAGGGCGAAAATATATCTGTAATTCGTCTGGCAATATTCACAATATCTGGAAAATAAATACTTTAAAGACATCAAGGCCGGTTTTCATCATACCATTTGTAGGAATCCGTTCTGATCTAAAGAGACGAATTCTTGACTAGGAAGGAATATCTCCAAAATCCTCTTAAAGGCAAGTATACGAATGTTACCTATGGGGGTTTAAGACATCGCATGGTTTGAACGCTAAAGCAAAGAGATGATTTATAGATGCGTTTACCCCCGCCATAATACGTTTGCTTAGGAAGCTTTCCTTTGCTACAGTTGTTTTACTGATCCCCATGCTATATCTCACGTATTCGGTTAGAGAATTTCAGACTATAGTAGAGGATCAAAAGCGACGTTGATGTAATTGGCTGCGATACACTAAATGAAATTGCAGACTTATAAATTCTAATGGTTAACAGAGCTATCTGATAGGACATATGTACACACACATATATACATACATACATACATGCATACATATATACATACATATATATATATATATATCTCTCTCTATATAAACGGCAGTTTGTCTGTGCGTGTTTCTGTGTGTCTGTTTGCTTGTACCCTCACCCTGACCACGGCTTTCAACCGATTCTGATGAAACTTGACACACACATAGCCCAATGTCATAATTCAAAACTAACGCAGTGAAAATTTTGAAAAGTTCCCCCAGTTCTGAAAAAAAATCGATAAATTCGACATGGGGTCGAGAATCAGAAACCCAAACCACAGACCGTCTAGGGGACGCAACTCCACCTTTTTTAACTCTCAAAAAAAAATTTACCATCATTTTTTTTCCATTTTTTTGCTATTTTTTGGCTATAACTCTCTAAAAATGCTTTATAGTTATTTCCCTTACAAACCTGAGCAACGCCGGGCGATACTGCTAGTACATATATATATATACATATATATATATATATATATATATATATATATATATATTCACACACATACACTTGTGTATACAAACAAGCAAAAGTAAACAAATATGCACTCCTTTCGCGCACACAGGAATACATCATATATATACATGTATATATGTATATATATATATATGTATATATATATAATATATATGTGTGTGTGTTGTGTGTGTGTGGTGTGTGTGTGTGTGTGTATGTGTGTGTGCGTGTGTGTGTGTGTGTATTCATCGACACAGACAGCCTTCGAAACTGATTTCGCCTTGAAATTGAAATTTAGGAATTCGTATGTTTTATAATTTTGCTCAAACTTCTAAATTAAACAATTCACCAATAAACTTTGCCGCTCACACGGTCAGAAATAGTCCAGTTGAAGATGCTATGAACTAGTTTGAACTAATTTTCTAACATCCTGTGTGGAAGTAACAGCTAATAAAATATACTTACAGTTATGGAATTGCATTTATTGTAATCGAGTATACACTATTAACTGCTTACTGGTACGAACGTATTATTTACTGTTACAATTGAAACTCTATCGTTGCGGGAGGTGAGGAAAATATGTTGAACTCTTTTAAAATATATTGTTAATGGTATTCTCGCACTCTTTCTATAATACTAAACTGATTAGTAGACCTTTCAACTATTCAAAATCTAACACATTCTACGCGTTCTATTATTCCTTTGATCTTCTACTCAGAGATTTATATTTGTACGTTTGTTGTAAAGGCAGGAAATTATTTCAAATTTAACCGATATACCATTATATCTGTTAGAGTCTAGACAACGTTAAAAGTTAATTTAGTTTCAACGCAATATATAGATATTATTGTACATATTGAATTCGTTAGCATTAACACCACACGTGATACTGAAATATGATAGATTTATTAAAGTATTTTATCGGCTTAAACTATACGAGTCGTTTCAGGAGTTTTAAATTATTATTCTCGATTCATAATACCGGTTTTCTATGAGAACAAAAACACCAGGTATACTTCTACCACAACGATTACGGTAACCTATTGAAATCATTTTGCTATAAAGAGAATATCCTATTTGGATAATGCGGTGTATCTGGTATGTAGTTGGCAATTAGTATACTGAGTTTCTGGCAATATATGTAATACTAACAGATAGACAGCAATTTTTCTTAAAAATCAAATACATATAATTGTTATATTTTACTCTATTCTATTTTATAACATCGTTCTTTTATATATGAAACAACGATGAAATTTTTTTTTTCAACCTGTTAATTTGTACGTTATTCTAATTTTCAATATTCCAAATACTCGAATCCATAACAACATGTCCGTTTCTTTATACCATTGTCAGTGATTCCCTTGCTGTATCCATACAAAAAGAGCAAAATCTGGTTGCTTAAAACTTATCATAAAATCTGACTTCCTCATTGTGAATGTGAGATATTTTTCAACTTTTTTTTTCATATATTTCCTATTGCGTCGTTCTGTAACAATTAAGACGAATGCCTAATACCAAGGTCCTCTGAAACACAATGCCATTTTCATTAGGAGATGAAAGTAAAATACCCTACAAATGAAGAATGAACATACTTAATTGAACATCGATATTGAAAATAACATCATCAGACAAAGTATTACACCGCAAAATTACAAGCATATAATCAAATGTGTATTGTATTTGTGTTGGGTAATTAAACTAATTACGATAGTACATTCAATACACAATCTATGCATATTTAATTCTTCAAATGCACTGATAAGTTGACACGAAGATACTTATTTACATCACAATGAAGTGCTTATCATTCAGTACTCGAAAATGATTTTCCTATAAGGGGATATATCGTTTGTTTACTTGCTAGCCATAGAAACATTTTAGGCTGCAATAATTGTTAACTTCTTGATTTTCCAAATAATCAACACATGATTTCTGGAAGCTAACTTGTTCCATTACGGTCGTGTTCATTGCTAATGTATCAGCACACATGACACTAAAAAACCTCATACAACTTCAACAATATCATGAAACGAATTTCATTTGTTTTTAGTGAATAATGTTCGTTACAACCACTACCACCCCAAACATGCAGGAAACGCCCGGAGACTGCTCTCAAAAAGGATATACGCCTACGAGTTATTGCCTTTCCCTGCTTCACCTTCAAGCACAAATCATGATGTTTAAAACAGAACTTTATGATGATGTAAGATGTAATAGACATGCCTTGAGCACCACCCAATAATGCGATCTTGCTAAGCAAAAATACGTGGGTAGAATATTCTTAGTAGTTTAGTATTTCCATCGATAAGTTTCTCCCGGTTTTTTTTTCTCCATTACCTATTTAGAATCTCACGTATTAGGTGTTGGTGTAATGCGCAGCGATAAAACGCAAACTAAAGAAGGTTGCTTCCTGTATAACTAGTTATGAATTTTAATATATTGAGTTAAAAATGATAGCAACATTAAATAAGCGAAAGTGAATTATTCATTCTCCTCTGTTAAAATTATAGAGCAACCTTTGTCATTTTACAACATTTTAGTGAACAAATAGCATATATTGATTTTACTATTCCATAGCCATTGGCATTAGACTAAGTTTTATCGATTTTCAGTGATTTTATCGAATTCAAGAACAATGTCTAATGACACGATTTCTCAAATTTAAGAATAATATTGGGCTGAGAATTCTATACTAGGTTGCATGCATTCTTAACAGTTATATTTCCTATAGGCAGCTGTAGTTTACATAGCTACTTTCAAGAAAATTTTGCCTTAGCTAGAAACTTCTTTTCTATAAGGAGATTACGTGTACACTGGCATTCTTTGGGGATTATATTAATCTTTTCGATTTAGAAAAGATTATTCTTTTGTTCTATTGACAACTGCATGCGTTGCGCTTTGAAGATCATCGTTGTGTAAAACGTAAGACAAAGACTGCCAAAAGTTACAATACAGATTCTAAAAAGGATGTTTTCAAAACGCTTGTTCTTACGATTCATTATTATTTTAATATTGTTTAAATTATCGCTAAAAATAAATTTCATTCTTCTGACTTTTATTGTTTTCAGTTTGTTTTCCAGTTGCACATGATATTGTAAGTCTGCCGAACAACATATTTTCATTGCCTACTAAGGATGAAATAAAAAATAAATTTTATAATATGAAGAACAAAATAAATTTATAGCAGTTCTTATAAATGTGATTGTATTTTATTTTCAAATCAAATAGTATTCGTGGGACATAAATTTCCTTAATTATCTGTGTATTCGATAACTTTTGTCTCACAAGATTTTATAAGTTATTTACTTTAGTTTCTATGGAGAAAATATCTATTTATGCGATTTCAAAATGATTTATGCTAGGTTGTGTGTCAATACCACGCTCCCCATCCACTACAGCACAAGCACTCTGACCAACGACGCAATCACACAAGCAAACACAGAATGATAAACATTAACACAAAAATAAAAAAACGCAATAATATTTTTTTTTTAAATGAGCACATAATCTCGAAATTAACAATCATCATTGTAAAAAATGCTGTGCTCTTTATAAATAACACAAGAATCAAACGTTTAAAACGTTCAAAAAGAAAGGCGTTTTAACGAAAATATATATCATTCATACCAGCCCAAAAAGGTCCTCATATTTACGAAGAACTCGAAGAGAATCCTAAACGGGAATTTCCAAAATGATGCGGAAAACTTTAAAAAATGAAGAGAATCCCACTGAATGTTTACGAAGACCAAATTGACCAGACTTCTCGAAATCAGCATGAGTACCATCTCTAACTGTAATTTTTCAGACCAATGTGTACTTAGTCAGTGTAGGAAATATAAATATAAACAGTCTGCGGTCCTCTGAGAAGCAAGGTAAGCTGGAGTTTCGGGTTAGCATAATAACTATTAATGTAGCAAGAGAAAACTATCAGTGTAGAAAGAGAAAGAATTTTCGACAAGCACACAATTGTGCTTGTGTCAGACTCTTACGATTAATACACACATCTTACCGACCTGTGATCTGAAAGAGAAGTAACAGTAATGTTCTGAAAGATGTGGAACACGAGGTTAGGAAGATTTTCTTAGTTCGGGGATATAAGTCAGTAGTCCTAGATATGTATAACAGCGAAGCCGGTGGTTTCCTACTGGTAGCTTTCAATGCTACGCCAGGAGTACTAATGTTTATCTAGTGGTTTCTGGAAGAGTTCTTCCAAATATGCTCCTCTTTAGCAGAAATGGGTGAAGGGGACGTCATATTGGAAACATTATAGTAATGTGTAAATCTAGTAGGTATAGGAGGTGTCAAATCCTCACAAATTGATTCACATATGGCAGATGTTTGGCAGGTCCCCTCTTGATATTTTGATTATACGTTATTGGGCTCAAAGTAGCCATGTCAAATAATCTACACAGGTTAGCCATTTAGGACAGTAAACAGGGTCTATCAAATGCAAAATGTTTTGGGGTCTAATGAGTACGAAGAAAGTAGAATCTTTTTAGCTTTGCTTAGAAGATAGCAGTACATAAATATATATCACTGGGAATATTAGAAAGCGTATTAGAATATGAGATGACAGATGGGCATCACCACACAATTTCTTCAGTGCAAAATATGAATGTCCCTTTGTCAGTTACACGGTGCATGATTCAATATCTTATGATATAGAGAATGCTTCTGATATTGAATATATGCAAAAACATTATCAAAAGAAAATTGATGGAAATGTTCCCTCAAACATTTTACTAAACGCAGACACAAGAAGCCGGATATAAATGTTGGGACTTGGCAACAAAAGTTGTATACCATCGTAGAGATCGAATGCTCTGCCGATGTGAATATCTCTTCGAAAATGTAAGGCACGGAAGACAGCTGCAAACAACCGCCATAACGGGACAATAATTTCACACACCAATAACGATTGCTGCAAATACTTGAGTAAATGACCAATCATGAAAAGCTAGGGCTTCCAGGAAGACAAAAAAATCAATGATGTAACTCGTTTAATACAAATTGAAGCTGGAAGCATAAACAAAAATTATTCACAAATTTTCTCAAGTTCAACGTGTGATATTGTTTTCTCAAAACATTTTAAATCGAGATCGATGTATCTTTGTTGGAGATTCTTCCAAATATGTTCCTCTTTAGCAGTAATGGGTGAACGGGACGTCATATTGGAAACATTATAGTAATTTGTAAATCTAGTAAGTATAGGAGGTGTAAATTCCTCACAAATAGATTCACATATTGAAGATGTTTGGCATGTAGATACATGCGCATTCCCACACATATAGACGTATATATATATATATATATATATATATATATATATATATATATATATATATATATATATATATTTATATATATATATGGAAGCTTATACGCAGGTAGACATGTGTATATTTACATAAATATACACACATACCATACACACGCGTACACACATACACACATACATACATACATACACCAGACATATATATATATATATATATATATATATATATATATATATATATATATTATATTTTATATATATAGTGAAGCTTATACGCAGGTAGACTGTGTATATTTACATAAATATACACACATACCATACACACGCGTACACACATACACGCATACAGACATACATTACACCAGACATATATATATATATTTATATATATATACAGAGAGAGAGAGAGAGAGAGAGAGATAGATAGATAGATAGATAGATAGATAGATAGATAGATAGATAGATAGATAGAGATATATAGCGGTCAGGAAGCTGGCAGAAGAAATCGCTAGTGCGACTGTTTTACTGATGTTAACGAAGATACCCAGAACGACCTGTCGAAACATGTGTCGCACTCAATAAAGTAGAATACACATTTCAACTTTTACTTTATTAATACTGTTACCACAATTGCCACTTCGAAGTTCCTGGAGTAAAGCTATGTATAAAAATAGATGACATAATCTGCACCTGTGCTTTATTTATCTATTTATGACTTTTGGATAATTTTTGCATTATATACTCTTTTACTATTTTACTTGTTTCAGCCATTTGACTGCGGCCAAGCTGGACCACCGCCTTATATATATATATCTATATATATACATATATATATTATATATATATATATATATATATATATATATAATATATATACATATATATATATGTATGTATGTATGTATGTATTATGTTTGTATGTATATGTGTGTGTGTGTGTGTAGTGTTTTATGTTTGTGTGCGTGTGTATGTGTGTGTGTGTGCACGCGAGTATGTATGTAGGTGTAGGTGTGTGTGTTTGTACTCATGTTTGTACCCCAGCTGAATGGTTCCGTGTTTAGTTTCACTGCATGGCATCTTGAGGGAGTGTATTTTTATTACTTTCGGATCGACCAAATCTTGTGAGTAGATTTTCTCGGCAGGAACTGAAATAAGCCCGCTGCAATGCAGAGATAAAACATAGCCTTAATTGAACGCAAGCACACACGCTCACTTATACAGACATCTATCTCTCTATCTATTTCTCTATCTATTTTTCTACCTATTTAAAAACACATATACATATGAAAATATGTCTTTGTCTCTGTGTTTGTCCTCTGCCACCGCTAGAAAACCGCTGTTTTAAATTTGAAACATAAGTGGCGGATTATACAACCGTGAAGTAACATCCCAAAATTAAAGACCACCGAGTTTTAAAGCTGGCTCAGCGAAATTACAGACAAGGAAGTAGAAACATAGAAACAGGCAATCATGCATGCGCATGAGATTTTTCTCTTCTTTTAATTTTATGTGAGTCGTAGATCATTATTCACGAGATATCTCAAACCAAGCTGTCCTAACAGTTTCACAGATTCGAGATGGACATGTTATCTATAAGATGAACACACCTATATGAAAACCGATAATTTACCGATTGCTTCACAATCTAAATCATGGAAATATGTGCTAGGAGCTCCGTTAAATATATCTCAACGAATCACAGCTCAGAGAAGCGGTTGCCGTTATATCAACAACGTGAGACAAAACCGAAAGAAAAACCACAAACGGTGTAGGTTTATGAAAAAGTGAGTGTTGAAAGCCGATATAAAAATGGTAAAAGGGGAGGTAATTGCATAAAACTAGAGTGTGTTTAATTTCATGAATTTTACTAGGACATACTGCAACATCTGAGGTTAAGATTGTGAGTGCTAATTTGGTTCATAGTTACACGAGAAAGAAAAATACGTTTAATGAAATAGTTCGTCGCATTCGAGACATAAAGCAAAAGAATATAATAACACAATACAATTAATCCTTCGCGTAAAATAAGCCATTCTCCTCTAAGTGTGGTAGCCAAAAAGTAGATTACACACACTGGACTACGTGTGTCACCGTTTGTTTTTTATTTGTAAATTTCACTATATATATCTTTTGCGCTAGGAAGCCGTTATATAAATTAGTTAAGAAAGGTGAGAGTAAGAGTGAGTTTACGATCGTTTCTCTATAGCGTGCTGACGAAAATATGTATTTATACTTTTGCCTCGCTGCCAATGGTAGACATCATCAGAAAGAAGAAGTCAGAGATAGAGAAATGTGATAGGGAGTTCAATGATTCGAAAGTCTGACATTTTAGTTAGGTTCAGAGTCCGTTAAATCGATTGTGAGGTAGATCAAGAATAGAAGTTGGTTGAATGTCTCGTAGTCAGTTGTAAGCATGGCATCCCCGTGTCTGTGAGTTCGGGTAATTTACCACCGGTGTTATGCAAGGGAGATAACTCTAATTAGGGATATCCGATGTGGATGTAAGGACCTATGTGTCAGTAAATTATAGGTTGTAGGCAGTTCGTGTATTTACAAAAGAAGCCGTTTGTAAGTGTAAAGTTGTAGCGTGTAGATAGACACATTGTCGTAATAATATTTAGTGATGAAGAGAATATATAAATCAAAGTACGGTTTACCTTTTAAATTACTTGCTGCCGTATACCTTATACAAGGAAACTATAATTACTGAGGTAATTACCAGGGGTGCCTTTGGATACATCTATCCCTTATAGGGTTTAAAAACCTCATAAACCAGCACACACACATATATATACACACACATACATACATAGATGTAAGTAAAGCACAAGGTATACATATCTACAAATCTACATATACATACATACACACACATACATATATATATATATATAATATATATATATATATATATATATATATACATACATATATATATATATATATATATATATATATATAATATATATATATATATATATATATATAAGCGTATATAGATGCTATAGTTGCCTGTATATGAACGTGCGCGTATACATATGTACGTACGCACGTGCTCGTCGTAAGTGTGAGTATATAGTTTTTGTAATTTGGGATGTCACACGTAAATAGGAATGGCTTCAAATTTCAGAGAAATTGCTTCAATAATTATTATATTTGTTCGATATTTCTCTCGAATACAGTGAAGAAATTCATAAAATACACACACACACACACACACACACTAATACACACACGTATATATATAGTGAGAGAGAGAGGGAGAAAAAATTATAGAAATATATGTATGTGTATAAACAGTATATTCACACGCATAGACATACATTCATACGTATATGTAAGCAGGTTTTAATGCATATGTATGGTCTGTATCCGCCTCTATGTTCATAGCCACTACCATATCGTCCATATTTATGTAGGAAATACCTCATAAGGATTTCTTGGCACGGATGTCAACTTTTATGGCGAAAATGCCGTGCATATCATTTTTTCAATCATTGTTCTATCCAATAGATTTATTATATATGAAAACGTAGATTTGGAATCATATGAGCTTTAGTAACAAATCACTATATTGTGGCGATATCTCTATTTTATTACTGCAGAACAGGGAATATATGGAGGATTTTGCTATAGATATTCTTTTGTTACTACGAAATACCTGTTAACGCTGCATCAATGGCGAGTGTCGGTCGTATCCATATTATACGGTAAGATATCAGAGAAACATGTGCATTCTATAAATATTCTCAATAGCAAATATATCACATCTGTTTCTAAATAATTTACAAGAGAATATGGATTTTTTTCATTTAGCACACTTGGCAATAAGGCCGTAGTTTTGCCTATAACATTCCCCCATGCTTACAAATTTGTACCGTATATGTATGTCATATGTAGGGAATATCTAAATATTTTAAACACATTTTCAAATCCGTAATCACACAAATTTGTGAATATGCAATTGTGTAAATATGTGTGATACACATGCATGCACATACACACACACACACACACACACACACACACACACACACACACACACACACACACACACACACACACACACACATAAATGCATAAACAATGCATATTTTTAAATTATGGAAACCAGATGGGAAAGCGTTAACGTGTATTAGGTGTTCCATGTTTAAATTCGACGAAGATGTACTTTTTAAAATTCGGATATAAAATTTCCGTTCCTGAAATTTATGCAGTTTTGGGAAGCTTTAGATTCTTTACAATGTACATGGTTTGTCATAGACAACGCCCGGAAAACTATATACAAGACCAAACCCAATATTACCTGGTAAAAAAACATATTCTATGCGTTGTCTTCAAAAATCTTTGCACAGGTTGTAATGGGTAAAACGGCACCTTTCTATATTTTCAATTTCATGCATGCACATGATTCTTTTTTATTTTGTCGACTACATATTTTTGCAGGATCAGTTATTCAATCATTTTGATAAAAACAGCACTATAACACAAGTTACTCTGCCAGAAATTTGGAAAATTGTGGCAGAGTGAATTGGAAATATGGAAACGACATTCTACACACCATGGCATTTGCGCCGGGACATCCAGTACGAACATTTAAGAATGATTGGGTGTCAATCTGTGGACAGTTCAATCTAAGGACAGTTACCGAGATTGATAAATATAAAACATCAAGTCAACATCATGGTGTTTGAAATGAACACAAGTGATGCCGACGTTATGCCTCTATTCATCTTTACAGAAGGTCTCAGGCTTAATCCGGAGGCCTATGTGAAGTTCCTGCAGGATGTTGTGCTGCCATGGATCATGAGATTGTTTGCTGAAGAATCTATGTCCGGCATCAGGATTCTGCATCATAACAGACAATCAGGAAAAACAGGCATGGCTATCAGATAATTTCTGCGACCACATCATTCCTAGAATCTGGCCACCTAACTCCCCAGACCTCGAGCACTTGATAATTATGTGTGGGGAGCAGTTAAGCGAGAGACCAATAAAATTCCTTCTATTACCAAAGATGAACTGACAACAAGGAATAAGGCAGCATTTACCGACTTATACAAGACTGTCCAGAAGAGTTGCAGGATATTCCGAAGTCTTGAAGCCAATGACATTTTCATTGAACGAATTTAATACATACTATGTCAAGATATTTTCATGTAATTGTGGTAGATATATCTATTAAAATGAGATGGCATTGTTATTTTTATTTTTGCGTAACTTAGACGCACACACTGTGTATATATATATATATATAGTGAGAATATATGTTCAGTACCAAGTATTAATATGGCTGCCTGTATATAATTAGGAGAATTATTACAGAGAAGAAGCATATATTGAAGAACTATATATTTACTACATAAAAATATATATTATATATTTGTCGACGATGAAATATAATCAAAATGAAGCATCTAGTTGAATAAAGTAATCTATGCAAGAAAGTTCATAAATGGGAAATATAGGGATAACAGTTGATGGACATAACAATGGCATACATGGCTCTGAGTTGAATCGACTAGGAAGCAAAGAACAACTTTAGCAATCTGTTTTCATTAATGGAACGCTAGACATTCAAGAAACTTCTGACTTAAACGCAAAGCTTCTTCAATGATTAAGAATTACAGATGTTCCGAGAAACTTCGTAAAGGGGGCGTAACTCTATAAAACGTCTTGCGAGATAGAAAATTCAACTATTTATCTTCAGACTACTACATATATGTATGTATATACATATATGCATATATG